>NC_140920.1:6441697-7041697 GCF_045865225.1 Trachurus japonicus | reverse complement strand
TGTTATGTCTTGGCTATCTCTTGACATTATCCCATAATTAGTGGGTTACCAACTTTTCTCTTGTGCGTGTACAATGTGGCAAAATATTTCGACGTCATGGACATTAATTTAAGTTGCCGTCAGCCTGAAGGACCTCTGACCTCGTAATGAGCCACTTATACAGAAGGTGAGCTGACGTTAACAAGGTTTAAATGCAAATGATTCTCCAGCGGTCGTGGGATCAGGACAACGTGAGGACGACTTCAAGACGACTGTTGTCTCGGGCTAATTATCCTGTCTCTGCCGTGCGTCTTTCCCTCCGGCAATAACAAAGCCAGTGGAGGTGCAGTGCTGCAGTGATGTGATTCACTCAGCTCTCCGGCAAAGGTGCGTTCAGAGCCGGTCGGGTCGGCACCAGGGATCTAAGAGGTGTATTGGTATTCAGTTATGAGCTATAGCCTGTCTTCTGTATATGTGCTGAATGCTGCTCCCAGAGGGGCTCGGCTGTGAGCGCTGGAGGCAAACGGCACCTTCACATCTCCAGCCTTAGCTCCCAGCAAAGAACGGTAACGGAGGGTTGTGGGCAAAGTAAGTCATATAGTGAAGGGAGTGGGAATGCAATTTTGCTATTTGTGATTACTTGCATTTTGTAGGAACCCACAGAGAGTTGGTTGGAATTGAAAAAAATGGCACGTGAGAAGTAAATAAATGAGGTGAGTGGCCATGTTTCAGCCATGAGTTTGTAGGGTTTTTTGAATTAAACAATAGAGCGGGAGAAAATAAATAGTGGTCAGTCATTATTATTATTATTTTACTTTACATTCCAGACGCAGGAACAAGAGGATGTGGAGTTCACAGCAGCAACCGAGCAATATCCCATCGATTACAGCCGGGGATATTAATATTCAGTGGAGGCAGAGTCACAAATAAACAGACTAATTATTTTTTTCTGTGGAGGACAAAAACATTTTTAGCAATCTCCTTTCATTACTGTGCGAGGAAATGCATGTGTGTGGTTTGAGTGCGTAGAGGTACTGAAAAGAAAACACACACAGAGATAGAGGAGTGGGGTGCTGTGAGGATAAATGGAGGCAAACAGTATTTAAACACCAGAGCATCAGATTCACTCTCTATTTATTTATTTTATGAGAAATTAAAGTCCATCAGCTTCATCCTCCTCTGCTCGTCAGCATCAGAGATGAATCAGCTAATAGAGAGAAGTAAAGTGGCTCTTGACAACAAACAGAAATGTCATACACACAAGAGTGGAGATGTCTTTGAGGTCATTCAAAGGTAACATCTTTACTTTTTCTTCTGCGCTGTTGACACAAACACAAAACTGCTTTCATGGTGCTTTCCTGCTGTGGCCGTCACACCTGATGACCTACTTCAGTCATATTCAGCTTTACTTCAGTAAAGTTTATGATCATGTACTGTAGGTCCTGGGAATACTTTACAATTAGAGCTCTCAGCTTGTTGTGGCCTTACAGTATCTAGGCTACATAGAATAATGAAACTACCATGACAAACAAATAAGTATGCTGCTTTTTATCCAACTTTCTGATACGACCCAAACCGGTGTATCCCGGCACAAGTACAATTGTCATCATACAGTAGTTTTACCATAATAAACACACCACTGGGAGAGCAGCGTACTCAACTACTCGATTAGGTTAAGGAAAGTGTTGTGACTTCAGCTAGCAAAATTAAATGATTATTTTACATCTGCGTTTTATCATGTTCCACAATATGAACAATATACTGTATGTTCATGGGTAGTATATTCAGATTTTGCCAATAAACCTTGCCAAATATTACACACTGGACCTTTAAAACATGATATCAAGACATTTGCCTCAGATATAAATGTTCCACATGTAATGTTTTTCAGGAAGATGTACAATAGGTTGTTATTTCTCAGTAATAGGTTGTTATTTAGTGACTGGGTTTTATTCAGCATGTGCATAAGAGCTATTAAGCTGAAAAGTGCTGTAATGGTAAAACAGTAGTACATAAAGCAGAGGCTATGTAAGTATATTCCAGTGCTCTGTTTTAACGCGATGCCACATAGGGTCACTTTACAAAGGTCTGTCAGGCCTGTCTGAAAAAAGTCTCCATGGGAGGTTAAGTAGATGTCACAAAGGAAAAGAATATAATGCAGGGAAGATTAAAATGTGGACTCTGTTCGTCTGCACCTGAGGGTCCACGGCCCACCACCATTACCGCCGAGTCTCATGGGAGAAAAGAAAGAGACGGAGAGATAAAAGGGAGAGAGCGGTGTAACATTTCAATGAGTTTTGCATCACTTCCTCTGCTCTGGGGGAGACAGAGACCTGAAAGTAGTTATCAAAGAGAACAGATGCAACACCACAAGTTCTTGGTTGTACAGTCTTCACCTATAACCTGAGTCTGAATTTGTGCTTTTTGATATCACGTGTTGATACATTGCAACTTTAATGTTCGCTAATATAGTCTTCAAATGATAAAGTGGAGTGTGAACTGAATAGTCCTATAAATAAAGTTGTTGAACTTGAATTTGAATTAGTGTTACACACAATAACTCTTGTCTTTAATCCTCTACCACCATAAAACCATGACAGTGGAAAACAGTTTGTTGTCATGTGACCTCAAAACCAGTTGAAGCAGAAAAACTAAATGTTCTGCCATTTGTGTTTTATCATGTTCTACAATATGAACGATATATAAATGTACACTTGCTCGATGGCTTGACTACAACTATGAATCAATGCTGTTGTCACATGCAGTGAATAACTAACCGGTTTCCGTATGGCTGCTGTGGAGTCGGTTTAATGTGTGTGCTCTCTCCCACTCAGTGAACCCAGCTGAGCCACAGAGAGCAGGTGGACTGCACAGTCACTGTGGTTAAATAGGGCTAAAGCCTCGCCAACAAAGTGGCCTGATTTATCACACATACAGTATCTGTCTTTATTTCTTTTTATTCACCCGAATTATATATTTGGCACTGAAGCCTCAATTTCAAATTAGTTGGTAGAAAACATGTCGATCAAAATCTAATGTTATTTGAATACTTGAAGAGGCTCATGACAGCAACAAGGACCTGTTGCAGGAGTGTGAATAATGATAATGATGGTACTAAGTTTGTTCCTAATAGGTTTGAATTGACTTCCTGTGTTAGTAACTCTTAATTGCTGCTGCTGCTGCTGCTGCTGCTGTTAGACTTTCCAGCATTTGGTGGAGTATCCAACCCCCTCCAGCTGATTACAGGTTGTTCAGTCAAGTTTATGTTTTGCAATTTCCGAGTCGGAGAACTGTGAAAGTCGAATTTGCCGGCGCAAAATTACGGTTTGTTTGGAAAAATATGGGGTTGCAGAAATGAAACGCTCTCAGCTCTCTACTGTTTGTCCTTGAGTCTGGCACAGCTGAGGGAGGTGAGTGGAGAACCAGCAGCTTCCAGGTGTGGATGTGGACAGAGTTGTCAAAAGAGCAAACTCGCTCAGTCAACTTTTTCATGACTTTCAGAATAATTATATTACCCGCTCTTACATAATGCACGCTGCAATATTCATTTCAGTTGTTCCGAGCAATGCAGATATGAGCTGAAGTTTAATGCTTGTTGGTTGCGCGTGACAAAACGTGCTTCAGCAGCTGGCTCGTTCAATTTTCATCAACCTTTTTTTTTAGGTTTAGTTGTCTGCTCTTTTACTCTTTAATTCTCATGCTGGCTTTTTGCATCACTCTTCGACATCCAAACAAACGCTCAATAGAGATATGAGGTTTTTTTTGTTGTTGCTTTTTTCACCCCCAAAAATGTATTTTTTCTGATCTCATGCACAAAGTTAATAATAGTCCAGGGTGATGGGGGAACAGCTGCTCGAAAAAGTTCAAAGTTTGAACGCCTGTGCCGTTTTTGCATGCTTCTATGGGTTTTCAGTGTGTGCACTCTAGTTCACATCAGAAACAAACAGCATATGGGCAAACTGAAGAGCACTAATGTTATTCAATTAAGCTAAGTCATGCTTGAGTCATAGCTGAGTGTTTTTGGAGTTGTGTTACACTGAATGGCCTTGATGTAACGGTTGGCATTTCCATCTGTCAGGCTCTTCACAGACTTTAATTTGAAAAGGTTTTTATCAGCTCGAGTCGCATTTAAACTTGCACCGTAGATTCACAGGTTTTAATCAGCCGTCATTTGTGTCATTTCCATGTGTTTATTTTTTGTTTTTCCCCCCACCTGCATCTTCTACATATTCAAAAGAAGGTCATACTTTTTGCATGTGTCGAGTTCACAGTTTAACAAGAGAGAGGGTGGGGGAAAAAAAAAATCAAGAAACCAATCAAAGAAAATCTGATTAAACTTACATTAGCATCTAGAGGAATCTCATCAATCAATGCCGCCTCCCTGAGCGCGCTGCTAAAGGCCAGCCCACGCCCAAGGACTGTGCAGATTTATTTTTAGGTTGAGAGTAAATAATGAAATAAAAAAAAGTGCTCCTTAAACCTCTGACCTTTTGTCAATGTTCATGATTTATCCTCTGACTTGACACAGACAGTCATTTGAATTCAATGGCCGCGCTCATCACAACATCCGCTCTGACATTTATATTTTTAAATGATTTTATCAGACAGCTGACAACATTTTTCACTCGTGTCTGCGACAGCGGCTTCAAGATAATGCTGTCTGAACGAGGGGGGAAAGCGTGAGTGACTCGTTGACCTTGGTGATGTTGTTGATGCTGTTGTTGTGTTGCCTCATCATTAGGATTTTACTTTTCTGGAGAAAATGTATTACAAAGTTCAGAAGGACACAAAAGTCATGCAGACAGTTTCCAGTCACTTAAAGCGACGTTGCTTTTATTTATTTCATTTTCAGAACACTTCGTAACCCTTGTGTTGTCTTGACATGACCCAATGACCATGTTTAACTGCAGGAGAAAAACACAAAATTACATTTTTTTAAACTTGAAATTCAATGACTTTTCCTTAAATGACATTAATTAAAATCACACAAAAGTCAATTACACTCCACAAACATCACAAACACACACACATACATCAAGATTGTGTGCTAGTTTTCAGCTCAGAAAAACAAAAGCCTTCTGATGCAGGTGCTACGTCACCTGTCCAAATCACATGCACACACACACAAACATTTCGTTTGTTGAAAGCATTGTTTACTAATGGATATTGCAGTCAGAGTGAGTGACAGGTTGTTGAAATGTTTTCAGACCGGGAAAAACAAGAGAACAAAGTTTATTTAGTTTATTAAGGGACAGTGTGCAATGACATTAATCATTTGCAGGAAATAAGGACCAGATTTAGCTCACAGCTCATTTCCATCTGCAATCCCATACACAGAAGACACAGACCACAAACTGAAATACAAGGGAAAACCTCAAATCACACAAGATTTAGAGGAGAAGGAGGCGCCATCTTCACATGAAGGAGAAATCCCCAGAGCCAGAAAGAAAGATATTTTTTTTATCAAATAACAACAAAAACATCATTGGTCCTCATCAGGTTGCTAATTCTAACATTAATTTCTAACACATGTGAGACTTGACATGAGGCCAGTTGCTGCAGATTATTCCGGTGATGCACTGGGCCAAAGTCCTGGGTCGCACATTCACACTTAGTTTCACACATCGAGGCAAATTAGAGTGTCAAATGAAACCTAATCTCCATGTCTTTAGACTGGGAGAGCAAACTGGAGCAGCTGAAGAAAACAGACTCAAACACTGGGAGGATGTGCTCATTTCCCACTGTGGGGTGACATCACTACACTAAGCCACAGTTTGAAACATTTCATCTCTCCTGGATGTAATTACATTAAAAGGTGGGACACACTTAATTCTGTCACAAGGTTGGAGGACTTGTACCTAATCAAGTAGGTTTAATATAAAAGAAAGAGAAGAAAATGCATCATAGTTCAGAATTAGACGCACATACGTAAATACACAGTGTTATATAAAAACTGCTGGACAGGAAATTCCTGGAAGATGCTAGACTGCATTTATTCATCACATGGATGATACTCGTCGGCCTGCATCAGTGCGTTACCTTCACTTTCTGTGCGTGTGCATGATTGTTTGTGCAGACCGTGTGTGTAGTTTTATTTTACGGTACATATGGAGTGTGCAGGCATGTGTGTGTTTGATCTATATTGTAATTATAGGATGTCCCAGCAGAACAGAAAAGCTGAAAGGAACAATCATTCACTTTGTGATGGTCATTAGGAAATCAGTGGCTTGTCATGTGCTAGCGTGTGCATGTTTATCTAAGCTAATGTACTGTATGAACTGATCATATATACAGTCATGCATGATCGCCGGCAGTGTGTGTAGTGTACAGATTGGTCTGAATGTCTCAGTCCTTTTCCCCTGTGGAGAGAGACGGTGGCTGGAGTTGGGTCTAACCCTCTCATTTTCTTTGTCGGCCAAGGTGAGCGGTGCTGTGCAGGTGTGAGGACGGTCAGCACCAGTTTGAAGCAGCTGAATCTATGGACTGAGCAGCAGTGAACTCCTTTTCTCGCCTCTTTTTCCTCCGTAAACTTCAGGTTCATCAAACGACCCTTGCTGCTTTCTATAAAGCTTCATTGAATCCATCCTCATCTTAACATAACAAGCCATGTTGCTATCGTTTAGTTACAAAATGGTAATTTTTCTCAGTGGTAATGTAGTTGTTAATTTGTTTTGTCAAGATACAGCCTACGGAAAATGTTTGCGCCGATAATGTTATAAGATGACCGAGCTAATGTCATCTCCCGTAGCCACAGAGTTATCTAATGATAGTTACAGCTGGTGTTTAACTTTCAATAAGCCTTGGTATGCAGTGACTTTCAGCTGAATATGTCCATGGTTGTGGTATTTGTACAGATTATTTGTTTGAATATCAATTTATAACTAACTCAACTAATTTACAGGCTACAAAAAACCTAATAACCAAAGTTATAACTGACAGATAGTCCACAATAATTTCAAAAATATGAACCTGATGGACCTGTCGATGATAGCTGCGTTTGTGGCTTATGATTAAACTGGCAGGGTAACAAATATAAGAAAATAATAAACTAATGCCGAACCCCCCACAGTCTGAAGACGTATCTGCATTCAAGGGGTGTCCCATTTATTTTTAAGTCACAAAATAGCCCTTAACACTTGGTTTTGAGGGTTACTAAGATTAAGGATTGAGCTTGAGGGTTAAGATAGGAATTGGAATTCACCCTTGGACTTTTGAGGATGGTCACCACCAGTTTGAAGCAGCTGAATCTAGCACCACTGGCCCTGGAGGATTATGGTTAGTGAAGGCAACACCTGGAGTAAGAGAACCTGGTAGCAGAGCAGGTGAAGGTGACACAGGATGTCTATGATCTCATCTGCAGCCACATGTCCAGCCTCAACATGGAGCTGACTCTCCTTTTTTTTAATCCACATGCCTCCTCGAGAAAGCAAATACCAAGTAGCTGAAAGGGGCGGGCTCGGCAGGAGGTGCAGTGTGTACCAGCTCCGTGCTCCTGCAGGGATATTTGACCATGTTGGTGCCATGAAAACAGAGGTGCTGTTCAGTTCAGTCGGACTGAGAGGAGTCGGGGGGGATGCCTCCTTAAAGCTCTCATGTGTAGCAGAAGCAGGAAGTCTGGGAATATCCATGTGGGAGGAAAGCCCAGGAGCAGACTAACAACGTGCTCGAGGGATCGTTTATCTCACCTTGCCTGAATAAGTCTGAAACGTCTTGGAGGGTCTGGGGGTGGAGGAAGAGTCTGGGGGGAGGGCAGTTGGGCTTGTAGTGTTGATGCTGAGACCAGACGAGTCATGGAAAACACACACATAACACAGTTAAAATGTAATAAAATAAAATAAAATAAAGCATTCAACCTCTCAGAGACATTTCTGTCCAAATCCTGTTATACACACAAAGCACATTTCTAAATATATTCCAAATAATGTATACATAATGTGCTTTTTTTTTTTGCAGTATATTTGTGCCTGTGTCTTATCTGTGTGTTCCCTATGGGAGTGACTCAGCTGTGTGCTTGGGTGAGTCACTGGGACCTGGAGCGGGGTGGTGGAGGGGAGAGGAGAGGAGGGGGGAGTGGTGGTGGGGGGGGATTGTACAGCCAGCGGAGGAGATATCTAAGGCACGCAACCATGGGCCCTCAGCCCTGTGGGGGGAGAGAGATCCAGTTTTCTCGACTAGACAGGTCTGACGCTGGAGCGACATGGCCCCGGGGGGGAGCCCGGGCGGGGGCAGTCACATGGAGAGAGAGGTAGTGACAAGGGCAGTGTGGTCGAAAAGTGTGCGCTCCACCAGCCGGCTAATGCTAAGTCACACATTTACTGTAGGAGCACACATGGACACCGACGCCACTCAGACAGACACACAAACTCAAGAGTTGATGCTTTTTTGTCTGACTTTATGTAGATATTCAGAAAAATGCTGAAGCTCTATATGAAGTCCAACTGCACCGATTGTCTGTTCGTCGATACCCAGACTGGCCTGCAGCTACAGCAGCTCTCACTGGTTCATATTTTCGGGAGGTTAAAGAATGTTAACAAGCTGTTTCTAAAATAACTCCTTTAGCACCGAAAGGTTGTTTTTCCCGCCACTTGACAAATGCATGATGATGTGCAAACTGTAAACACACCAAAAACTAGGAGATGCTGTGGCAGCGACTTTGTGTGGCCATCCCTTGAACCAGGCCTCGACCTGACAGATCAGCTCATCTCCTCGGCTGATAGACTAGAAAAGGCAGCTGCCGAAGGTACTGTAAGAACCAACAGGAAGCCGTGTGTGTCTGTGTGTGCCTGTCTGTGTGTGTGGCCGGGTATAAACATCTCCTTCATGCTGCTGCTGTCACAACATGTTTCATCCTCACTACATGCCAGTGTTTTGCGTGTTTTTGAAGGTCTGCATTTTATTAAGTCTCAGAAAATGCTGACATTATGTGTGTGTGTGTGTGTGTAGTGTTAATCTGGATCTAAATTAGTGTCTGTGTGTGTGTTACAGACTAGAAAGAAGAAATATGAACCTTACAGTATATAGTAAAGTGTCTTAAAACTCACCTGATTTATGTTGTATTGTGAACCTTTAGGGCTCGATACATTTCCTCACTGCTCCACAGTCTTCATTATGCACTACCCACAGAACGTTAGGGGGATATTCAACTTTCGGATGAAATTTATGGGAAATGTAAAAAGTTCCTGCTACAGTGATATTATATCATGTAGGTAGAGCATTATAGTAGAAATATGGGATGGTGATTTCTTCATCTCCAACACTGTATTGAAACCAAAGCTAACAACAGTGGTGGGTATACCACAACGAAACGTGTCCATGTGTCAGTACACTCTGAGCTCAGTGGGCACTTCCCTCTGACAACATCCCATCGTCTGAAGTCTCCACATGGTCCAGGTCCTGTTGATGGATCGTTATACAGGTGTGCTCTTTGTCTAATGATGTCAGAGTGTGAACAGCAGGATGAAGACGACTGTTTGAACACAAACTGTCACAGAACCAGAACATTTAGTGGTGGATTCATGGATCAGACACTTGTTGTTATGATGTTTGTGGTTAGAGAACAGCATGTTATGTTATACGTACTGAAACAGTTGGACATGTGCATTCAAAGGTTTAGAGAAGGTCAAATTAAATTCACCTCTAAGGTTTTAGTGCATTTTAGCTGCTTTGTGAAATTTCATCCCTTTCCCTAACTTTTTGTGAGAAGTAGAAGCCTGTTTCTGCCAGTGAAAGAAAATACATATCCCCCAGGTTAGTCATGATTATGAGATAGAAAGTTGAAATTATGTAATAAAAAGTTGAATGAAATTATGAGATACTTGAGCACAACAGTTATAGCAGCTCTTAATTTAATTATGACTTTTTATCTCATAATTTTGACTTTCTATCTCGTAATATTGACTTTTTATCTTGTAATTATGACATTCTATCTCATAATTATGGCTTACCTGGAGGCTATTGGTTTCATTTCACTAGATTAACAATGTGCTTTCATACTTCATCAATAATAGAACGGAATGAAAGTTACCGGAGTCTGTCTTAAAATCGCAGTAGGAAACTTTGCACATGTTGTGTCGATCATCATCCAGTGTGTGTGTCTGTGTGGAGTAAGATATAAACATCTCTCAAATGTCTCGCTGTCGATGCATGTTTGACTCTTTCCAACAGTGTTATATCCTAGTACAAGTTGATGCGTTTGTGTTGCGGGAGGGGAAACGTATATGGCGCTCTGTCACTCCTGTCTGCTCGCTCCATCAATCCTGTCAACGCTCAGTGCAGCAGCTGATCGCAGAACCGAGGCTGTGAAACGGGCCTGGTAATGCCGCCGCCGCTGCCGCACGGCTCGACTTATCAGGCTTTGATTATGTCTGATCGTCACTGGATGCTGAGCAAACAATGATGTGAGGAGCCACACTGCTTTCTCTCACTCTCATTTCATTGCTCATAAATAACAATAAGACACGATGCTACAGTACAGGAGGGAAATATTAGATAATATAAGAAGACAGGACACACCTGCGGGACCAGAGAGTGTAGAACAAATGAAATGAGAACAGGTCGCTGCCCCACAGGAGACTGAAAACTACTGTGTCTGCGCTGCAAGTAACTCCAAATAAAACTCCTACACTTTCTCTATTGTAGCTATAAAACTCTCTTTTTTTTTTTTCAATATAAGTAAGTTTCTAAATAAAGATTTCTCTGACATTTTCAAGGCTGTTTTAATCAACATCAGCCAGAATGTACTCTTATCTGCGGAGTAACCCAAAGCAACACATTGCTCTAATTTCACAGATTTAGTCGCAGTGAAGAAGTCAGTCAGAGTGAGAGATTAGAGATCCACCATCTCTCCACCTGCAGCCTTCTCTCCCTGCAGGGCCGGCATGCTAATCAGGAGCAGAGTAGATGCTCAGGGTCCATTAGGCTCTGAGGGCTGCTGGGGAAGTGGGATTATTCACTACAAAGGAAGCTTAATGATTTTAAGTTTCCCAGTACATGACTACTAATCTTTTGAAAGTGACGGCGAGGTAAAAGCATAAATGACTTCTGACAGGACTGTTGTAGGTCATAATGCCACTTTGGAACATTTTTGATGTCTAATGTCTTTTTTAATGTATTTTTAATAACTCCTGCCTTCCACCATCGCACCTTCCTCGGGAGTTTTGATGTGCCCGTAACAGGGAAAAGCCTGATTATAAATCCACCAATGAAATGTAAGTTAACTGAATAACTCTATAGAGTTCGTGAGCCAGGCAGGTGATGGCGACCCTCAACCTCAACCTTCTTGCTCCAAATTAAATCCTAACTCAAATACTCAACTCTCTCTTTTGCTGTAAAAAAAAAAAAAGTTATTGAATTCGACATCTACCTGCAGTATGACGTACAACACTCAGCTGCTGCTAATTCAATAAAAATATATGATGGCATCACACTATTTTCAGAAAGGTAGTTAATATTGTAGTTTATGTAGTGAATGTGAATTATGACTGCTTGCCGAAAAACTGCCCCCGACAAGAACACACATCAGCGGTTTTGCATGAATTTACCTCGAAAACAACTCTGTCTCTCATATTCTCATAGCGTGGTGAATGTGCAGGTCACAACTTGTCCACCAGAGCGTTGTGGAGTTGTTGGATTGTGTATTTGATGAGATTGATGAGGGAAACCAAGAAATCCCATTAGTAGAGATGCGCGGATAGGCAATTATTTCATCCGCAACCGCATCACAAAAGTCGTCATCCACCCGCCATCCACCCGAACCAACGTTTTTTCAAAACCACACCCGCCCGCCATCCGCCCGTTGTTGTAGGCCAACATCTAATATGGATGAGGGGGGTCAGGCCATCTGAGTTTCACTTCTGCCGCGCGCTGCTGTCATGCAGTGTGCGCCTCTCTCTCTCTCTCTCTCTCTCTCTCTCTCTCTCTCTCTCTCTCTCTCTCTCTCTCTCTCTCTCTCTCTCTCTCTCTCTCTCTACCAATAACGGGAACAGAGCGCTATGCGGAGATGAACGGAACGAGCCAAAAGCTGAAAATCTATTCCTGACGTCCGCGGTGCGGTCGATATAAAGTGGATAGGTTTCATTCATCCATGTTTTGACAGACAAGTGATAATGAGTTGCGCCGCACCGACAGCCATGTGGCTCAGCCAGCCAGGTGACGCACACAGCACAACAACATGTGCAGGCTGCTGCAGCAGCACGTCAAAGGGACACCGCCGAAAATAAAATAAATAGACTACACATAGTTTTTGAATTGTTTTTGCGCATGTTTTCATCCATAAAATGACCAAAAATGAACACTAGCGGATTTCTTGATCACTATAACGAATTATTTAAACAGCATTTGTATAGAAATGATTCCGTCCCAAGCCTTTTGATCCATAAGCGGTTGATTAGGCTACTATATCCGTGATCACTATAAGTGGTTTCCACTGTATTGTCATTTCCATGAAGAAAGTGTTGACTGTTGTTGCCAATGCCCTCAGATCAGGAGTGCTTTCCTCACAAAATGAATAAGGTGTTGCCATCTCTCATGCACAGACACCAGTGGGTGCATATATATAATATTTAACTATGTATATATTTTTCCTAATTGGTTCAACCGCCACCCGCCCGAATCTAATTAAAATATATTTTTTCGTCATGTCACCCGCCCGACCCGCGGTTTATCCGCGGACTCCGCGGTTGTGTCCGCAAACCGCGCATCTCTACCCATTAGCCTCCGTAGCGTAGCTCTGAGCAGCTTGCGGCTCTGCTCCGCCGTTCTAAAAATACCTTGCACTGACAATTAAAGGTAATGAACCTACTGCTGTGACTATAGGGATTATGGCAATGGGCCAATTTGCCAAAATGTTGAACTATCCCTCTAACCTTAAGACAATAATCACAATGTCAGACACCATTAGTCAGAAACTTTCTATTGTTTTTTATTTTTATTGACTTGACATCCACATGATAGACACCTTCTGTTGCTCTCCTGTTGTTTTATATAGAAATGTAAGCCAACCTGCCAGTGAGCTGCTACTGTTGCTGTGATATAAATAAACATGGATGAACACCGTGAAGCCTTGTTAGAAAGCGGTCAAATTCAGCCAGTCATTCATGAATAATACCACTGCATCAGAAACCAAAATAAACCTCCCGCCCCCCCAGTGTTTTCCCGCACGCAAAGCAACACCTGAGGCTTCCTGATGAAGGAGTCCTGTAATGATCCAATTTATACTGTATGTGAAATGGTGAAGACTTCAACTCAAGTAACAACTTAACAACTTCACCTCCACCTCGTGCTTCAGATATGATGAATATTTAATGATCCATGAGTGGAAAAGTAGCTCAACTTTAGCATCAGCAAATAGCAACAGGGTTACGGCAAAGAAAGGTAGGAGTAAAAAAAAAAAGAATAGATAGAGAGATGATACATTGACATAAAAGAACATACACATTTTGAAACAGTGTGTGCCAAAACATGACGTACTGTACTGTGTGCTAAAGATGGAAAATCTATCGCAACCCAGTGTGTATATATTTATTCACCGCTCACATTCAGAGGCTTTTTTTGGGTGAACGTGTACAGTCTCATGACTGCCGGTAAAAGTGTGATGCCGCAGGTTGCACCTCGCACCTCGGAGCGATGATGGAAAGAACAATGAAGGTGATAACTGTAGAGAATGTGGGTGTTGGGGAGGATTTTTTCTATTCAGGATGCAGAGCAGTCCTTGTTCTCACCTCTGCTGCTGCCTGCAGGGTGCCAAGCTCAGCCCTGCAACTCGTCCACAGTTTTCCAGCCCAGCCATTATAGATAAATAGAAGATGTGGCCTCCTGCCTCGTGTTGGAGCTGAAGAAAGTTTGTGAAAATTCAGCACAACTTGATAATGATATCATCGATATCTACAGAAAAGAAGAGAGAAAGAAAGTAATACTAATGAAGTATTAATAAAATCAGCCTGTGGATATTATTGTCAGTGTAGCAAGATTTTGTCCAGTATCCGAAGAAGCCTGATTGATCATATGCATCCTCGTCCCTGTTTGTCCTCCTGTCATTATATTTCAGCTTGTCTCCGAGCGCCTGTTTAAGAAGTGTAAAAAGCTTGTTGTAAGCAGATGTAAATTCTGCTGATCCTGTCAAATTTGCCAAGAGAGAGTGTCACTAGATGCTAATGGTGTATTGGCCCAGATCAAGGTCAGACTGGAACAATGATTCAGACCAGAAAACCACCACACAAATTGTGTGTACGCTGATTCAGTTTTCACCAGCACACTGGTTATCATCATCTGAGAGGAAAGTTAATGCAGAGAACAAAATACAATAGTTTATAACTGATCAACATATATATGTTGAAATATAATTATTGGTTTAAAGAGGAACTATGCAAGAATTGTACCTAAATTAAAGATCTTGTGATGGTTAAATGACTTGTTACAGGGAGAATGGAGGCTCTCTGTCTTCCACCTAGCGTCTCTTGGCCCCCCCAAAAAACCTTGCAAGACTTAAAGTGAGTGTATTTTTCAGTTATTGTCTTACTTTTACATTGCATTATTTACATTTTATTGATGTGTTACAAAGTCGTCTGTGAGCTTAGTTCGGATTAGTTTCACATGTATTTTCCAAGAAACATTAAAGGGGAACTATGCAAGTCTGGTCGCTTTTCCACTGTTTTTCTAACCCTCCTCTCGGCCTTGTGCATTTGTTTACAACAAAGCCGGCAAAAAATCAATACACAGAGCGGTGGATACCGTTGTATAACATATACGATGTTATGACGTGTGTATTTGTGTAGTCTTAACTGTCATAAACAAAAGATTGCCGGTTACGGAGCGCATTTGTGTCGTGGTGTGCAGAGACGAGAGCTGGGACACCGGGGCGGCGACCAAGTAACTACACTGATGTTGCAAGGTTTTTCAGCCATGAGACGTCAGGTTGAAGACAGAGTCTCCGTTCTTACTCATAGTAAGTCACAAGTCATGTAGTTAACTATCACAATTACTCTGGAGCTTTTTAATGAAGGTAAAAATGTAGCGTAGCCACGGGAGAACTCCTGCTTAGTTCCTCTTAAAGACGGTTTGTCTCCTGACCTTACAGTAGCTCTGTAGTGACTTGACCATAAATCTATAAATCAAATATAAACTTGGAAACATCTCCAAAGCTTCAGGAAGGTCACAGTAAAACTAAGGAGTAAGATTAAAAGCAAGGACCACAGGAAGCCTGAGGTGCACAGCATCCAGCAACAAGGGTCATTGAACTTAAGTTGCCCATAAAACCTGTGCTTTATGGTGCTTTCACTTCCTGCTAAATGTACCTTGTCTACAAAAAGACATTGTACAAGGATGTCACACTGTGTTGGATCTTTCTGCTCAGACTGGAAAAAGAAGGATATTTAGGATCTTTTTTATGTGGGCCAGATCTGTGTTCAACAAAGGCAAAAAAAAAAAAGAGGAAATAAATGAGTTGAGTTAGTGAAGCGTTTTGGACGAAGCATTTGAAGCCACATACAGGTCGTTTCAGCAGCATTTTAAAAGCTCGAGCACTTTCACTATGACTTGTTTTTCTTTACACGGAGTCACCAGAGACTCAATTAGCTGCTGTAAATAAAGAGCTGTTCAAACATGACAACACAGCGGGGGTTCTCTTTGAACTTCACCCACCTAGGTGGCATTTAGGGAACTGGTTTGGGGCTTTTATTTTATTATTATTTTTTTGCCTGACTGGCAGGTTTCTCAGCCGGTGTTTTACCCCCTGCCCTTAAAGCTCCACACAGCCGTCTTCCTCTATCCATCCATTTTTTTTCTTTTATACCACATATGGATTTCTATTGTTCAGCAGCTGGTTAGATCACTGTGAGCAATAAACTTTCAAACGTCTCCTCTGAAACCTTTGAGCTTTACTTTCTTCTATGTTTCTCCAAGTCTTTGATCATTCAACCCCGTCTCCTCCCAGCTGCTGTAGGCACATATAGAAGTGTTCTGCATGTGGCTCAGAGGGAAGGGAGGTCAATTACAGAGTGATAGAGAAACATAAAAGTTTCTTAAAATGTGCACATAGAAAAGAAGAAGTTCAAATTGATGCTGCAATGCAGAAATAAAAGATACTTGTTGCTGTGTCATCACTGGCAGTTTATGCAATGAAAATACTGCAGAGAAAGATTCATCATAGTCTCCATATGACTATATTACTTTGAATATACTGTACATGCAAGCATATTCTGATTGATGACTAACAAAGAGGTTAAATAACATGATTCGTGTGAGCAGGAAGTTGTGGTTTAATGATGAAAAATTGTGTTTTAATACTGTACCGATGATGTTTGTTGTACATTATGGTACAGTATGTGATCGTTAATCAGACATAATCTGGCAACCAATAACATGTCACACAAAACAGATAAATAATAATCCTTAGATATCCTTTGGATTTGTAATCACAGCAAATAAATAACAGTAGAATCTGTTCAGTTGTAGAGGAGACTCCCGGCAGCTGCAGCTATAAGGAATAAAGTGGAGTTTTAATTTGAAAGTCTTGAATGTCAGAGGCTTCTACAGAAATTAAACTCTGAGGTAAGAAAGAAAAAAATCAAACTTTATCTTATTAGTTTCTATACTCGCCCTCATTTTCCCAGTTTGTCCACTTTGGCCTTTTGAAGCTGGAGATATTTAACATCATTATGAGATGTGGGGGTTTGATGGGGAAAATACAGCAGATGGTCGAATTCGATTTATGCAATGAGACATTTTCACATTTATAACTTCAGAAGTAAACAAATTAAATTACTTTTTTTATCCTAAGTTTCTAAGTTTGTGTGTGTGGTGTGCATATTCAGTGATCCTTGTGTATTCGGGATCCTATTTGTCATCTGCCTGTGATGATTGTGGATTGGAGTATCTTGACAGTAAGCCCTGGTAATTAATCCCTGTTTATACAGATTGTCTTGGCTAAAAGAAGAAGTTATGCAACCATCCCTCTGTTTCCCTGCTCACACTGTTACTGAGCCCAAGCAGATTACATTTGAGCTGTTAATGAGGGGTGCAGAAAACCAGGCACAAACATGCACACACAGTTTAATACATGTTACAAACACGCGCAGAAAGGACGGAAGAACCGGGGAAAATCATGGCCACGCCCACCGTCTCATAGGGCGAATGTGACTTTTGTGGTATTTTACAGCCAACACTTATAGTAACACGATGTGCATCATTTATTGAAGAGTTTAATATCATTGTATAATCTGTGATATAATCAGTTTAGAGTCTTTTGAAAGGAATAGTTCACCAAAAAAGAAATGAAATTTAGTCATTATTGACTCACCCTCATGCTAATGAATACTCCGGAGTAGTTTTTTATTCCTCAAAGTGCATCTGGAGACCCGGGAGGCCGGTTCGTAGTCCAACGAAAAACTTTATATGAGAGTAATAACGCCGGACACAAAAACGTCCATAAAACTACACAAAAAAATTGTAATATTCCTCCACACTGCTCGTCCACTGCAATCCAAGTGTCCTGAAGGGATATAGTCCAGAGTTTACTCGAAACAACATTATTTAGGACAATTTTACAGCCTAAACAGTCCTGTATTGCGCTCTCACGTTCATGCGTCCAAGGCAAATTCAATACAGGACTGTTTAGGCTGTAAAAATGTCCTAAATGACGTTGTTTCGAGTAAACTCTGGACTATAATAAAAAACTACTCCGGAGTATTCATCAGCATGAGGGTGAGTCAATAATCACTGAATAAAATTTTTTGGTGAACTATTCCTTTAAACTGACTTAAAATGACTTCTCAGGGGTCCATTTAAAGTTGATACTGTTAACTACAGTCAGACGACATCATATTAATCTGCTGAGCTACATTCAAACACTGCCGGTCCATTACATCCGCTGCTCACGCCGTATTTCACTTTGCTTTGCTTCGGTGTAATCTGTTTGAAATGGTGTGTGGGAGACATGATTCCTTAAATACATACAGAAACAGTAATTATGTGCAAACACTAATTAGCACAATCACAGTGTTGCCGGGTTCAAACTGCTGCAAGTTGGAAAAATCGAGTTGTGAATCATGAAAATGGATGTTGACAGTTTATGTGACATATGGTGGTTCAGTGGCTGAAGGAGAACCCAGAGGATGTTTAAGGGGAATTTTAATTGAATTGAGGATTTACAGCAACAAGATTGTTCATGTGGATTCAACTCGCACTTTTGATCTTCCCGTCATTTTCTCTTTTTTTACATACAAATCTTCTGATAATTGAGAACAACCCGAGACAAAGTTCCTTCTAATGTCGACTGTGATTTTTTTTTTGGGATATTTCATTGCATGCAGTGATAAAAGCACAGGAGGGGGGGATGAAGTCCTAAAAAGTGAGCCATGTGCAGGTTGCATTATTCATGCAGGAGTCCCTGCACCCCCAGCTCTGCACTCTCTGAAGAGCTTGTACCTCAGCTGATGAAAGGGCGAGCTGTGACGGCACGGTGCTGTGGTACATTGCAGACGGTTGTGTAATAATCAGAGGGATACACTGGCCGTCCTCTGCAGCTGCCACCCAGCCCAGTGGAGGGAGAGGTGCCAGCGCAGGGGTCCATCAGCCAACTGCTGTTCTGTTTCAAGTGCACTTTCCTGGAAGGAAGAGAATCAGTGGACAGGACTGGAACAGGCTGTGCTATTCCTGTAGAAAAACTGTCCTATTAAATGAAAATATGCTTCTGGTGGAGTTATGTCACACTTTTAACCAACGTCCTTTGCTGTTTCCCTAAAACTTAGTGCTACAATGATAATTAGTGTATCACATTATGTCAGGTTTGTAGTTATGCTTCAAATTGAGCAATAAAAATGCATGTAAGCCTAAATATTACACTGTGTGCAGTATATACTTTTTGACACTGAATTGTCAACAAATATAACATCCACCATCTGTGTGGCTGGAGGGATTCTGCTGGATCTCGGCTTCGGTTTCAAAACTGGCAGCTCATCAACATGACTGACAGGTGTTGAAGAGGAAATCAGACCCACAACTTGTCCAAAATATATATACAGTATATACTGTATAAAACTAAGTGCTGTAGCCACCAGAGGGCGCCCAAGAGCATATGCAGTCTCAATACAACAGCTCAAAACCACAAAGCCAGGCGGGCGCAGGCGGTTCAATTGCGTTGAGGTCCCGTAAATGTAAAGGGACATACCTCCACCCAACTGAATGACAACTGTCTCCACAAAAACAGAAATAAAGACTGAACTGAACAGGAACTAGGTCGACTTTTCTCATCTCCAATATCAGCACATAGCTTAAATGTGAAAGTCTTTAACTTGACTGAAGAGCATCTTCTTGTCTGACTGTGCTTTGACTTTGTTGACCTGCCGGACCAAACAGAACATAGACAGACAGTAGACGTGATGGTTTTACATTATTCTGAAGCAAAACGATGGTTATTTAGTCTCCCAGTCGAGGACACAGTTCTCAATGGAAACCAATGGGTTGCTGGGATTGAAAGAGTAGCTCAGCACACAGAGAAATGTGGCTGAATTCTCATCTCTCATCAACTTTTTCAGCATCTCAGCCTCAGTATAAATAGTGTTTTATATTTGCTGTTACTGTTTTACACGGTTCACAGGTCAGGTAGACGGGGCCCAATAGCAGAATGTTCTTTAGGGCCTCAGGGAGGTCGAATCCGGTCAGCCGATCAGCTGCACCATTAAATGTGTGTTGTTTTTAAAAAAATGTTTTACATGGGCAACATTAGTTATAATATCCATTAATCACCACTGAATGATTTGCAGACGTAGCTATTAAAATGTCTGAACGTGTCAGTTGTAATTTCTAGACGTATAATTTAAGTGCCGCCTTGACAGTTGATGAAATAACAATGAAATTGAATAAATATATTTATTGTTCTCTGTTCTAATTACAACCTGTAGACACAGTCTTTCCCTGAGAAGAAGTTAAACTGGGAAGGTTTTTTTTATATTTCTATCTGAATGTCACTGTTTGGTGCATAATGTAGGTTTGAACTGGCTGGATCAAGTCGGCTCATTTATGTGAACCAGGGAACTATGGGATGGTTGTAGAGGAGGGGAACACGCTGTCATTAAACACCTTTCTATTCTCAACAGAATCCATCTGCCTGACATGAATTCATAATAATGTCAAGTCCACGATGGTTGAGAAGTGAAGCTTTTCTCCAGTATTTCCATTAGGAACTCACTCAAATTACTTTCCTGTGCATACATCACACTGCTAAAATGATTGAAGCTGTAGAATAAGAGCTTCTATTCTCTGCAGTATTTGGCGTTTTCTACAGAAGTGCCATCGACCATTAACATCAACCTCTCCTTTTGCATCATGCTCCTCTTGACAGGATGAAATGAGCAGCTCCGTCTATGGCTTCAACTTTGGGATTGCCTGTCACTGTTGTGCAGTGTTTATCAAATAATGGAAACCAATTTAAAGTTACAGGAGTGCAAAAGTTGAGTTTGTTAATTCTAAGACTGTCTGGCACAGTTTTTTTTCCCCATTAGCTGAAAGAACAGGTTGTGAAATGTGGAGTTTTATTTACGGCTCAGCATCTGCAACTTGTTCCTCACAAAACTCCATAAAGTCCATAATTGCACATATCATGAAAATATAGAATACATCTGAAATATTAGGACACAACTGATGATATTAATAAATATTAAAAATGAACCTATACACGCTGATAAATGCAACCATTTTATTGTAAAATTCCACAGCTATGTGCAATTCCCTTATGAAAAGGATTTTTTCTAGTACATGTATAGTATATTATGCAGACCCTAACAGAATTGATCAGTGCCCCTTTTTATACAATAGTGAAATATACATAGATGGCAAACAACTAACATACTGTATGTATGAGAATCATATGAAATTTATTTTGTTCTTGGATACCTTGTACTGCGCTCGGTAACTCCAGTGCGTATTATTTTGTTTTCTGCATTTTGACAAAATACATAACAACAGAAAATATCTACATGTGCTGTTCACATATATGTTACTCATTTGTGGGTCCCAAAAAAACAAAACAAATCACTTTTTTGTCAAAAATAGGTACAGTGTAATAAAAGTCAATGTCAATGCAGGCAAAAAAAAAAAAAAAAGGACCAGATGAAACGATGCTTGAATTAGTCCCAGTTCCTCCAGTACATCCCATAGTTTGACTGAAAACATATTCAGCATGCACACTACTGAATATAAACACACCCCAGTACCTTCCATACACTTTTATATGTATCCCTGCATTTACAATAGAGTGCAAAAATAAGAAACAAATAAGAAACAAGCTTTTTTTTACCATCATAGAAAAAAAATATCAGATTCCATGAAGAGTATAAATTTTTCTTCGTCACTGTTCAAACACAAGACATGCTCTGTTATCAGTGTGATGGGTTTGTAAATAAAGTTGAATCAGAACAACTTCCTGTTCACCCTAATATAATACTAATAATAATACTTTTTTTTATCAGTCTGGTATTTGAACATCTGTCCTCATGCTTTTGGTTCTGTACTATACCAAAAAAAAACAAAAAAAACCACACATATCCAGAGCACCTGTTAATCCATGTGTATGGGAACATCCCATTGTCTGTTTAGCATTTCCTATAAGAAGACACTGGTTGTTAGCATGTTAGCATACTGTACGTCTGTTCTTCCACAAAGCAGTGTAAGTGGATTCACTACTGATATGACATTTCGACTCGATATTCTCTATTGCATGTGTCAGTTTGGCACTTTATTATAAGATGTAATCACTTCGGTCACACGTCTCTGAACTACTGAAAACACTGACGACGGCCACTCCTACGCTGCTATCCACACACGTACGGCCCTAAGGATGTGTGTGTGTGTGAGAGAGACACTGAAGACAGGCTGGAGACTACTATGTTTGCAGCTTTGGGACACAACAGGACCACCATTAAATACAAAAGGGAAAGAACTCCAGGAAATATGAGATAATCTGCTAAATGCGTATGTATGTTTGTTAGTATCATCACTGATGCTTTATTAACGATGGCAAATAGTAAGATCAATGACAACCCATGTGGCGGTGGAAAAAAAGTGGAAGTAATTAATAGTCACTTAGACGAGCAAACGTTCTTCTGGTGGTTTCGGGGACAGTTTTTTCTCCGTGTGTGTGAGTGTCTTTTCTTTTAAACTCTGCTGAAAATATTTAAATCTACTACTCAGAAGCTGCACAACAGGTAATGTTGCAACTCACTAGTTCAACAGATATAACAGTTTGACAGGCCTTAGTGAGAGCAGTGTACATTGATCACAACATAGAAAACACAAGATAAATAAGCTCAAGCTCCATTGACACATCGAACAAAAATGTATCTTTGATTATAACTGACAGGATCCAGTGTAATCTTCTCCGGGGCTATATGAAGATAAAATACATTTTCTTTCAACAGAATAAATAAATAAATAAATAAATACCATCAATGAGTAAGTAAATAAATAAATAAATACCCGATTACCGCCCGAGTATTCTACATGGTCAGTCCAGCATAATACAATAAGTCTAATATACTGTATGGTGATATACTGTAACAATGCTGACATTACAAAATATATTCCCTTTTACAAAATCCCAAGGGCCTGACAAGTGTTTTGTTCTCTTTATATTTTATGTACATTAACAATGTGATTTACACCCATTCATCGTGAGTTTACAAATCATACTTTATGAGCACTGTCTCCATTTGTTTGCATACTGGTGTCTATCAAAAGTGGCCTGTAGGGGTTGTAATTTGTGTGGGTTACATCTTTTTTTTTTTATCATACACAACATTTACAATTCAGATGCTTTTTGTTTTTTTTGCTGTGTTCTCTTCACGTTGCGCCGTGTCATTATAGGGGAAATTTCTGAGGGGGGAAAAACAACGTGAAAACAAATAAAACTACAAAATGAACTTTTGGCCAAACCAGAGAATCAGTTTCCTCAATGTGTGGGTTTTTTAAGAGACAGGAAGTGAGATGCTTGATAATAACATCTGTAACACAATCAGATGTCTCGTTTCCTCAAATGTATGCTCTTTAAGTTTTATTTATTAGTAATATTATTGTTGATTTATTGTCAGAATGACACTAAAATGAGCCCCTGTCTGTATTGACGTTTACATTAAAGGCTCAATTAGTTTGAAGACAAAATCTCAGCCTGTGTTTATCACTCTGTGTTTATTAGAGAGCTGAACTCGCTGTAGTTCAGTTTTCTCTTGCACAAGCTTCAAATGACCAAAATTACAAACGGTCCATGTTCCGGTAGCGAATGACTGCGAGGAACATGAATAAACCAGTGATCGGGCGCAAAGATAACTTGTCAACTGAAAAGCATAAACTGGGCACTTTTTTTTTTTTTTGAAATTGCTTCATTTTTTCAAATTTTCCTAGAAAAAAAAAAGTTGAATCAAATCCTGAATGATAATCAACAGTGCTTGTTTTTTAGTTTCCATAGCCAACAATAGAAGACCATAAAACATCTTGATTTTTCTTCAGTTTTTCTTTTTGTTGGTTTTTTTTGGGCCTGAAAGGCGCATGCAATAAATGTAAACCACTATGTAATAGTAAAATATATACAGTGTCTGTACAGTTGAGCAGTGTCCATAACAGCATCATTTGCTCTGACCACACATGAAAAATGCAACTTTCACTTGTGCTAACATGTTAGCTAGGTAAACTAAAAATAAATTAGCATTATCAAAATGAATTTCAATGTCACTGTCTAACATAGCTCTGTTAAAGTGCTTCAGATTCTCTGTTTTAATATGAAAAAGAAAAGTGAAAATAAATGATAAATGACATAATACTCATAATCAGCTTTGATTTCTCTGATGGGTTCTTGATGTGATCTGAAGTCCTGTTTGGTTTGATAGTTTATTGTAGAAGGAAAGTATTTGACTATAAATGAATCAAGTTTGTAAAAATCCCATTGAGAGGAAATGAATGAGAAATACCATTTGAAAAGTCCCAAAAGAAAATAATAAAAACAAAAAAACTGAATTTCTCACACAACCAATGTTTTCACGACACATCTACAAACCTCTTCATGCCGGTAAAATGTAATGCTACAACATTTGCAATGTCTGTTATCAGAGTTATCAGATAAAATAACTTAAACGTTAAAGAGATTAAAATCCGAGAATTAAAAGGAAAAAAAAAAAAAGAAGAAGCTTTGAATCAAATCTCTGGATGTTTCAGTGGGTCCCCCTCCTTCAGAAATGTTCCTTGCTGGCGCAGAGCGTAATGTAAGGATGTAATGAAGTGTGTGATGATGAGGCTGGATACACACCAGGGCCTAGAGATAGAGATAGGAGACCCAGTAGACCAGGTTGAAGAGACCAAAGGCGGTGGGGAAGAAGATGCGAGCGTACGAGTCTATCTTGGCGACGCGGATGTGCAACCTGCCGTGCCGCCAGGCTCCGGAGCGGCAGTCTTCGAAACAGCAGAAGAAGCTGGTGCAGTCCTTCCCGTCCAGACACTCGTAGCCGTACTCCTCGTCCCGCTCCTGCATGTGTGTGGCGTTGTTCATTTGAATGGCAGTGGCAGAGCGTGGACGGATGTCTACCGTGGGTGTCTGCTTTTAACAGGACAAAAACGACACAGTTAGCCACCAGAGCCCCAGAGTGCTGTAATCAAGACCTCACTGACAGAACAGGGGTCCTAATTTGAGCTGCCATTTCCTGTCTGCCACTTCATTTTCTGTCATTAGTCAGCAAAATGTAATTTGCACCTTCGACTGGCCAATGCGCCCATTGTAGACCCATAAATACCATGTGTGGATTTAATTAGTGAGGCTTATAGTGACAAAGGCTCGGTCTCCATGGAACCCGTGTTTGCAAATTACACCTTTGGGGTGGGCTGTAGCTGACAGCTGAGGCAATCATAATATTTAGGACGGTAGTTAATTTAACAGATATATAAAGCTAGTGCTGGGCAATGCTCCTCCATGTTTTCATTGTGACTACGCTGCTGCTGCTCCACAGCGTTTCAGCATGCTGGGAAAACACCAGCGAGCGTGTCACTTGTTCCAAGGACACTTTTTAGAAAAAAAAAATGCTCTTAAGGCGCGGAGACTCAAAAGAATTTCGTAATTCGAACCTGTATGGATGTTGTAAGCGTTTTTCTTCTTCTCTTTCTCTTTCTTTCTGAAATGCATTTATAGGATATGTTGTAACTGGCTTATGATGCTGCTAAGCTTTAGGGAGGAGCATGTGTTGGCAGATGTGTAGCGCACAGCTCAATATTCCTGCAGCCCACTCTCGCTGTCACTAAATGGGTTAAAATAAACCTCCTTTTCAAACTGTGCTCACCACTGGAGGCCACATGCCTTTCATTTGTGACGATTCCTAAAATAGGACAGTGACATCAGCGCGACTGTGGCCCTGTCATTCTGCAGGGAGACAATTAGTATTCAAATAGACCCGTTTTCATCAGCGTTTTATCTCAGGATGCCATGCCACCTTTGCACAAATTGGAGTCCTGGCTGTTTTGGCAGATTAAAAGCCCCCCTCCCCTCCCCTCCCTACCCTCCCTACTCTGCCCTTCCTCCCTCTCTCCCTCCCTGTGGTGGAAGTGGAAGGGTCCTTGACCTTGCTGATAAACTGGGGCATCAAGCTCATCACTTAAAAAAAAAAGACACAGCGAGTTGAGCACAATCCAGAATTCAGCTTCTAAGAATTTCACATCACTGCCTTCACCACAACAAAAAAAAGTGCAAGTAGTCGTCATTTAGTTTGTTCTTTATGTTTTGGCTTCATAACATAGGAACAATAATCTATAAATGACTGTACCAGCACTCCAAATATGACTTAACAGCATGTGTGTTGTGAATTTGGTTAATATGAATCAGTTCGCAACAAGCATCGCTTTTTTTTTTTCCCTCACCCCCCCTTTTTTTTTAATGTTGGCATGCTTTTGCTTGCTGCGAAAAAATAGGTCATTGCAGTTTTAGTTTAGACATAACATTATCTACTGTTAGCATGCATCCTCAAACAAGCTTAAAATACTTAAACTTGATTGAACTGTTCATTCCCTACGACCTCTCGTGTTGCCCAGCACTAGTGCACAAACCCGCTGTCCCTTTGAAAACGATACATAACCACAGAACAGAGCAACATACGGGTTAGTTTCAGCGTTTTTGTCCTTGGTCAATGGGACGGTATGTTGAGTTAATAAGGGGATTAGCAGAGCAGGTTATGACTCGGTTCTCAAAGGGGATTGGTTGCACTGGAGGAAGCGCAGTGGAAGCTCAAGCAGAAGGAGCATTAACAGCATCCTGCCGCGTGGCCGGGGTCAAGCCTGGCTGTGCTGAGTCGGTGTTGGCAAAAAAAATCAAATTGAAATTAAAATAATAGTAATAAGAAACACTGAAACAACACAGTGGCACTGGCAACTTTAACTGGCTGAAAGTAGACAACCTCTCAGAGAAGACAAAGGGCGGAAACACTCGGGATCGTTCCTGGAGGATCCCTGGTCAGGTGGCTGACGCTGAATATTTGATGTCAGTGTTTCCATACTGCAGGTGGAGTTTTTTCTTTCTTTCTTTTTTTCACTGGTATATTTAAACTCATGTTTGTGCTGAAAATCTAACGTATCCAACCTTAAAAATGTCCCCCCCTGGTAAAATATTGATGGTGGACCTCTGTGTGGAAAAAGCAGATTGTCTTGTCTTGACTGGTGTGTTGAGTTTAAATTTAGATCTTTGTGAGCTCCCACCCACCTGGATGATGTTGTTGTTGTTTTTTTTGGTGTGTGTGTGTTATTTTTAAAGATTAGCATGTGTTAATCTGCTGAATGGACCTCCAACTCTAATTAGACTCAGATCACAGTGCAGGGGTTGTCTGTTTCAGTCTGTTAAGGCTCTGCTGACTCTGTAGGAAGCGTCAGGTTGAGAAGCCCAACAAACACACAGGTATAGATTTACTGGCAGGAGGAGGGAGAGAAGAGGAAGCTATTGAAGCGGCTGCTAGTTCACTGTGGTTACAACAACAACAAAGAGTGAAACAGGACAGAGGGAGCCAGAATGAGTCCACACTGGGCCCGGACTATTACATTCCTCTGGACAAGGGATGTGTGGGATGGTTATTTGAATTTAAAAAAAAAACTGCATAAGTACGTCTGGCTGGCTGCCTCCGCACTGTGCACTGCAGAGCGCCCCTTTTTAATGTTATCTCTGATACCTATTTAGTAACCGAGGAGGAGTACAGTAAGAATGCAGGTAGATAAAGAGGGAATAGAGAGAGGCGTATCTGCTGTAGAACAGACAGAAAAGCAGTGAGGTGCTCGGGGCTCAAAGAGCCAAAATGCAGCAGACACATGCAGTCAGACACAGGCAATATACCTTTGAGGAAAAGAGCCGGAGGAGCTTTTGTCCAGACAGGAAACAAAGAATATGTGGAATTGAAAGAGAGTAACAAAAAAAAAAAGAAAGAAAGAAAAGAGTACAGGTAAACAGAGAAAAGAACACATTAATAAAAAGGAAAAGGAAAAAGAAACAGAGACACAAAGATAATGTGTGAAACTTACAAGTACCGTACTGTTTAACTTAAAATGGAAAGAGAGGAAATATACTGTAGAGAGACATACATGTTACAAACAGACACAGGAGGGGAAATGCATGGTGGGATATTTATGTATCTCACATGCTTCTTACACCAGCATCACCTTAGGGAAAGAAATATTACTGCAAAACTAGAAAGGTTAAGTTTTACACCATCCACAATTCAGGTTTAAATACTGACATCATTACAGTGTGTTTTCACAGTTTGTCTTACACAGCACTTCTTCAGAGTCGTGTGTAATAAACACTGTGCTGCTAATGCACAATAAACTAAACTGTCAGGAGGAAATCTGATCCTGACAAACTCCTTCTGCATCTTAAACCAACTTTTATCGACTAGAACTGAATCATACGACAAGCAGAGCAATAAACTTAAGAAATACTCTACTCTACTATAATTCTTATTATTTCTAGATTCTATCATTCATTAAGTCAAAGACCTCCTTTCCTTGTCACACTTCGTCCTGCAGAGAACCTAGAAAAGCTCCTCTGAGATGACAGACTGGCATCACACCTTCCACTTCATTATTCATTCATTGGTCCACCAGACAGTTAGACCATGTGCAAAACCTTCGTTTCGGATGCTGAAAACTAGAGCGCCCCACTTTCTCCCCTAAGTTCCAGTTCAATACTCCTGTTCACCCGAGCGCAGTATACTTAGAGGTTTAAGATTTAATAGCTTTCAAGTCTTGTGAATCCTGTCCAAAAAAAAAAAAAATGCCATGACTTCAAAGATACATTTCAGTTACCAGCAGGCCTTGCAAAAAAAAAGTCCAGAAAAGTGGTTAAGTTATCCAAAAATACATTTAAGAAATACCAACAAACTTTTTTTTCCTACTAAGAAGACATCAAGTGGCATATCTGGACTCAGTTAAAAAAAAAAAAATCTTCACAAGTCTAGAGTCATGAACCAACTCTCACTTACTGGGAATGAAAAGAAATAAAAAGCAAATATTTTGGTGCAACACAGTTTTACTCGTGTGAAATACAGCCGTCAACCATTTATCTGTTTGGAAAACTGACAGGAAGATGAAAATAGAAACGAGGTGAAAATTTGATTTCTCTCCAGTATGAAATCTGTGATGTGCTGGTTGTGTTTCTATGTTTAAGTTGTTATCGTATATACTTATATACACGTATAAAACAGAGAGACAGAGGAGTACTGTAGGTCTTTCCTGTCCAGCTCAATAAATGCTCATATATTTGTATTCAACCTAAAGAGGTTGTGACCTCTTGAGGGATTTAAAATCACATCAACAACGCCAACTTTACAGTCATGTGACGTGGGTCTAAATTACAGCTGTGACAGATGTGTGTCAGATTAAAGGAAAAAGGTTGCTGCTGCGCTCATTGAGCAATTTGAGTCGGTGGCCCCCGTGGAAGCTGCTCCCTTAGGGATGATAAGCAGCGTGTGGCTGTTTCCTGAGGCTTATCCCAGCTCTGTGACACAGAGGGGGGAGGGGCTACTTGATCTTTCACCTAAATAAAGGATACTGTACACACTCTTCTTACATACTCATACACACATCAATTAGGTTTATAGCTGCATGACAAAATGAAGGAATAAAAAAAGAGAAATGTTAAGTTTTAGAAAGACGCTCACCGGGTTTTTCTTCTTCTTGTCCTTTTTGGCGGACGGCTTCCTGTTGCTGACAAAGTAGTGCAGCGTACCGTACTCTATGAGCGCGGCAAAGACGAAGATGAAGCAGACGGACACGAACAGGTCCATGGCGGTCACGTAGGAGACCTTCGGGAGGGATTTCCTGGCGATAGTACTGAGCGTGGTCATGGTGAGCACAGTGGTGATGCCTGGTGGACAGACCACAGAGAACATGGTGAAGGAGTTATTATTACACTGGTCTGTCTGTCTTATCTGTGGTCGCTCCTACAGCAGCGACTCCTCAAACCGCTCATTACGATACTAAACAGGCGTCTTTTTAGCGCTTAACGTGTTCGTCTGTCGCGAGGTTGTCGGCTCGCTTCGTTTTTCTGACATTTATTCAGACACTTAAAGAAGAATTAAAGATATGATTTCATGTGTTTCTAACAGGATCTTCTCCTCAAACCAGTCTGGAGGCAGCTGAAGTCCAAGCAGGGATTTAAAAACTTGAGAGTTAATACATGTTTGATCTTGCGCATCGTCGTCTGTGCTCCTGGGAACACACGTGCTGCAGAACGATCCAGTGTAGAAAAGGTGCAGGTTTCTCCAATAACACTAAATTCAGTTTCCCTGCAGCTCTATGTGATAGAATAAAACACTAAATTGATTTGTCACACTGTCTATTTCATAACATACATCAGACTGGAGGTTTATCTTGTCCACAGAAACACACGTGCGACTCTTTAACAAAACTGCCACCAACAGAATTTGATTAAAAACATCAGCAGAATAAAATAAATGTATAAATGATGAATTATTTGAAGCAGCACTCGTGAATTAGCAGCTTTTGTGAACAACACAGGAAGTTGTGTGACTGACATGTGCAGTGTATATAAAAGAGGATTAATCTTTGCCGTTTAATTGCAAGTGCTTAACAGTTAGGTGGCCATGAAGGGGGGGGGGGGTGAGCAGCTGTTTTCACTGTCCTCTTGATCCACATACTTTACTGGTCTGTGGTTCAACGGCCACTGACCACCAGCACACGGACTGACACAACACTACAGTCCTGTACCAGCCATCTGCTGCTGACCCCTCCCCTCTCTCCCCCCTCTTTACTCCCTCTGTCTGCCTGTGACGAGGATGATGAGGTGCAGAGATGACACATGCTGAGGAAATGCCTTTATAAGTGCACTGATACAGCAGATTAGCAACACACAACCACACAAACGCCAACAAGCAAACAAACAAACAAACCGACATGACGCCTCCTTCCTGTAAACAGACCAAACATGGAAGAGAAGAGAAGTCGCCTCGTATACACACACAAGACGATCTCTGTCTAAATTTAACGTGGACCGAAAGACGTCAGTCTGCGTCAAGATTAACGCCGCCGCAGCAGCATTGTGAGTGAATTGATATATTTCTGGACGGCATTGAAGGATTAAGAATTATGTCATCTGCATTAATCTGCTTCCCTAACCACCTGGCTGCCTGTACCTCCGCAACATCTTTCAAAGAGGAAATTAAGATATTTGACTCGGTGCAATTTTAGCAGGGAATTAATAGTTATCATTTCAACTGCAGATCTGGAAGCACAAGGAAACACAACAACCTATTTTTAGAGAGATTAATGACTGACAAAGTAATGATGAGAGAGCGAGGAGTGGAGGGGAGCTGCCTGCAGGGATTGTTTTACATTCAGTTATGCTCACTAATGATCACATCACATGGACTGGAGGTCAGGATTTAGAGCCTTAAGGGGACAGGAGGAAAGCTGACTAAGGAATATGTATGTAGCTGAATCCTGAGTGAACTTCTGCAGGATGTCCACTGGACGCCAAGGGCAAGTTCACAAGTTGACAAAAAATTCCTTGAAATCCTCACTTCTGCCCCCGACAACCCCCACCACTCCTCTTTTTTTTTCTTTTTTTCCCCCCATTTTGTGTCCTTTTCTGCATTCAGCGCCGAGGCCACCTGCATTATTATTGTGCTGAGGCTGCATCTCTGCATCTTCCCTTCTGCACTGCATAATTAATGCCTCATTAAGGCATGCATGAAAACATATGCGCCAGGATAGGCTCTTCTAATCAAGATGGACTAGATTCCTAAGCAGCTGCCCTGTCTCTCTCCGAGGGGAAAGAAGAAGAGGAAGAGGAGAGAGGATGGTGAAGGAGAAGACAAAAGGGAACAGGAGAGGATAGAGGAGCAGGACAGAGGAAGCTGAGAGCAGATTGTTCTTCAATATGGTGGCGTGTGTGTGCAGCTACCACCGGGTCCTTGATATGTTTCACAGCAGAGTAATTAAGGACAGGATGTCTGATGAAGCTCAGGTAAAGACTCAGTGAAGTTTGATGTTAGAGTTACAAGACAAGTTCATTCTTTCATTTATTCAGTAAAAGACTGGATGAGGAGACGGTTTGTTACCTAATGACGTCCTGGCAGGTACTGCGTCCTTATTGATCCAGAAAGAGACCCAGGACAGGACGACGATCAGGGTGCAGGGGATGTAGGTCTGGATGGTGAAGTAGCCCATCCTCCTGCTCAGGTCGAAGAAGACGGTCAGCACCACGTAGTCACCTGAGGAGAGAGGGATGAGACGAGAGGAGAGAGGAAGAGTGAGGGAGGAGCGGAATATATGAGGAAACATCAGGCATCAAATGTTTCTATGTACAGTTTATTATGAACAGGGAGAAAGTGTCATATTGATCAGTGTGGACTGTTGATGTCCACACAGTTCACACTAAAAGACAAGGATCAGATCATTTCAATAAGTGTTTGTTACGTCCGGCCGCTTGAGTCGATGCCGACACATCAGACGTGGAACAAGCTGTTAAGTTACAGACGGATCAATACATCAATACTTCACTGTAACTTCACTGTATCACTTTCATCTGAAATCTCCAGTTGCTCTGGGTAAACTAAACACACAGAGAGCCGGACCTGCTTGAATGCACACAAACACACACACACAGAAGCTGGTCTCCTGCCAGTAGTTAGCTGGAACATGAACACCAGCATCCAGCTGATGATGAGCCGTCGCCGGGCCGACCGTCTGACCCCGGCAGATGTTGGGCCTTTAGACGCTGAGGTCAGTGGAGCCCAGGTAGCCGTGACCCTGACGGTACACATCCTCCTGCCTGCCTGTTTAAAATGCAAGCTAAGCATGCCTACACACACACACACACACACACACACACGCTACAGCACACAAGCAATTCTCCATTGACCCCCATGTTAAAATAGCCGAATTTACAGCTTAAAAAAACATATTTACAGCCTGGTACATTTTATATTTTTTGGTCTCTATCGATGAGTGACAGGTTCGCAGACAGTCACCGGCTGTTAATTGGTTGCTTCGAGTTCAGTGGGCGGGTTCTCGGCCGGCAAACCGTCGCAGCTCTCCAAATATGGAAAGTACACAGTAAAATCCAAGATGGCGCAGTTCAAATCCCCGTAGTAGAGGCACAAAACAGACTCCCCCACACCAATGGGTGATGTCACCGGTGCTACGTCAATTCTTTTTACAGTCCATGCTTAATACACATAAACACACACACACACACACACACACACACATACACACACACACACACACACACTTGCACCTGGTAATGAGGGTGAATCGACTGGCATGTAAATGAACAATCTCTCAGCACAAGCACACACACACACACACACACACTCCTGTGAGCCTGACAGTTCACTATAAACCTGCCAATAGTCTCTCTCCTGATCCTCTACCTATGTGTCTGTCTGTCTGTCTGTCTGTCTGTCTGCTCGCTGACGGCCTCCAGCTGCAGTCGTTCGTCTGCAAATTGATTAACGTCAGACTGTTAACAATGTCGGAAACCCCGGCCTGGCCCCTCGCTGCACCTTGTAACCTGCAGGGCATCGAACCTACTCACTCTCAGCCATCTATCTCTGCAGAGTGTATGTGTACAGTGCGAGCGTGTGTGTGTGTGTGTGTGTGTGTGTGTGTGTGTCTGCAGCTGCCTGGGGAGCGAACAGCTGGCTAATAATTCTCCTCCTGAGAACGGCTGCACGGCACAAACTGTGGTTTATTGAACAACAGCCAACATCTGTGTGTTTGTGTGTTAATGAGAGACAGACATGTGTGTGCTGAACCCCGTGCACTTTGTTTGACGGAGTCCTGGTGTACTGTCTGGACAGGGACCAGAGTCTTCTGTGATTTATACCCAGCATGCACCTCTGTCTCACCCAGCCATTGATAGCATCATTAAATAAACCAAGTGCAATAACCCCCCTCGGCAGCAGCAGCAGCACAACCACAACTATTCACATCACCACGCGTGTGTTTTCTGCTGATGCAGGCAGGTGCAGGGGATATTACAGTGGGCCGCCTCGGCTTGTAGGAGTGCTGAAGACACATGAAGACAGGCTGCTGCTCTCCGGGGTCCCGCAGCCCACTATTTTGTTTTTATTAACATTACATTAGCAGGAGCCTAAACCGGAGACCCCTGACAGCTGAGAAACGGCCGGTTAATATACTTATTCCAGCTTGCTCAGCAGCACCAACCCTCCTTCACATTTACTCCGACTCTTAATGATAATGGGCTCTCCGCGGCGGGGGTGAGGTCGGCCCGTCGCTCCGTCGGCCGCTCGGTGTGAGACCCTCCTGTCGTACGTCTCTCTCCGTCCGAGCGCCAGTTTCATTACAGGCCACAGCACTTTGCCAGGAAGACACTTTGAGGAGGTGTTATCGACCGGCGCCCTCCCCCCGGGCAGCCTGATGTATCGGTATCAGACCGCCTGCCATTACTGCTCCATGGTAATGCATCAGTTTGCTAATGACTTCCTGATTCCACTCAAAACAAAATGGTTTCCAGTTCCCCTCCCCGGCTTTAGCGCTTGGCTGCGATTCCACAACATCACTTTGTCGGGAGCAAATAGTTTAGTGCCCCAAGTGAACATCCCTGACACTGTTAGTGGATGTGTGAACAATAACACGTTTACATACAGTCATTTGGTTTTGCAAAGGATTCTGATGGCTTGTTAAAAAAAGTAGGCAATCCCACTGTGAGGAAGGGGCGCCACTGCGCCAGCATCAGTTACTTAAAGGGATACTTCACCCAAAATTGATAATTCACCAATTTTCTACTCACCGGCATGCCAAGGAAGGGTTTGGAGAACTTTCAGAGTCATCAAAACGCTTTTGGAGTTCCAGGGGGGGTCCAGTTGGCAACAGATTTTCATATAATGGCGGCGGATAGAGTTCACTTTTGAATCGTCCAAAACACACACTATGAAACATCCAGATACCTCCATACTGCTCGTCTGTACTGACCCAAGTGTCCTGAAGCTGCCACATGAAAAAGTTGTTCGGAAAAAATTTATGTTGTTGTAGTAGTAGGTCCCAGTGGCTGCGCGAGATTTGCTGCGAGCAAATCTCGCAGCAAATCTCGCGCATGCGCACAAACATCAACAGAGCCACTGGGAGCTACTACTACAACAAGGCTAAAAACAGAGATCACATTAATTTTTTCCTAACAACTTTTTCATGTGGCGGCTTCAGGACACTTGGGTCAGTACAGACGAGCAGTACGGAGGTATTTGGATGTTTCATAGTGTGTTTTGGACGATTCAAAAGTGAACTCTATCCGCCGCCATTATATGAAAATCTGTTGCCAGCCGGACCCCCCCTGGAACTCCAAAAGCATTTTGATAAGTCAGAAAGTTCTCTGAACCCTTCCTTGGCATGACGGTGAGTAGATGATTGGTGAATTATCGATTTTGGGTGAAGGGAAGTATCCCTTTAAAAACCTATAAATTTTTAATATAAAGCAGTTATACTTGGACTCTTATGGACAAAATGACAACAACTAATTCACCATCACCTGACTGTAAAACTATTTTGTCATTGGTCTTTTTTAAATATACTGGTGCACCTGAATTAATTATTCTTTTGTGCTTGCAATCAGTGAATGTAGGAAGACTGCCAGTGCTAGAGAATCAAAGGTTTCAGAGGCCAGACTTAAGATATCCACAAACGTTCAGTTTCTCAGACTTTCATCAGAGCATGGACATGGGTGCTTGCAATTAGTGAAAAATGAACTGAATATTTGAATTTTGGAGGATTTAACTGAGCTAATGAGGTACAGTATGTTAATATTGACAAAAGTTTATTAGGTGTCTGCTACAGCCATGTTGCTGCTAATTAATGGCTGCCTGCGGGCCAGTGAGTGTTAAAGGGTTAGGGTTTCATCACGTTATCCGTCCTTATTAGCCACTGTTGTTGTTTTATTAGGCAAAAAAAAAAGAACTTGAATCTTCTCTGTTCAGATTTTCCTTTCCAGTCTTGGCATTTGTACATTTTGTTCGAGTCTGGAGGAAACTCTGGGTTTGGCAGATTTATCCTCCTCTCTCTACATGTGCTATACGGGCAAAGATATATGTTTTTTTGCACATGTGCTCAATCTGCCTGTGTGTGTGTGTACAGTATGCGTGTGTGTGCTTGTGTGGGATGAAAGGCGCCTGTTTATTTCTCATAAGACTGCAGCTGCGATATCAAAGCACCGGAGCCTTTCGTGTTTCGCCTTCCTCCTAATGGGAGCCCTCCGACTAACCTTAGCTAGAACTCCCCATCTGTCAACGCCAACAGATGAGGGTGTGTTCACAAGACTGTTGTTCACACTCCATCTATACACATCTCTGCTTTTTCAAGGCTGTTACCACGGAGGTCGCCTTTCCCTTCTCTCCATCAACAATAAATATAAAGGAGGTGTTATACGCGGTGCGATGATCTCACGGTTTTGAACAAGTATCCAGCGACACCCACGTCTCCAGCGAGCCCACAGGCAGCGTCAGGCTGTAATAACAATCAGCTCGACTCGATGCGCTAATTCTTCCTGTAACTGCAGCACAACCAGAGTACACATCTCTGTTTGTAATTGAAATTCTTAACCCTCCTGTTGTCCCCCTGGGTCTAGGAAGGAAGGAAGGAAGGATATAAGGAGGGAAGGAAAAGTTTGGGCCAATTGGATCAAAAAGGAAGGAAAGGGAGTGAAAAGGGATTGTGGAAAGAAGGAAGGGGAAAAGAAAGGAAAGAAAGATGGAGGGAGGGAACAGATTTGTTCAAGGAAGGAAGAAGAAGGAAGGAAGGGAGAGAAAAAGGATTGTGGAAAGAAGGAAGGGAAAAGAGAAGGAAAGAAAGATGGAGAGAAGGAACAGATTTGTTCAATGAAGGAAGAAGAAGGAAGGAGGAAGGGAAAGAAGGGAGGAAAGGAGGAGGGGAAAAGGAAGGAAAGAAAGATGGAGGGAGGGAACAGATCGGGTCAATTGGATCAAAAGAGGAAGGAAGAAGTAAGGACGAAGGAAGGAAAAAAAGAAGGAAGGATGGAGGAAGAGAACAGATTGGGTCAATTTGACCCAGAAGGACAACAGGAGGGTTCAAATTCCCACAATCCATCCTGTCTTATCCACATCATTGCATCGCTATCAATTCCTTTCTGTTTAGAATTCATGAATGAAGAACACTGACGACAACAGTGTGAAAAATCATCTATGCATACAACAGCTCCCCCCCAAAAAACAAAACAAAACATAGTTTGTATTAAGATATGGTTTGAAGTATTTTCATTAGGATCCCACATTTCACTGGCAAAAGCCATTTACTACGAGCTGATGTAATCTACGGAGAGCAATAAAAACTTGGCAGGGATGATCATTCATCAGAAAACAGTGTGTTGCTTTGTTGTGAAAAGCCACAGAGACAACACACCCGAAAAATTAATACTCACACACACACAAACACACACACACGGAGTAGCCGGAGAATAAAAGCATCACTCTTCCAGTATGAGCTTTCTACCAGGGTGCAAATAAAAAGATGTTTTAGTATTATTAGAATATAAAAGCTGTTCTGACATTGTGGACTTGATGAGTATTGAGCCCTCGAGGGGCCGATGCTGATGCTGGTCCCGGTGTGGCTGTGTGTGTTACTGCAGAGTAGCCACGGGGGAGATCAGAGCAGTGAAACATGGTATTTCAGGATTTCAGTCAGAACAAGAAGAAGATGAAGAATAAAAAATGGAAAAAAAAAAAAATCTGTCACATGAGAATATGATTGTGTCGGCAGTCAGGCTGTAAATTGGTGCGGATGTGGACGGGCAGCAGAGACCTCAGGCACATGCCGGCCGTCCAATGAGCAGAGACGAGACAGACACATTGCAGAGCCGCTGACAGCCGCAGCTCCTCTGCTGTCAAGGGTCATATATATCACCGGCGACAGCAGATGCAATTGTGTATATATACTGTATATACGTATATGTGTGTGTGTGTGCTGTGTGGAGTTTTTTTTATTATTGCTAATGACCAGGGTTATGCCATGGCTGCTTGCTTGGGTCAACAATACTTACAAACAATGTTAACTCGCCACTTCCTGTGACCTGACTGGAGGCCATGTCTGAGTGATTAACAAGTTGTTTTTTTTCCCTCCACAGTCCGCTGCAGCTTTTCCTACTCAACGGTGGGTGGCAAGATGATGTCAAGATGGGGAAGAAAAAAACAAAGAAAAGGAAAGCAAAGAGAAGAGAAGAGAAGAAAAGCCCCGGTATTGTCACGGTGAGTAACTGCAGCGTGATTAAACACCAGACAGGAGTCTACACTGTTTGATTGCCTTGCTGTTAACATTGTGTTTACTGTGACAGGGACAGATGATTATCCCTCTCTCAGACACAGTAATAGCTCTCAAATTATCAAGAGCAGGGCTGTTTAAAGGATTTATGACAGGTGGTAAGAAGCTGCCAAAACTGTTTTCCTTACCATTGTTAGAGGAGTAAACCACAGAAAGGAGAAAAGTTGGTAAAGTTTTTTTTTTTTTTTTTTTCTGATGATGACGTCAAATGCTTTTATAAGGACTGAATGAACCTGCTGAGGTGTGATGGGGAAGATAAGGCCTTTGTATTGCGTTCGTCATGTATTTAAATTGGAACTGCATTCAGATGCGTATTACCAAGCAAATCTGTTATTAATGGTAATTATTACCTGCTGCGCCCTGTTGGTTCCAGCTTTCTTTCTTTCCATCAACACATCTTGTTTATTTTTGTTCATCATTGCCGTCTTTGCCACAGTTATTTTATTTCTCGACAACATTTCCCAACTCCATTAGTGAGTTTATTTCCATCATGTCATGTAATTAAAAACAAGGCCAACACATTCAGAAGTGGCTTGTCTCACTTCGCTCCTTTTCTAAAAACGGCCTCATTATTATTTTTTATTTTTAAAAGTCACACAATAAGAAGAGAATATGCGGTTCACACTCATTACATAAGCTCCCGAGTTCTTAAATTCAACTCTCACACTCTTTCCTTTCTTCCCGTGTTTCATATCTCAGCTCTTTTCTTCCTGTTTGGAATCATTCTGGCTGAGCGACAGGATTTATCCTCACCGAACAGTCACGACACCGATGTACGCAGACTTATTTGTTACCACTTGTGCTTCTTTAAAAACAGAGGCAAATGAGCTGCGGCTCAAAATAAACACTAGATAATTTGGGAAAAGTAAAAGCAAAAAGAGGAGGAGGAAATTATGTGAGACAGAAATCTACAGAAAACTACAGCACTACATGTTGCACATGAAGTTGGAATATTTATTTTTTCTACGTCTTCTCAAAAAATGATTGACAATGTGATTTATTCTTGAGAAAGTGTTTCTTCTAAAAACTTTATTGATCAATCTCTCACAATTAGCCTTTATAATAGGAACAAAAAGAGGAGTGTGTCTGGAAACAAAATGATTTCAACTTTTTGGGCAACAGTTTGTAATGAAAAACCCTTAACAGGTTGATTGACAGGTCCGATGATGACAGATTTTGACAATATTTTCTATTTTTCTCAGTAATATTTGCACCATATAAATATCCTTTTTAGTGAATCATCACTAAAGTGGCTCAACTGGAGCCTTTATACATGTTTGCTTTTGCCTTTATTGCTCTGTTTTAGGCTCCTGCTGTAGGATAAACTGTACGTCTTCCTCCAGCGAACAAATGGCCTTGGTTTGAAAAAAGAAGCGTTACAGCAGGGCTGGCAACTGGTTTTCAATAAATAGAAATTTCTTCAGAGTAGTTAACATCAGTAGTAATAACCACTGGGGTTTTTAACAGGAGCTCCTAAGGATCAAGCGGCCATGTTAGGCTAAATGATGTTGTGCAAAAACTCCACAACAACATTTAATCCTCAAAGATAAAAAAAAACAACAACAAATGACCACGTCTGAATATAAACGTTGGACTTCGATGATGTGACGTTGGAGGAGAGCATCACATCTGAACTGTTGAAGTGAACAGGCTGAAGCATCACTGACTCACTGAGCTGCAGATTAAAGTCACTTACCGCTTTGTCAAGGAGGACAATCAGAACCCGAGACATCTGACTCTGTTATTTTAGGTTGAGTAGGTTGAGTCAGATGGAGCCGGAGTTTCACCGACGTGGAATCCGTTAACAGTCGTGTATCTCATCTGATTGTAACGTCTGCTTTAATGGAGCGCGAGCCGACTCAGACAAAGAGAAAGAGTCAGGACCACAGGATGTCTTCAGGATGAATTTTCTGTCATAGTGGTAAAATGTTCTGCTCTTTACAAAGGCAATAATGTCATTTAAATCTAAATTGGATGGATAAGCTTAGACAAACAGTGCGTGAGCCAAGACAATCAGTCCCCAGTTCACTGCCAATGGCTTTGTGCTATTACAGATTAGAGTTTTGGATCCCTGGTTTTAAGCTTTAAAAATCTAATTAATCATATTCAACATACTGACTGAATTGGCCCAAACTACAACACTGATTTATTATGCCCGTGCAGACTCAGACTAAACAGTGATTTCATCGTAAGCACCTTAACATCCACAAATCTGTGCCAGAACATCACTCCGCAACAAACGGCAACACACACGTTCAAAGACGGGTTTTCAATTCAGCCCATGTCTGGAGTTCATACATGATCCCACCCCGCCGCCTGCCATGAATATTAACACACACACACACACACACACACACACGCCCTCCGCCCTCGTATGAATAGTTTCACTGAAGGTAACACATTTGCGTGGAGGCAGGTTAATCCTCTTAGTAAACAGAGTCCAAGCTGAGATGACTTGAAATTAAATTTCAGCCGTAGCCTATGCTAAACGGCCCTGTAATAAGCCTCTGATACATTATGGTATCTGTGACATGTATTAGCATAATATGCACAGATACACAGAGTTGCACTGTGCTGTTTCTGTGGTTTTTATAGCATGTGCTGCTGCTGCTGCTGCTTGTGACGTACAACTATGGAGTCTGCTGAGTTGTAATTCCACTGTGAGAGCATTTGTGTTAAAGCTTCCCCCTGAATCCAGGTGATGCGCTGTACGGTGTCATCATGATTCATTATTGCAATTCAGAGACGCCTCATCTTCCTCCTGGTGTATTAACCGCCCAGACACGTGATGTTCCACAACTACTCTCTCCTCATTTCTTATGGCTAATTACTTTGAAGCCCTGGGTTGCAGTATATTACATGGGGCCAGTAAGCTGAGTGAGGAGAGTTTCTGGGACCCCAGTTAAGAACTTTATAATGATTAATTCTGGCAACGGAGGGCTTGGTCCACGGAACAATTGCTCCACAGAGTGGCATCAACTTTGATTTAGCCTCTAAACCTCCTCTGTCCGTCCGAGAGGAGACTCTGTGAGAGAGGGAGACTGTGCATTAGTGTGTGTGTGGTTTATGATAATAAATCGTAAGATTTCTAAAATCCCTAATTATGCATTCCTCTCTGAAAAAATGAGTCTCCGTCTTGTTTCACACTGCAATAACAGTTTTTATAGAAACACAGTGAGGGCTACTTTCTAACGCCTGATCACTGTGAACGGTCCAACCTCTGTCAGTCAGTGACATGTTTACTGCAGCTATACTGATGTATGAGTAGGCCTGTATTATTTTTTAGTGGTAGTATTAAATCTACAGTGTTTAAGCGCAGTACTGAGTTACCTGTAGTTTAACTTAAACTGAGCATCCACCATATTTCTGCCGTGATGTAGTGTCAGGTTCTGTATTCTTACTCTCACAGCTGTAGTTATTTTACCAAGATTTTGCATAAATCTTAACATAAAAACCTGCAAATGACTAAAAAACTAGTGAAATCGGTTTCACCTTGACTCGCTACAATGTTGAAATACTGTTGATATGTTAAAGCACTAGTAAAAATAAAATGGTAGCCTAATATATAATACATGATAATATAACAAGAGGAGCAGTACAGTTCTGCATACTGTGCATTTTCAGTTAGGATACTTTAAGTATATGTTTTATTAGACTTTTACTGGAGTAGAAATGAATACTGAATGTTGGACTTCAGGTAAAGTTCAGGTTTCTTACACCTTGCTTTTTATCACTCTGGCCACAAGGAACCTATTCTAAGACCTGTGGTGTGAAACAAGGCTGTTGGATTAACACCAACACTGCAGCACAGATGCACCAGCAACAAAAGCAGTAGGGGTGTGAATCTTTGGGTGGCTCACGATTCGATTCGATTCCGATTTTTAGGGTCACGATTCGATTCAAAATCGATTTTCGATTCAACCGATTCTTGATTTTATTTTTGCGATTTTTAGTTTGTTTTATTAACACCAGACCATCTGAAAAAGTTGAATGATGATGATGTCTACAGACTATTATATCAGAAGCCATATCCCCCCCCCCCCAAAATGCACATCACATGTTTCAGATTTACTCAGCAACAATATATTTGAAACTGATTTTATAGGCTACTCTCTTTTCAAAAGCCTGGACTGAAGGGATGTGAGTATTTGGGTGTCTATTCGATTCAAAATCAGTTCTCATACACATGCACATAGACATGTAGCCTATCACCTGTATAACAAAGGCGCTGCTAAAAAAAAAAAAAAAAAAAAAAAAGACGGCACTCCGCTCTCACGCCAGCTCACCTGCAGCCTGTCTGACTCTGCAGCGCCACAGAGGAGCTGTCAGAGGAGCTGCTGCTGCTGGTCCTCTCTCTTCAGCCTGCTGTTTGGCTGCACTTTGTATGAGTTTAAAAAAGTGAAGATCTAACGTCACCTGAGCACCGATCAGCTGATCCAGAGCGCAGTCTGCTCAGCTGGAGCGCGCGTGTGTTTAACGGCAAAAAGAAAAAAGAAAAACAGCGATCGTCCTCTCTCCTCAATAGAGGGTCGGGTTGCTGATGTACACAAGCCTGGTGACAGACATTCAATAGAGCATTTAAATCAGATCAGTTAACGTTTGTAGGCGGTTAGCGAGCGTCTTTTAGCGCCATGCCGTGCTGCAGCACTGTGAGGGCGCGTATTGAGACGGAGGAAAATTAATAAAAAATCGATTTTTGAAGATTATGAATCGATTCAGAATCTTAGAGAATAAGAATCTCGATTCTTACATGAATCGATTTTTTCCCCCACCCCTAAAAAGCAGTTTAATAGAAACGTTAATATCAGAGTCAGTAGTAAAAGAACGACAAGAGCGACAGCAGGAGCAGTAATATTGGTCCAAGCACCTTATAAAACATGTTTAATATTAATCACAGACTGGGTGTTAATTGCACCTTCATCTTCCCCGAGTCTCTCACCTTCTCAGAAACTTCAGCTCGACCTTCGCGCGTTAACGTGAGAATGACGTCAAGGACGCAAACGTCCAAAAACAGAACCCGACAGCTCTGACCTGCTTTGATTTTGGCCCAACATCATCATCATCCTCCTCTTTCACTTTTTTTCTCTGCATCTCTCTGCTTCATGACCTCCATCTCTGCCCACCGGCGTCTCACCCCCTCCTCAAAAAAACACACATGCACTAACAACAACAACAACATCCTCACTCTCTTGCTCTCACACCTCCCCCTCTTTCTCTCTATTGCAAATTAGATAACTTGAATTCTGTAGTCAATGTATTCCAGTGTCCTAGTTTATGTGTGTGGTGCAGCTGCAGTGCTGCTGTGGGACGGTTTGGTGTCGTTAAAGGAGATGATGAAGATGATGAGGGCAGTCACAGTCGTGTGTCAGAGGCTACGTGGAGCGGAGCCGCTTCTTCACACTGTATTATTCTGTTTTTCTACTTCTTGACCTTCACTCATTGACTTCTACAGTCCTGTGTGTTTCATACTGTAGCGTGTCCTCAGCTCAGTCCTGCAAACTGAGAGGACTCACAATCAAAAACATATCACAAAAGACAAAAGAAGAAAATCTATTTCTCCAAATGAGTCCTCCTCCTCCTCCTCCTCCTCCTCCTCTGCTGCTCCGAGCACCACAGGCGCTCTTTAATATGCAGGTGGTGGTCAATGGGGAGGAAAACAAGAGCCTTATTTTCCCAAAGCAATCTCTCCTCCTATGGCCTATCACCATTCCCTGTTTTCAGGTGTTAATTACTGGCTTATTAGACTGTCAGCTGAGAGGGGCAGAGAGAGAGAGAGAGAGAGAGGGAGAGAGCAGAGGAGGGAGTGGGGGGAGTAAAAAAAAAAAGAAAAAAGGGGAAGAAAAAAAAGTAGGGCACAGGAAACACACCAGGCGCAAAATAAAAATCATCTTTCGCGAGAGTGAGCAGAGAGGAAGGGGTGAAGCTGGGTGGGCCGGGCTTGTACACAGCAGATACTTGTATATGTGGATACTGTTAGTGTGTTGGGGGGAGGAGGGGAGGGGGATGATGGGGAGGAGTGTAAATTGGTATTTGACTTGACAAAAGAGGGATTCTGGCTGAGTCAGAACATTTCTCCTCCCACTCCTGCCCATCACAACTATCACCAGAGAGAGAGAGAGAGAGAGCAGCACCACAGCTGATAGATTGTTTCTGTGCCTCTTTAACCCTTTTTCTTTGACAAGATGGAGTGATTGTCATCTGATAAAAAGCTGCAACGCATCATTACTGTGATTAAATGACTGTTTTCTAATCCACATACAGTACAGAGTCACATTTTCTTTCTTTAGTTTGTACTAAGCCTTTTTCTCTGACTCTATTTTTAATTTTTTTTTTTTTAGAAAGTCATATTTCCCCTCCTCCCCTGGCATCCATCTGCATATTACTGAGTCTAACATTATTTCACTCTGAGGATGAAGTGTAACTCATCAATTCAAGCAATTCATGTGCAGAAAGGTGGAATAATTTCACAGAATATGTTTGAACTTTTCTCAGGTGTTTCATTAGATCAGGGATCCCATGTCTCCATAACAATAAAAAAGAAGGAAAAAAAAAAGAACGATTGGCATTTTGGCTTTATTGGTTTTTGTCTCCCTCCATCTTTTCTTGATTAAACCAGGCAGATGGTGACGAGCGCTCGTCTTTTTTTCCCCCAGGAGTTTTATATTATTTCCTCTTTAATGTTTCTTTAATGTTATTGAACCTGATACAGAACCATCAATGACAGACTGACAGGGTTTTTTTTTTTTAAAAGCAGATTTGCTACGAATCGTAACACTGTTGTATTTAAACTTATTTTATTAATCCTATTTAAGAACTCGGTGACCCAGAGGATCTCAAAATAAAAAAACACACTTCTGGCAGCTGGACAACTCCGACTCCCTTCAGGGCTCATTCTCATGATTCTTCCCTCCATTAGTTTGTTGCAGCAGAATTGCATCTATTTTAGCTCTGTGTGTTTATGTGTGTGAGAGAGAAAGAGAGTGTGTTTATGTTGCTGAGGATAATAATATGGTTCAGGTCTCCATTTGCAGCGCAGCGGCCTAAATATAGAACAGCGGTGCACTCTGCCATAAAGGGAATCCTTTGGCATGTCAGAGTAACTGCTTACACGAGTGTGCTTATATATATATATGTACGTATGTATGTGCACACGGGTCTTGGTTTATTTGGCCGACTGTGTTTCCTCTCGCCGGGCGACGTCTTTTCAACCACTGCGCCTCCAGATTCGCTCCATCAAAGAATCATCTGCAAACTGTGGAGCTCCGTAATCGGGAGAGGGCCACTGATGTGTCCCTGGGCTTTCTCCACTCAAACTGAATCACACAGGCGGACGCACACAGACAACAGGGCTGCACGCCATGGCTTTTGGAAGGTCACTCTAAGAATAGCTTTCAATACATGAAGAAGAAAAAAAAAAAGACTCATATCCAGTGGAGAGCACACACTGAAATGTGCATGCAGGCAAATGGACACATTGGAGCATGCATTAGTTCATGGACACACGGGCCCAGGCCGGAGCACTCTGCTCTGCACCACTGACAAACACACACAGATGCATGTAGCGCCGACTAATTCACATAGCTCTAAATGGACGTCCTGCTTAAACCATCCCATGATGCACTGCTCAGAAATGTGAGGCTAATTGCAAAACAAGAAAGAAAGAAAACGGCATTGATTCTCTATATGTTAAGAAGTAACATGACCTCCTGCTCCAGCTATAAGTGATGCTTTTGTTCTTAGCTAATTCATTCCACTAATGTGCAGGGAAGACGGCTAACGGCCCCTGCGATAGTATCCCATGGTTCATGTGAACCTGAACGCACCACAGCGGCTGCATTAATCAGAAGCTCCAGACAAAAAGAATAATCGCCCATTCCTCCATAAAACAAATCACTCATTCATCTTGGTTCCACCCTTCTCTTAATCATCTCACTTTGTCTTTTATCTTCATCTAGCAAACACACATCTGTAACGTATTAAAGCACCTTCATCACTGCTGCCGTGCCACAGACGAAGCTCAAAGCCTCTCGTCCTCATGTGGCTGCTCGACCTTTCTGGACGGACAGACGGACGCCCACCGCCCCTCGCATTTTTTTTTTTACTCCCCGTCCTTGTTTTCCATCATTATGTTATTATTCTATAACCTATCATCTCTGTGTCCCCGTGTGCACCGTCATGTTCTGATCATCTCTGAACTCCAGCCCGGCAGATGGACGAGAACACAGCGTCGAGCTTAACCCGGCCGCCACCGAGGGGTTTAACTTTGAAGTTGATGTTCGCTGTTCAGCCTCCTCTGCTTCCGTCTTCTCCGTCTTCTTCGTCCACCGGTGTCTTTTCAAGGGTCCTTGCTCTTCATAAGCAGCAGCAGTGTTTCTTTTCTTTTAATTCCAGGCCTGAGAGTGTGTGTATGAGTGTATACAAGTGTGTGTGTGTGTGTGTGTTTGTAAATGCAGGTATAGGCTTCCAGGCAGCGCAGGCAGCCCTGATGTGAAGTGACATGTTGAGAGACTAAGCCTTTGGACACTGGCTGAGGGAGGAAAGAAAAACCAAATAAAAACAGACACAGCCTTTATAAAAAGCTACAACACAACTGCATCAGAGCAGCAGATGGCGTGTCAGCCCCCCCTCTCCTCCCTCCACCCTCAGCCCCCTTTCATTACAATATCACTCCATCCTTCTTTAATCATACATCTCCTTTTTTTTATCTAAAAAAACACTGTAGCTCACATATATGAAGGCTGCAGAGGCGTGACTGGCTTGTCTGATACGATGAGAGGGGATCTCTTCCTCTGGCTGTTTGCTGCAGTCATCATTGTCCACATCAGCCCAGTTCACCTGGCTGCCTGTCTGCTTAGCTCACCGTTACATCCCCCTGTGTTGTGTTGCCTCACCTGAACCCACTGCAACTCACTTCAACTGATTATATAATAATGTCAGGAGGGGATTTGTATTAATTTTAAAGATTAACTGTAACTAACCATAACCTCCCAGGCAGGACAAAGACACATGACGCCTTTAGTATGACAGCATGTCCACGTCCATGCAGGAGGAGTCTTAACTCGGGGACAGTGCAGCGTGAAAACACACCAGCAGATGCCGAGAGGAAAGCTTGACCCTGGGGTCGTCTGGTTGGTTGGATCACTACAGTCTATACCCACAGGACTGTAGATATCAGCAGAATAATGACCTCAGGTTTTAAAAGGATAGTTCAACATTTTTGGCAAATTGGCCCATTGCCATAATCGCTATGGTCACAGCAGTAGGTTTGTTAATTGTCGGTGCAAGCTATTTTTAGAACGGCGGAGCAGAGAAGCAAGCTGCTCAGAGCTACGCTACGGAGGCTAATGGGATTTCTTGGTTTCCCTCATCAAACTCATCAAATACACAATCCAACAACTCCAAAACACTCTGGTGGACAAGTTGTGACCTGCACATTCACCACGCTATGAGACAATAACAGAACGTTACCAGACAGAGTTGTTTTAGAGGTAAATACAGAGACTGCTTGCTGAGAAACTGTCCCTGAAGGCAACAAACATCTAAAACAATTCTGTCTCGTAACATTCTGTTATTATCTCATAGCGTGGTGAATGTGCAGGTCACAACTTGTCCACCAGAGCATTTTGGAGTTGTTGGATTGTGTATTTAATGAGTTTGATGAGGGAAACCAAGAAATCCCATTAGCCTCTGTAGCTTAGCTTTGAGCAGCTCATGGCTCTGCTCCACCGTTCTAAAAACAGCTTGCACCGACAAATAAAGGTAACAAACCTACTACTATCCCTTTAAGTCCAAAACATCAGCTGCTATAAAAGTAAATATACCTGCAAATGTTTGTGCTAAATAGCAGCTTTCATGCAAAAATGCATCTTAGTAGCAGACATAAGACTTCAATATATATTTTATTATTAGGAATTTGGATGAAAAGGGAATAGGAAATGTAGACATTAGAGGATGAAATTATAAATTCACTTTAAGAAACAACTTGAAAACATGAGTCAGACAATTTTATTTATTTACTTTTCTAATTTATATTTAACTTCCTGCGATAGCCACAATAAGGATTTAGTTTGATCGACTTTGGCTCAGTGAATCATGTCAGTGATGACACAGAAGTAAAGCAGACACACTAGTTCACCTGGTTATGAATATAATATCTGACTACATCTCAACTGCCAGTGACGCAGCACATTCCTGCGCAGGACCTTTCAGGAGAGCCGCTCCCCACCGCACAGCGAACACTTGAGATGACTGGCTAATTATAAGGCCCAAACTGACTCCTTTATGAGACAGATGTTGTGCTCATGAATCTTGAAACAGGTCAGATACCCAAACTGACTGCAAAATGAGACAAGAGGTCTCACAGCCACAGTCAAGGTTCTCTGCTCTGACAAGAGAGCAGATGGCTGTTTGTGGAAATAACGAAGCAGAACAGAGAGAAGGAGTCAGAGGACGCTGCAAATTCTCCAACACGGCTCATCCTCCTACACATATTGGCTTTTCATGTTGTCACTTGAAAAATGTTTTGATTAAAACAGAAAAGAGAAAACTAAAGATTTACAAGCATTTTAATTTTTTTTTTGCAATCATCTTGCACCAGTTCAGACAAAGACTTTGGTCCTGCAACACACAAAAAGCCAATCTCTCCAATTACAGAAGCAGTTACTGTCATGGCTACTTTGTGAACACAAGTGTGTTTCTCTGTGTCACTGGTAGAGCTAAAACTGTGAAATCTGGTCCATTCAGTTGTGTTGAAAGCTTCATGTTTTGTCAACTTGTAAAAGCACTCATCATCATTATGGTAAATGTAAATGGACTTGCACTTATATAACGTTTTACACTGTCATGTTTTGTCAACTTGTAAAAGCACTCATCATCATTATGGTAAATGTAAATGGACTTGCACTTATATAACGTTTTACACTGTTTGTTGCATTCACATTCACACAGCAACGTTTGCAGACAGGCTTCTGGATCATTAGCTCCACTACAACCAAACAGAAGCTAATGCACATTTAACACCTGCATACATGCAACAAAACTGGGCTTTTATTGTGAAAGGGAATGTAAGAGAGCGAGAGCGCCGCTATAAATGTCGAGACGCACTGATCTGCGAATGATAGAAACAATAATGACCTCAGAGCCACATGTCTGACACAGTGACTTGACTTTCTGCAGCCTCGCAGCCTGCAGCAGATGGAGAACAGCCAAAAAACTTCCATCTCCGCTCGATCGATACTCGCACACACCAGATAATTGAATATCGCATAAGAAGGTTATTCAAGAGGAGTTGAATGGAGGACAACTAGATTTAGTTGTAACACACTAGAAGAAGTTTCACGTGTGCTGCTTTCCATCCAGCTCCTCTGAAGGTAACAACGACCCGGTGTTGTTTGGGAACCATATGTCGGCTTTTATTTTTAATTTAGACAAACAAACGCTAAGATGGCTGTATTTCCTTGAGCATTTAATAGCATGACTAATTAGGAGGATCTTTTACTCGAGCGAGACCCTTATTTTAAATTTCCTCTGTGTTCCTCTGAATAATGAAGCTGATCTAATGAGGATGAATCCTCCTCTGGCCACAGTTGGCCTCTGCTGTAGGTTTTTACTTTGCTTCACACATGAAGAGCACATACATACATACGTCTCCTCGCAGAACATCACATACAGTACGTTCGCTTCCTGACGTCTCATGAATAGAAACACAAACAAACAAGGATGTGCAGCGCAAACACAGTTTTTTGGCCTTTCTCCGAAACAGCAGCACTGTCCGGGGAGAGCAGCTGTTTCTCCTCCAGCAAACATTTATATTCCTGCATATGTTGTGAATGGAGGCCAGCCAGTGCATCATGGGAAGAAAAAAAACACCATGAGTGATGCAGCTGTGTTGTTTCATTCTCTAAGGTCGTCCACCATTTGTGTTGACTCTGGTATAATACGTAGATCAGCAATGTTTTAATACTTAGTATAACAAGTGATATATAAAATTGAAATGTAGTGTTGATATAATACATAATAATTTGAAATAGTTATTGTTTTAGTGTTGTTTTAATATAACATATGCTTTTCTGTCCTTTACAACAAAGCAGCTACAGACTACACTGATGTCATGTTCCCACCTCGCTCAGACAAGAGTTCATATTCATTATGAAAGCAGAGGCTATAAAACTGAGGATAAAATGTCTTACATGTTTCAAAATTGCCTTTTAAATAATCTCAATTTGAACCATCAGGTTGAGTGAAATGGAAAAATTATTTTTGTGTCTCTCAAGTGTGGAGCTCCAATCGCCTTGAGGAGCAATAAAACCAAAAATAATCTTTGTGCATGTAAAATGCAGAAGACTGAGAAAGTTAAAGTCCATGTGAGCAGAGTCGTTATAGATCTTACAGAAAGTCCAGAGCTGCTGCAGATGTGCTGTCTCACTCTTTTAGAAAACCACTTTCTAATGTAAAAATGTACAGTCTGTAAATGTTATGAATTTCACTTGACATAAACATGAATAACAACATTACCCATCATGCCCCTCTTTCTCTAAAAGTTCATGTTGGACAAACTGTACTAACCAGATCAGGGATTGTTTACAGCGTGATAACAATAATGATAATTATTATAATGCTCTGGATAAATTCATATATTATATTAAAATGCACTGAGGACGATGCTGCCTGCACGCTCTTGCTGCATCAGATTAAAACATGCATCACAACATGCAACATGAATACTGGGTGGAGCAGCACGCTGTCCTGGTGCAAACCCTCACAATGTTCCAGAAATCTCTTCCCTCACACACACACACACACACACACATCATTTTGGTTTTTATTGTTAAAGGGACTACGAGGAGTTTTGGAAAGCAAAAGTGTTTTCACACTACATTTCCCATGAGCCTCCGTGAAATTCTTGGACCGGTGCAAGACGGACGAAAGCGAAAACATTTGCCAAGAATGTTTTCATTAATCAAGAATAAAATCGGAGGTTCGAAGACGATCAGATACGTCGTAGTTCCGACCATAAACACTGATCCGGTGGCGTTATTCCCATGACCTGCCGGGCAGCGTCCGGGAAACCGAAACTAGGAAATGCTGGGCGAGCCGACCACTAAATAATATCAAAATAACTATAAAGACAAAACAATATATTTATAAAAAAAATGGACCCATTAACAAGTATGGGTAATGCAGATTCATCCACATTAATATGAGACTCTTGTATAACCAAAAGCAAACTCCTTGGGGTCTCTTTAAAAGGTAGAGAACAAAAAAAAACCAACCTAAAGCTTGTGTTCCTACCTGAGACGGTCCTGACGATCTCGGAGGTGTTCCTCAGGCCCACGAAGGAGAACTGGTAGAGCCTCCAGGAGCGAATGTCCCCGACCTCCACTGAGCTCCTTTTCCACTTGTACACAATCTCCTCCCTGGGGTAGCCGTCTGAACAACAGAGGACACAGTTAGCATGACATGGAGCTTAGCTGGAACTCAGAGGAGAAAAGAAATAAACGACACACAGTGCTTTTCAAACAACCAGGCTTCATCCCTTTTAGGGAGCAGACTGATGATTCCGCATGAAAACTGGTGCAAGGCCGTGATTCAATAAGAAACACACAGCAGCCCTGTTTCATTTCACAGTAATCCATACCCAGCCCAAGTGGGCAAGATTGCAAATAAACTGATTCATGAAAGAACTATTATATAATAGACTCCTGCACAACATCTGATGAAACAAAACATCTCGTCCAACGGTGGAGAGAGAAAAAAATATTGTTTTTTTTAGAGAAAGAACTTAAAAGCAAAAATTACAAGTGTGATGCACGTCTGGCTCTGAGTCAGACTTCACTGGCTGGCTCAGCGGCTGGGGGAGAGTCACTACAGTAATCACACTTATCTGATAGTGATTCACTTAGATGAGCAGATGCATTTTCGTAATCAAATCATATTTGTTGGTATTGAATTTCTGTCTTGGAGCTGAAATTGAAAACAGGTACAGATGAGCACCTTTTAAACAAATAACAAGCTGCATTGAGACTTTAATGTTTCCCAGCAGCACAGGTGTTAAAGTCTTCAGCCTCTTCTCATCCAGTGGCGGTGGTGGTTGTGGTGGTGGCGAGCTGTGTGTGGCCTGAATAATGCACATCAGCTTTCCTCAGCGAGGTCTTTAAATGGCCTCGTGACTAAAAGTGCTCTCAGACATCTGATAATGCCGGACCTCTCAGCAGAGCGGAGGATGGAGCGATCTGCCCCGTTCCACTTGCCGCTGGCGCATCCAGGACAAATAACTCTGTGACTTTTCTGTGGCTGCTACAGGAACTAACATGCTTCTGGTCCTGGATTCACTTTGGGAGAGTGAGTCTCCGTCTGGACGCTGTTGACGTCGCCTCACAGTTGAAAACCGCCACCGCAGAGAGAAAAAAGAAGAAAATGAGCCATGCCGTCTTGCTTTGCTTTTTTTTGTGGCACGTGTTGAGAAAATATGCCGCGTGCTGACTCGCTGCACACCGCCCCACCCGGCCTGCTGCTTCTCAGACTGAGCTCCTGTACTGTACATCAAGCGATTTTTCAAAGTTCTGAAAACATCCATGGTTTTCATCAAATTTAAATGAACGCCTCTGTTCCATTTTTAGGCCTGCTCCCCCCCCCCTGGCTTCTCTTTCTTGTTGCTCTGGAGCTATTTAGGAAGCATTCTCTCTAGAGAATTTCCCATGGTGCATCTCTCTGTAGGTCCATAGCAGCCTCATTAGCATAACTTGCCCCAACAGAAACCCCCAATCCCCCCACCACCCCCCGCTGCAGTTCGCTCCTCACACAGTGGGGGAGGCACTGACTCATCTGGACTCGCGTGCCACTTGGTGAAATGCCTTTTCGAACCGTATTGACAAAGTGCAGGAGAATCAATCACCTCTTTGCCTTTGGTCGAGCTGGCAATGAGACATCTATTATTAAACCCCTCTACTGAATGGCTTCCATTCCTTCAATGAATTAAAGGTTCAGTGTGTAAAATTTGTCAAGGTTTATTGGCAAAATCTGAACATATTACCCTTGAATATATTTGTATAACTGTATAATCGCTATAAAATAAATTTGTTTGGTTTTCGTCGCCTTATAATTATTCTTTTATAGCGAGTGTCGCCATCTTGCACCGCCATGTTTGTACGGCAGCCCGAATGGAAAATCCAGCCAACCAGAGAGCACGTTTTGTGCTCATAAATAAACCAACGAAGAAGAAGGAGGAGGAAACAGCAGATATATCGTAAAATTGTTTAGATCTTCACCTCATCGCTCCATGCTCCTGAAATACAGTCGTGGTAAACAAGTTTTTTTGTCCTCAGAGGCCACCGTCACTTTGCCGATGGGAGGGGTGAGTGCGAGCGAACGAGCACTGCAAACTAGAATCTGAACGCACGTTTTACACACTGAACCTTTAATGAATGGATGGATTAACAAATGTCTTTGTTGCTCATATCTTTCATATTGTAACACATGAATACGTACTGGTGCTGATATACCTTCCTATGTGCATCAGTCTGTGAAGCCCGAACACACACACATACATGACTCATCCAACCGTTTCTGTGCTGTGGAAGAAATAAGACGAGTGCAGCTAGAATCCATTGGTTTGGCCTCTTGCATAATTGTTCCTGTAACGTCTTTGTAAGGCTCATATGTTGCCTCCTCATGGCGTGTGTGTGTGTTTGATATGGAACAGAGGAAGACAGGGCGGGGCGAGACAGTAGGGCATCAGCATATGGCCAAACTTACAGCTTGAAAACTCCAGGGGACACGAGTGCTCGTCCATTGGGAAGTTGTTCAGTTTAAGCTGGCACTCGGCGTCGATGGTCAACCTGCAGAGATACAACATTTTGGACCCAGTGACTCAGTTACTATATTAAAACGAAAAAAAAAGACAACAATAATATACAGTGAGGTGAGATGTGAGAGGTCTGAACACCATTTTTAACCAGTTTTATTCTACAGAAACGGTTGTTTACTCCAGAGATTTTTGCTGGAAAAGTCAGAATTAAACCTTTAACCTTATCAGTATGAACACCAGGCGTCGTTAATTAAAATTTCACTAAAGTAAATTGATGTTTTTCACGGCAACACGCGCGTCTCTTCCCTTCACACTTGGGGGAGTTTGAAGGCAAAGTCATTAAACTTCCCTTTAATGAGAGAATGACCTTAAACGACTTTACCCATCCGTGCACTCACTATTGTCATGTATCATTGTCCTCCGAATCGCGGCGGTCATCCTAATTAACCACTGGTTAAATTCACAGTTCCTTAACAAATTAATGAAGTGGAGGAGGTAGTGTTCTGCACAGGAGAACATCCATCACGGCTTGATTGAGTCCAGAGTCGAGTTCACTTCCTCTCCCGTTATCGCTGATGATATATCGTGGTGTCAGTGTAAACGTCTACTGTATTTATGACGGCAGACAAAACATAATAATAAGGACAATTAATATTTCCTTCTTTAATCCACCTCACAAACCTCTCCATCTGTTTGTTTCGCCCTGACAAACAATACGCAGCTAAAGAGGCCAGAGCATCATCTCTTCGCTCTAATCCTCCAACCTCCAGATCTTCAGGCTACAACGGGTCATTAGACAATATAGCTGTATTTTATAATTAGGCTAATATTTATTTATTTCATTAACGCATTTCCAAGCACTTCAACGCACTCAAACCGCTGAGAGGATATGGATGGAAAACTCTTTGCAGGAGCACCTAACAGCATCTGTTCAGGGCAGTGTATCTCCAGTGTTCCCCTGTCACACAACAACTTCCTGCCTCATTTGGTAAGACAGATTTCCCGCATGCTAATTAATGTCAAATTTAAAATGCTGAAATTTAAGATTGCCCCCGGCCTGTTGAGGATAATCAGGATCATAAATCATTTATGCAGAGAGGCCGTAAATGGTTGGGTACTTCAGGATGCTTTCTGTAGTACACACTTGGCTTGTTGCTCGTGATGAACTCCAGGAAGAACGAGAAGCACCTGAGTGGAAACAAACTGAGAGCGGTGCAAATTAAATATCAAATGCTCAGCCAGTTATGAGTTTATGCTCATCTATATGGATCTGAACTCAGCTCTCTGTCCAGACTCGCTTTCTGCATTTGTTCCTCAAGTTCCTCTTTGTGTTCTTTGACCTCAGACCTGTAAAAAGGTACATTATTACAGCCTCCACCAAGTGTTAAAGGACAATTCCGGGCAAATTCAACCTGGGGCTCTAGTTTCCTAATATTTTAGGTCTAAATGATGGGTTCTGAAGATTTCCTTTTTAATTGCTCCTGTTTTGCAGTAGGTGTCTGTCCCTGCATCACCACAGCAGCTATGAATGGGAGCAGACAGCATTTCCATTGTTGAGGCTGTTTGCATCCCTCAAAACCACATTTTTCTTCCACTGACTGTGTCAGATGGCTTCAAACATACACAGAGGGGTTTGTAAACGGAGATGTAATACAAAGTCTCACGAAGTCTTGCGCGAACTTGCGAAGTCTCGCGTGAGAGTCAAGTTGACGGCTAACTACAGGCCGTCTGAAGCTCCCGTTTGTTTTATCAACCAAGGAAAATCAACTCAGAGCCACAACGTCTTCGTAACAGTGAGAGTAAGTCTGGATATTGTTTATTCTGCCTGTAAACATACTGAGAGCGTCAACCTGAGTCTTGCACAAGACTTTGTATTACGTCCCAATTAACAAACATGTCGGCTTTCTTGAAGTAAACAAACCACTCGGTGTATGTTCGAAGCCATCTGACGCTGTTTGTGAAATAAATGCGGTTTTGAGGGAAGCAGGTTCAACGGTGCTGTCTCTTAAAAAGAAAATCTTCAGAATCCATCATTTAGACCTAAAACATTAGGAAACTAGAGCCCCAGGTTGAATTTGCCTGGAATTGTCCTTTAACATCTACACCAATGTAGCTGATGCATGGGGAGGAAGAGTTTAGTAACCCTAACCCATATACTGACATTTCTATCTAGCTTTCTTCTTCCTCTTTGCTCAGTTGACACCAGAATTATTAGTTTCTGTAAATATTTGAACTCTCATTCATCTTAGCTTCCATTCTTCCTGCAAAATCTATAACTACAATCACTTCCTGTTTATGTTTTGGTCCAGACAAACTAGTAGAAAAACAGGATGTGAAATTGCAACTGACAATTCAAACTGTAGCAACAACTGGTAAATGAGACAATAAATCCACTCGTCAAGTCAAAATCTAAGTCAGTGCTGTTAGTAACATCCCATATCAGACATCGTTTTACCTGAGCGTGTAGAGTATCCGGCCGTCGTTCCAGATTCGCAGCATACGATTGGGCGTGGTGATCCAGTGGGCGTCGGCCTTCTTCGAGTTGCGGAAAAACGTATCGGGGATCCAGATCTTCCCGACCATGTTGCTGTTGAGACGCAGAACCTTCATCGTGCTGTTGAACTTTAACCTCCTGTCGTACCAGGTCTGGGCGAAGAAGATGTCGATGGTGTATTCCTGACGTCAAGAGGAGGAGACACAGTTTCAGTTTCAGTTTCAATGCAAAACATGCAGGTGGATAAAAAAGAAAAAAGTCTCAGCTGGGAAGCAGAGCCATCACCAATGAGATGAGAGATGTAATGAGATTAAAATGCGGTCTCCGGCGAGTTTCCTCTGTGGGACCGGGGAGCTTTTCTTTGCCAGAGCGAACTCAGTGATAGGTGTCTATTCAAGCCAAGAAGTCCTTTTGTCACTGCTGAAGAGTTCTGTTGAAAAAGACCATCCTAACGCTTTCAGCCTGAAAATTAAATGTTCAACAGGGCAATTAATAATTCCCATTGTTTGGCTTGAGCATTATCTAACCTCCTAACCTGCAGTATCGGCAGCTCTTTGTCCCGACACTAACAAAACCTCCTGTCTCCCATTCAGCCGAGGCAGAACATGCACATGAGAGAGAGAGAGAGGCGGGGTCAGAGGTGAAGCTGCGCTCAGAGTGCAGGTGTATTCTGATGTAAGACAGTGACTGAAGGAGCTATCACTTCTTATTTATTTCATATCTTGGAGAGGTTGAGCCACGAGGTTCAGGAGAGTGGAGGAAAAAAAAAAATCTGTGGATTTGAGATCAAGAGGGCACAGAGGCATTAACTTAGTGACAAAGCTTAGCCCCACAATAAAGACAAAATCCATGCCAAAGAGTACTAAACGAGATTTGAAAAACATTTTCACTAGGCAATGTTCCCATCGTCGCAGCATCGTTTCTTTCACAAAGGCCGGATAGATAGTTCAAATCTAGTGATGAGAGAAAGATTGAATGCCCTGGGATCTTCATCTGTTCCTGCTGAGTGGGATAAACATCCAGGGTTTTTTTTTCTTTTCCTTTAACCTATATACTCAGATTTATCACATAATCACACTGCTTTCAGCTGCTGCACAACATATCTATCTATCTATCTATCTATCTATCTATCTATCTATCTATCTATCTATCTATCTATCTATCTATCTATCTATCTATCTATCTATCTATCTATCTATCTATCTATCTATCTATCTATCTATCTATCTATCTATCTATCTATCTATCTATCTATCTATCTATCTATCCTCTGCTCATCAGAAAATCTCCCTAAACCCCACCACATTTGTCTCGTCACGGTGTGAACGCATTGGCAATCAGTCAACCTTTCATGTCAGCAGAATGCCCTCGTCACATGCAAACACACACACACACACACACACACACACGGACGGCCATCCATGCAGGCAGACTCCCTAATGTGAGCATAAACACGCATTCCCTCCCTGATCCCGTCGACGCTGCTCTTCACTGTGACTGCAGTTATTGGGAGTGGGTGTTTTAGCTAAGACTAAGTGAAATGGAACGGCATCACGGTGCAGAGCCGACTCCTCTGCAGAATTACAATAGAAGTGGGTTCTCAGCAGGGACGTGCAGCACAAAACAATGACACATGAAACAATGCTGCTGCTGTGAGATTCGCGAGATCTCAATTTATAATTCTCTCTGTCTCTCCTATAAACCTTTCTCTCTTTTTTTTATTTCCTCTTCGCCACTATCAGATCCACAGTTCTGCCCTATTTTAGTCGCCACTGCAGCATGACAGCTCGATATTCAGCCCCTGTTGGTTCTGCGTGTTTGTAACTTTACCAGTGGTGATCAAACACCAACAAGGAGACGACGGGTCCTCCTGTTTAAATCTGATGGTTGAAATTCAACATTTGCTACTGTTTCAACAGGGATGCATTGGGGATGATAATGATTAGATAGATACTTTGACCATTGGACAATTCAAATGTCCAGCAGCTCACACATATATATCAGATTTACTGTTCAGGTTGTGAGCAAGGACATGAAGCAAATAATTCAAATTAACTGAGCTAGATGTGATACTTGGCTTTAGATGTATTTAAAGGCATTAAAGCAAAAAAATATCCTTCGACTGAATTTTTTTTCAAGCTGCAGCCAAGTCATATTCATCACACCTGCAATGTCTTAAACATGTTACAGGTTAGATCACATGACGCCTGCTAAACAGATAACACAATATGTAAAAATACGAGATTCAGTACCACTCCACACGTACTAGAACTACTGCTGCTGTTCTCTAATGCAGCCGTCAAGTTTAAATACTGTAGGCCAGAGACGGGCAACTTTTTTTTTTATCTATACTGATTGTGATAAAGTGAAAGGTCACACAACTGAAAATTTAATTGAAACATAAAATACATAGTGTAGAATAATGTTAAACTACATTAATTTAGTATAGAGATGATTGCTTTACAACAGGCTATTTGCCAGCACAGAAGACCTGGGTCCTCGTTAGGGCTGTACAATTAATCACATTTTAATTGTGATTTTGATTTTGGCTCCAAACGATCTCCAAAGGTGTATAAGCAAGGGAAAATGATTATTTTGTCATTTTCCTGGACTACTGGGATTTTATTTGGAAAGACACTCACGTGCACCCATGCTCAGGCTCAATTAAAGGGCAGTTCGCTCTATTCTCGAAGTGGCAGCTCTGTATCACGCAGAACAACCTTCTACAAATGAACGGTGTTCGTTGTTTTACCAACATGTGTCAGTTAATTCACAAAAGCAAAATGTAATGAGTCATTTTTGACTAGTGAGTTAGTTGTTCCTGGTTCATAACCGCCCTCTTTGGATTTACACTCATCTCATATTATGGACTATATGGACTCAAAATGAATCTGTCGTAGCGATTTCCATCATGTGTTCCTGAGTGACAGAACTTTAATCCCTGTATATAGAAGAAGAAATAACAAAAACACCAACTCCACAGCCAGATACTGACAGAAACTGCTTCTGTACCAACACTGATACTTCCCAAATGGATAGTAATATAAAGAGTTCATGTCTAAACCATGTTGCTGCAAAGTTTTTCATTGTTCTTGTAAAGTATTTATAAGAAAACAAATTATTTGCGCACTTTTATGAACACAAATGTTTATATAACATGAATTACACTGCAGCTGGTGAACAGAAACAATCTTACTGCAAGCAGCACACATTCTTAATCTGTCACTCAAACCATGACAACAAGAGGAAATGATCAAAAAGCCTTAAAAAAAAAAGAAAGAAAAAAAGAAAAAGTCAGAAAGTGTTTTATGTTTCTGAACAAACCACAGAGGCCTGGAACAGGTGACATCTCAGATTGTAGCTGATGCAATTGTTGGCAAGTACCAAGTAAAGACTTCACCTTCAGATCTGCAGCCGTGTGATGAGCAACATAACTGTTAGTTACATGACTTTAATGCTGCAATTCATAAAAATGGACCACGTTTGTCCACTGTAGCTCCACTGAGGCCGGTGCAGCAGTTAAATAGCTGAGTGACACCTGCATTGTGCTACACTACAAGGGCAGCGGGGGCAGCATGGTGATTAGGTGCAGCAGTCGATCCTCTGTGACAGCAAACATCTGCCCCGCTGGAGCAAAAACCCTGAATCTCTGCCAGAGGAGAGAAGCTGCTCTCTGGATCTCTATACTCTCAGCTCCCTGAGGATGGAGGCAGGGCAACACACTTCTACTGTATATATCCTGCTTTAGTTAATGACAACAATGGTGACACATAATTAACATAAAAATGTCCAGTGTTACTCACCATATTGATGGCATTCACGGGGCCGATGCTGTTGACGAACATGTCTGTGTGGATCACTGTCGGCTTGACTGCAAGGAAACACAGAAGAGTTTTCAGTCATGCACTTATACAAGTTAGATAGCAGGGTGTGTTAATAACATCATCATCATCAAATTATAATCTAAGAACAAGAATAAAATAGCAATCCTGTCATGACGTGTGAATACAAAGGTGCAGGAAAACATCAGTGATGAGGTTGTTGTCAATAGAGGAACATATTGTTGTGAGTGATGTCTCATAAACAGTTTGTCAGGAAAAACAAAGTGTTGAAGTCCTGCAGCTTTTCAATCAGTTTATAAGAGATAAAAACTTCAAAGCTCCTCTGAAGGAGACAAACAATAACACATTGAAACCAACTCCTCGAAAGTCAGATGTCTCTCATTAGACGCATCATCAAACCAATACTTCATTTCAGTAGAGAAACAAAGAACATCATATTTTATAACATATTGGACCAATATTTTAATGGACTACTGATGACGAGTGTGGCCATTTTCATAAACATCTTTTTGACCCAAGACTTGTTTATCCCGAGTTTTGCTCCACTCGTGTGTATAAAATCAAAATGAATCACTATGAGTCTATGGATATTCTCATTCATCCAGGTCATCGTTATCCCTGCACAACAAAATGAATCAAAGGCAACTGGACTTGTATTGCGATAAAAGGCGAAACGTCTTCCTAGACAAATACATCAGACTAGTGAGGACAAGTCAGACCGATGCGTTGCAGAGAATCACTATGAGGACTTGATCGGGTCTAGGAGACATCCGTTTGTCTGATAAAATAAAACCCAGGCTCAGATTCTCTCTCGTCCGTGACCAGACCCTCCAACAGGCTTCCTGCCAATAAACCACACACTTGTGTCTGTATTTATGGCCAAACTCTGACCCATTTACCAGGAAACCTTTTATTTGTGCCCTGTGCAACATCCCATCCATCCCTCTGTCTGTCCTCCCGTCCCGGAGGCCTGTGAGCTCCTCTCGATAACGAATCATTCACCCTCTCCTCTCACAGACCTGCCGGCGTTCGCCTCGTTCTCACACTTGTTGGATGAAAGCGCCTCGTAAAGATTCTGACTTGACACAATTTGAGGAAAGGATTTCACATTTTTAACCTGAGGAATGATCAAGAAACAAATGCAGCAGAAAACATCACAGCAGCAGCAGCAGCAGCAGCTACGGAGGAAACGATTACATGTCTTTGGTTTTAATTGAGGGCAATTTATTTTATATAAAAACTAGCACACGGACAATTAGTTGCATTTACGGCTCCATGTATATACTGTAAATGAATTATCTCTGCTTGTACACCTGCATGTATACATCTGTCCACTGCCGTGCATCTCGCCTCTCGTCTGCTGCCTGTACCGCTTTAGTGAGATGGACAGCCAGATGTCAAACAGGAGCACGGCGGAGGAGAGTGGACAGCTTGGTGTCAGATGGACCTCCACGCTCCCTGTCAGATCTTCTTGCGCCAGCCTGGATCAGCTTCTACACTTTGCCATCTAATGTGTGTGTTTATGGATGAGTGGACACAACGTCTGAGAGCAGAGTAAGGTTAAGACTCACGCGGCCTCCAGCCTTGATGTGAAAGCTGTAGTGAGCGTGAGAGATAGACGGAGGGAGTGAGTGCAGGTCTGCATCCATTTTTCATGTCACTCTGAGGCATACATGGATGTACATGGCAGCGCCACCCTCCACACACACATGCATGAACAGACTCACACATACACATGTAATCACACATGGCACTCGGCGTATTGTTGCACTAGAATTTATATAGACTAAAAATACAAACTGGACTATTAGTAAGATCACATACAGCGCCATAAACAGAAGATAACAGCTAAATTAAAGGAGAATTCCAGTCATTTTCTAAGTAAAGCTCTGGAAACCACAGGACAAAATCTAAAAAAAATAAGTGTAGACCGGACCTAGCTCTCCTCCTGCTAGCTGCGCTACACTGCAGTTAAACAGTGAAGTAATGGGGGCAGTTCTTCTAACCGTGACTTTGGCCTCTATATAATACTCAAAATATCACTACACATGCTTTGCAACATCCACCAGTTCCTTACCACACAACACTGAGTGTGCATAACTCTGTTAATATGAGAGAGCAGTGTTAACATGTGTTTCCTCTGTTTACTCTAGCTTCCTGGGTAGACCTTACTAGTCGACTGTCGAGCTCAGGACTGTTTCCACATCAACAAAGACAAAAATGTGAGGAAAACGTGGATTTGGGAGGAAAAAAATCATTTTGGATGAGGGGAAAAAGCAGTTTTATTCATTTATTTTCCTCCTAAATCCACGTTTGATATGGAAATAGTCCCAAGCTCGACAGTCGACTAGTAAGGTTTACCCGAAGCTAGAGTAAACAGAGGTATGTGATAACTCTCACATTAATGGAGTTTATGCACACTCAGTGTTGAGTGTAAAGGAACTGGTGGATGTTGCAAAGCATGTGTAGTGATATTTTTCATTATATAGAGGCCAAAGTCACGGTTAGAAGAACTGCCCCCATTGCTTCGCTGTTTAACTGCAGTGTAGCGCAGCTAACAGGAGGAGAGCTAGGTCCAGTCTGCACAGATTTTTCTCAGATTTTTTCCTATGGTCGCACTCGGGGACCTAGAGCTGCAGAGCGTTACTTAGAAAATGACCGGAATCCTCCTTTAATTCTCTCAGCCAACTGGAAAGTGTACGTCTTTCATTAATGCATAAACAGGTGCCAAGGAAACGTCACTGCATCATGCCAGTGCACAGAAAGTGGCTGTGAGAGAAGAAGAGGATTTTTAACATGATACATGCCAACACACCCACCACACCACACGCTGCTGGTGGAATGAGCTCATAGACTCCAAAATGACCAAATGTAACAGCGTTCATTACCAGTCGTTTAGACCCGTTCGTTAAATTCATTATAATAACTGTGTGCCCTTGTAAATGATGATGACGATGGAACAATCTCTTTTCTCGAAGGCAACGACCTTCATGAATGCCACATCTGTGTTATAAGTTAAGAAAGAAGGGTTTTCAGACTCTCTCTGTTCTGTTTGCTTCAGTTTTCATATGTACAGTAGCGTAGACTGCAGGGGCATTAAAAATAAATGAGCATCACAATGGACTTCAAAGGGAAACCATGGCACAATCAGGCATGAATCTAAATCCGCAGCAATTCAGTGCTGTGAGGAGTGGAGGACAAACTTTGCTTTGCCTTGGTTTTGGTCGGTGGGGTTGATTGGTTGGTGGCTCAGATGACAGTATAGCCGGCTAATTATAACCCCTCTGTAGCTGTGTAACTTGGCAGCAGCTGGAAGACCAACGCTGAAGGAGCGAGATCATAGCGCGTTTGAAGATGATGGTTAAGACGGCGGCAGCGAGCCGCCCAGCTCCGCGGCAGCAGCAGCTCTCTGGGCTGAAGCTGCACCTCAAAGCAAATCTGAGCTGCTCCTCAATTTAGAGCAAAAAAGCCCACTTCTAAAGTCGCAAGAACAAAGATGATGCCCCGCGAAAAGTGTCACATTATGTGTCGCATTGCACATATTGTGCAGTGGCATGGACACACCATGAAGGCGACCGAGTGTGAGGGATTTACTACATACTGACTTAGCTGCTTTCATCTCGTTCCATCAGTCAATGTATTGGTCATGGTGTAAAGCTGCAGTGGGTCAGAGGTGGTTGGGATGGAGGGGGGGTGCAGCATTAATAAATGAATATATATATTTGTATATGTAGTGCATACTCTGCCCTAATATTGGGAGAAACTGGAAAAATGTTACTGGAATGAACATCCCACTGAAAATGTAGCATCAGTGTGTGATAACCTTCTTCCCTTCATGGTGCAGACTGTAGATTTCTCTCGTCCTGTACAAGACAAATGTAAAATGTCTCAGTTGTGACACTTTGACATGAGATGATGAGAGTGAGACTGAGGCAGAAGCAGCTTGAACACAGCGCGCCACCGCTGACCGGTGTCTCCTGGTCCAGTCGATAGAGACGCAGCTCACTGTAGCACACACACACACACACACACAGTGGTACAGTACGTCTTTATCATTTCCTAAGAGTATGTGACAGATTTTGACTTCAACCAGTTTTCCCGAGGAATACTGAGCCATGAATCAAGTATTCAAGGATACTGAACGTCTCACCCGTTCTGTGCTTTGCAGCTGGACGTGACAGGCGTTAAGACAAATGTGCACTCCTAGCGTAGAGCAGCGAGCCCTGCCCAGCTGTCTGTCACAGCCAGGGCAGGAAGCTACATGTCTGCACCCAGAGGAGAAAGCTTGCAGGACTGTGACAGACTGCTACTACCCCCACTGTAACACATGCATGTACGTAAACACAGGTACACACGCTTTATAATAAGCCTGGCAGCCTGTCAACATGCAGCACAAACACACACACACACACACACACACACTTTGTGCTGGGCAGTGTGGTGTAATAATGAGCTGTGTCCTGAGTGCAGTGAAGAGTTCCACGCAGGGCATCAGGCTCCTGTACAGCTGGACCACCGTTTTCATTTCACACCATTAAACTGTCATCGTTTCTTTTTTCTTTTCTTTTTTTTTCTCCTTCACTTCACAGCGTGCAGCAGGGATATTAAAATACTTCATCAGGTGGCGTGAATAACATTATTACTGGCCAGTACCGGAGGTGAAACAAGTCACAAGTGTTAGCTGTGAAGTCCAAAACCTGAGTCTTATTTATCACTTTAGAATAAACTAAAAATAACACTGGAGAGCAAACTGATGAGGTGTGACTCCAGGGCTGACGTCTGGCATTTTAACAAAGTCAAATCCAAAACAAATACATTTCATTTTGGACCTTTTACATGGAACTCGCAGCATTAGTGTTGATTTATCAAAGCTGACTGGTTTAATCCTGCAACACAGCACAAGTGAGAAATCTTGCCAGACTTCTGTGGAAATAAATCTATCTAGCCAGATTTTGAAATTGTAAAAGCTTTTTCTAGCACAGAATTTTTATTCTCTTTTTTGGCTTTTAAATTATAAATCAGATTTCCTTTGACTTCACTTCTGTCTATTCATCATGTGATTTTTTTTTTCAGTTCTTGAATGTTCTCAGACCCAAAACTAAACATTCAAGCTTTCAAAAAATCTATAAATCAATCAAATCATATGTATTTAAATTGATCAACTACTGACTTCAGATCGACAGAAATCTGAAACAAAACATTCAGATTCAACATCCAGGAAACCAAGGACAAGCGATCGATTCTGCCTCAACTCAAACTGAAATCCAGCCAATCAGGTTAAAGGGATAGTTCAACATTTTGGCAAATTGGCCCATTGCATAATCCTTATAGTTTTAGGAGTAGGTTCATTAACTTTAATTGACGGTGCATGTTGTTTTTTGAACGGCGGAGCAGAGCCACGAGCTGCTCAGAGCTACGCTACGGAGGCTCATGGGATTTCTTGGTTTCCCTCAACAAACTCATCAAATACACAATCCAACAACTCCAAAACGCTCTGGTGGACAAGTTGTGACCTGCACATTCACCACGCTATGAGATAATAACGGAACGTTATGAGACTGAGTTGTTTTTGAAGCAAATGCAGAGACTACTTGCTGAAAAACTGTCCCCGACGGGCACACGCATCAGTGGTTTTGCATGAATTTACCTCTAAAACAACTCTGTCTCGTAACGTTCCGTTATTATCTCATAGCGTGGTGAATGTGCAGGTCACAACTTGTCCACCAGAGCGTTTTGGAGTTGTTGGATTGTGTATTTGATGAGTTTGATGAGGGAAACCAAGAAATCCCATTAGCCTCCGTAGCGTAGCTCTGAGTAGCTCACGGCTCTGCTCCGCCGTTCAAAAAATCACTTGCACCGACAATTAAAGGTAACAAACCTACTGCTATGACTATAGGGATTATGACAATGGGCCAATTTGCCAAAATGTTGAACTATCCCTTTAAGACTCAACCTCAGTCATCCTCCGATGCAGGAAGATGCTAACGAGGACACAACCACTTCACAACCTCATCAGGATGTCACTTGTTCTTGTATTGTGTGTTTTTGTATGATAGACAGGTGGCTCGTCCAATCACCTGCCAAGTATTTCATTGCATTGTTTTTGTAACGTTGCCCATAATCGTGGGCTGCATTTCTTTGTGATTCCGTGACTAAACAGATCATCTGTGAAAAATCAGCGCCCACCTCCGATGTCAGGTCTGAGTTTGTTGTCATATCCATCTAGTAGGCTGTTTAGGATGTGCGTGACGTCACTCTCATACACTTTGGGAGTCAGCACCCACGTCTTGTTAGCCACCTCATCATCGTCATCAGTCTGGAAGGAGCTGCAAGGAGGAAGAGAGAGAGAGAGAGAGAAAATGCATGCAATCAATAATTTGGTTTAAAAGGAGGGCGAGCAGTTTCTCCACACAGACGTGTTAGGAGAAGAGAGACATAGACAGTTACAAGTCTTTTAAAAAAAGAAATTTCAACTCAAGGTCAGAAGCTAAAACATTTTCAAGGCTTTTTCATCACCACATCATTTCCACACACACCGAGATTAATCTTCCCATTTTGTCTCTGTCATTTCTCACACATTCAGTGCAGCACTTGTGATGGAAGACGTGCATTTCTCATTTCCTTCACACCTGCTCTGCAAATCCTGTTTTCAGTGAGTTCAAATTCAGCACCGGCCGACAGTGGATCATTTTTTAAAACCTGAGATAAAATTCCTGCAGCATCTGCCCCCTTCAACATACTGTATACTGTCATATGCAGAAAGCTCAGACCATTTAGGGCAGATTGTTTTAATAGGGAACCCAGACCACATCAGATAACAACGCACAAGCAAACTCTAAAGTCTTCTGTAACATCTGGATTTTTTTTTTTTTCATAATTCAATCATCCTCACTCTTGTTGGTGTCAAAATAACAGGGGGTATGACATCGACACATTGAGAGGAAAATGATGTTATCTCTGAGGAGATTTTAAACTTTCCTTTCATCGTGTTCACTGAAAATCACATCAGTGCATCATCACATCAGCTGAGAGCCTCTATCATCCCTGTGACACAGCAGTTTAACCATTACAGTATGTGTGTGTGTATGCATGTTGTCAACTGTTACAAACACTGGCCATGTGAGCTCAGACAGCTGATGGTCATATATAAATATCAGTTTATATTTTATGAAACAATAAATTCTCCTTCAAGATTTCAATAATGCTCATTCTGCTTTTTATTTTTATTTTCACTCAATAGAAGTCTGAATTTGACAAAATGACCAGCAGGAAATCTAAATAAACCTCTGTCAGGAAACTGAACCAAATCAATAATATCATTTATTTTGATTTCAAATTCTAAATGTTAGAAAAACAAACTCCAATATTCCAATATTCTGCTTGTGTCACAGTTCTGTCCTCACACCTACTCTCTGAATACAGACACACACACACACACAGAGCACTCTTGATGAAATACTAGATAAATTAACCCCCGGAGTCAAAGTACTCGACTGAATTAATGTGAAATTACACGTACAACCAACAGCCAAATTCAATTTCTTCCCACCCTTCCTCCGACACCCACCACCACTTCAACCCATAAGATATTAAAGCCCTCCGTTTTGAAGTCTACAAAAAAATAATGAATAAATTCGAAAAATGGCAAAGTTTAAGAACTTGATGGCAGGATTGTTTGTCATGTCATAAAAGAGGTTTTTTAGAGCCCCTGAGCTTTTGTGAGAGCTGGAAGAAGACAAGGCAATTTTCCTGAGTTTACCTCCTCATCTCAGACGCCTCAAACTGAAGGGATAATGATGTCTCAAGAGCCCCCGACCACAAATACCACCACGGTGGAGTAGTAAATGTTTTTCCTGCTCTCCCACAGACAAGGATGATCTCAGTAAATTGTACGTCTGGAGTGAAGATTTATTCTCTGTTACAATAGAAGATAGTTTTCACATTTGAGAGCTGAACAGAAGATGGAGGCGCATGATCTCCCAGGATAATGTTAATATGCTGACGACATCACGCTGCCTCGTCAGGAGACTCAGAGCTGCATGATTATACCTGCAATGCGATGAGAGGTGAACATGTATGTACCGCATGGAATGAGAAGAATCAGACTCATGTAAACAAAAACACAGACTGGATTTGTTCTACGTCTTTTCATCCAGTGTGTTTCCACAGTCTGTGTGTAATTAGTGTGTGATTTACCAAGGCAGCAGTTTATTACGTAATCAATGTCTGCGAACTGACTTCCACACGTGTGCTGGGCATAAAAAGATGTTTGAAAAGCTTCAATGGTTGTTTTTATTTTTTGAGATCAGAAACCTCAAAGATAATATTACATAATGTGACGAAGTCACAACATTCTCAAACACTTAATTAACTTTGAGAAGAGTTTGTGAAGCTACAGCAGAAGAATAATCAGGTTTCACTTGCGATGGACGTCCTTTTCTCAACGTCTTGGTGCTTTGACCTTCATCAGGCTGAAGGTCTGAGGATTTTTTTTATCGCTGTTCATCCTGCTCCTACACACTGGCCTCAGCTCAGTGGATATTTAAAGTGTTTCTGTCTTCTATTTTGAAACAACAGGTTTCTTGTATTTATTCCAAATCTATTTCCACTAAACGTGAAACAACAAGAAGTGTAGACTACACCACATACTGAAGCTCAGAGACTCCCAGAAAACACGAGGGCTGCTCCAGAGCTAGGTTCTTTTAAACCAAAGCTGTAAGAGTTTCTGTTTATACCAAAGCTTTTTATTCAATTATATTTGACAGTATTTACTTCTACGAGATCTTTTGCCCTGCGCTGTAACTGCAGTTTGTGCTATTTCACCATCTACGTTGTTTAACTCTTTTCAAATCGTGTAATATTTGTCCTTTAACATTGCATTATTATTTTATTCTTGTCTTAACACTTTAATTGCCTTCATCTGCCTCATCTACAGTTGACACCACAGTGAATATCTAGTTCAGCTTCCAACTGTAGCTTCAGCCACTGCATCTAGATCGAGACAATTAAAACGACTCTGCAACAACCTTCCCTTAATGAACCACTGTAAACGTGCACATTGTATTTGGATGGAGCTAATTTCCCAATGTCGAATAAATGCATGAATAAATAAATTAATGAATTAATAAAGCCCGAAAATTGTAAGAACCTTGGAAATATCTAGTGGAATTTCCAATCACCCACATATTTCACATCTCCAGCGATCTCTCCTCCTCACATGCATATGCATTAACGAGAGGCCTACTTTACTAATTACATGCAAGTTGTGGCTCAGATAACAGAAAAAACCTGCATTCTGAGCTGCTTGATAAATAACACAGATCTGTTTGTGCACAGAACGCGTCACAAACGCAGCAGAGACAAAAGAATAACAGTGATAGAGTCGTATATTGTAGCGAGTCCTCGAGCTGCCCGGCTCCAGAGAGGGAGGAGATGGGCAAAAGCACAAAAGAGCAACCTTGAAACAGTTCTGAGCTTTCAATGAGAGGAAAAAAAAGAGGCTTCTGAATGAAATAATAAAGAATGGTGGAACAGGAAATGGCGAGGAAAAGAAAACACTGTTTCCATGGTGAAGCACAAGGACAGAAGCCCTGATAGCTTTCTCATGTTCTTTGGATGGGTGCGAGGAATAATGTTTTGACCAGCGCTCTTTCTTAGACTTCATTAAGTGCCATTAAGTGCCATCCATCTCCATCATAACACTAGTGCCTAAAACATTAAATCTTAATTATTTCACTCAGGTGGAGCCTTTTAGATACGCCTTGCTGGATGTTATTAAAAAAATATCCAGGGAATACCTGTCTTTGACACAGACATGCAGCAGGATAATAAAGAGGGCAGAGAGGAGGATGTGAGAACCTAAAAAACCTTCTGATGTTTTTTTTAGGCGGCTGCAGTTTTAACCATCTATATTCATTTTGCTGAGTATCTCAGTGCATATGGAAAAGCTCCAAAGACGAGCAGATCAAAGGAAGAGCCATGTGTTCTCCACTGCAGGCAGAGCTGAGCTGTTGCCTGCTAATTCGGTACCTGGAGGTCCACAGAGAGGCCTGCGCCAGATATGTGTGCATCTGTGCTGTTGTGTGTTTGTGTGTGTGTGTGTGTGCATTTGAGTTTGTTTTTTTCATGCATATGAATTCCCATGTCTCCGTGTGTAGTGATGTTAGAGAAGTGGAATTAATGGTCGTGCTCACAGCCTCCCTTATTGAGGACAGTGTGATAGTTTCATGCATCCTACCCATCACATCATCGTCATCATCATCAGGCCATTTTCATCAGCTCTATATGCTTCAGTCAAAACAACAAAATGATCTCAACTAGGGCTGATCCATTAGACTCATTTTCATTGTCATCCTGATATCAACATGCATGATAAACACATTGTAAAGGCTGCCTGAAATGCCATGGCTTCACACACGTAACAACAACAACAACAACAATGGCGGACTTCTGTCAAGTCCCTCAACGCCGCGCCTGAAATCTGTCCATGTGGCATCGATCAGCATATTCGTTCTGGCACGACTTCTCGTGTTTAGTCGAGTTTGTTTACAGAGTGCAAGCTTTCGACTCTTCTTTTCTGTTTTGGGTGTATTTGTGCGGCAGTGATACAGCGCCACTACAGGCCTGGCATAAAGTGTATTGAGTCTAACTGTATGGTTAATATGCAGACCTGGATATTTGCTCATTTATCGCAAATCATATGGTCTTCGCACATCGGACATTTTGCCGATATCGTGCAGGCCTAATCCCAACGATGCAGCAGATCTGTTGAAATCAGATCTCATGTTTCCTCTAACACATGGATTCCCAAACTGTGGTGCACAATCTGCCACTGGGGGGTGAGTGACATGAAAAGGGTAATGGCGGCGCTATGGTGTTATATTTCATTTGTAAACTTTCATTAAAGGGACAACGAGGAGTTTTGGAAAAGCAAAGCGTTTTCACACTACATTTATGAGCCTCCGCGCACCGTAGAATTCGCAAGACAGACTCATGTTTTCATTCATCAAGAATTCAAGTCAGAGGTTCAAAGAGGTTCAGTTACCGTCGTAGTCCTGACCATAAACTGCAATATGGCGGCGTTATTCTCATGAGCGTCTGCGAAACCGAAAGTAAGGAAACGCTGGTCGGCTCGCCCAGCATTTCCACCATTAATTAAAATAACAAAATAACGATAGAGACAAAACGAGATATTTATCGAAAATAGTGCCATTAACAAGTGTGGGTAGCGTAGATTCATCCACATTAACATGAGACTTTTTTATAACCAAATAGAAACTCCTCGTTGTCCCTTTAACACATTTCCCCTCTCTGCTGTAGAAACACACGTCAGGGCTGAGGAGGGAAATGAGCGCAACATCACTTAAAGCAAACAGCTACGTGCCGTCACCATTAGCATCCACATCAAGTTCCCTTGAGATATTATCTTTGTATGTTTTATACTGTAGCTAATGAAGGAACCTAATTTAATGAACCCTCATGCATATTATTAGCCAACATGAAATTGGTCCGGCCCCGATGGCAACAACCCAACAAACCACTCAAGTTCCTGCTACAAAGCCTCTTTCTCAGCCGCTCCCATTAATAAAAGAAAATGACTCAACACAATGGCCACTTTTTTTCCCCCCACTAATTAACAAACTGTAATCATTTGAAGTGGATGTTAATTGTTCCCCTGGTTAACGACGAGGCTGCAGCAATGTACAGGATTGTGACTGCAACCACAAAAAAAAAAAAACAGCTGGACCTTGTGTTGCCTGTTCTCCATTTACTGGCTTCACTCACCTGATCACATAGATTAGCTCAGTTGACTTGTTTCTATCAGTGGTTAACTACAATAAACCAGATCGAGCCAATTACTGATGGTGCCAATATTGTTGAAGCCTCAATTAGGAATTTCTTGGATTATTTCAATATGAGCTGCAGCTCAAGTGTTGGACGGACGACAGACGATCACAACAACAACTGCTAATGCAACAGTGATAATTTGTTTGTAGTCAGCGATAAAAGATCTGATGCATGTAAAAACCACCTGCTGTCTGTTTGTCTCCTTCAGAAAAGCCACAAACCCTTTTTCAAAAGAGAAAGACAAAAACAACGATCTATATTTATCTTGCACAAACAGAGATCATCAGAGATGACTGTGGTGCTTTCAGCTTGGAAATAACAAGCACGTTACGTGCCAACAGCCACAACCCTGCTTCAAGTTTATTGTGAATAAATGGGAATAATCACCAGTGCTGTTAATTCAAAGCCTCCCCAACTCTATCCCAGAAATCTGAAATCCCTCTGACCTTAATACCTCCTGGGTGACGAATATGACAGAGTCTAAATTGTAAGCAGGAGGCAGCTACTGTATGAGCTTTGACTGTCATCTTCTACTGTCCTGTCAGATCCACAGAGGACACACGCTGACATCTGCTTACTATCCACTCCATTTTTGTGAAATATGCAGCATAAATAAATATATATATGATCATCATCAGTCATAATTGGGTTACATGACAGAGTGACAGTCCATCACAATAATACATCTCTAACCCTCTTTGCACGATGACAAGAGCCAGATAGTATACGAGGGCTTGACTCCAGTGAACTGAGGGTTTCCCCATTTGAAGGGATGGAGAGTTTGACTCATAAACACTGGTCATTTATATTTAACTGATGTGTTTCAGCTTTGGGAAAACTGATATACAACTTGTGACATGTGAGACTCCATGAATTTGACTTGTAATTTAAACCACATCATCCTCACTTAGAGAAGCTCGAAAAACACTGATCCATAATCATTATTCATCAACTGTGATTAATTTTCATACACCACCGTTGATCAATGCAAATGTGAACTTTCTTCTTTTTTTAATGAGATGAGATTAACACATTATGAAGGATATTTAAACCATGTCTGATTGCAGCTCAGGTTAGAGGAGTAAACATGGAAGAAAGATAATAATTAGTGGTTCATTGGGTGATTGAGCAAATTTTGCCACTCAGCCCTCACTCTGACATCACTCTGACATCACACTCTCGTCCTGTCATGGCCGAAACATGATCCCAACCAATGGAATAACACGTTGACCAAAACACTGGGCACCAATTTCCTTTTTCTTCCACTTCCTCCTGCGGGTGTTGTTGATGCTGCGATACCTTTGATGTGAAATTGACTGTGCACTGGAGTTAATGTATGGTGACGCAGTCAGGCATCACTACACATAGTAACTGTCAATGAGTCACAAAGTAGCATAGATTACTGAGAGCACGCCTGAGGCCTTGAGAGATGTCTTATGTAAGAGGTCTCACACATGAATCACAAATGACTTCCAATGCAACTTAGCCCGGCACCAAAAAAAGCTGTCTTTTAATTAATTAGAGAGGACACAGGACCTGCAAATGAAGTGTGTGAGTGGAGGAAACGCCTGATGGTCACTGGAGGAGGTTTGGGGAGGGGTCAACATAAACACAACCTTTATACAGGTGCAGACATCCAAAGCTCGCATGAATCTTTAAAAAAAACATCCAGATGTGTCACCTGCATTGATCTCCCCTCACTTCATTATCCTCCAGTCGCTCATGCACAACCTGTAACATCCCTAACCTGCCTATGGATCTCAATCTCTGCCCGCCATTCAATGGGACAAGGTGTAATGTTTACTCGAGCATACGGTGAACGCTACTTGTGCATACGATTACAAACGCACAGCACAGGCCCTGACAGCTTGCATATACGTAGAAGCCCCCGAGGCTGCCACCATCACCACGACGGTGATTGAACGAGCTGATTTATCTGCCTCCATTTTTCACCCTCCAGCAGCAACACAAGAGGAAAAAAAAGATGCGAGGAGCCTGTAACCACCCGCTGCCTCCTCACTGTTCTTATCTCAGCACAGGAACAAACCCAAACCTGCGCTTTAGTTACAGCTGAAATGGATGTTTCCAGTCTATGTGTGAATGTGTGAGTGTGATCAGTCCATATGTGTTGTCCCTGTCCTTATTGTGCCTCTACACTTGTATCCTCTGTGATTGTCTGCCATTTTGAAAAGCTTTTTTTTCCTTCATATATATCATTATTATTATTTCACATACGTGGGACGAACCCTCATTCACACCCAACTTCTCTTCATCAGGCTACCAAAGACCGTTTGTATTTATCTTTTTCCCACTTCGGCCACGTCCGACTCGTGCTCCAATAATGAGGCTTTGGCTCTGAGAATAGACTTGATCCTTGAAGGCAGCTTAGCAGAGACTCTGTGTAGCCTTAGCTTCACTCAACTTAGCCTGCCACTATGCTATTTCTAACGTCGGCCAGATTGAGAGAGAGATGCTGGACAAACCGTCTCCTAGTCAACATGTTTATGGGACTAAAACATCAGTGAAATCACAAGACGCTCACACACTGAGATATTTACAAGAATCTGTAGCTGATCGTTTTTTTGTCTTTTGCAACAACCACAAAAAAATGATGATAATAAAAAAAGACATGATGATGATGGTGGTGGTGATAAAGGAAACATCCCAGTAACGCGATGCATGTGTCGCTGTCGCCATGTAAAAAGATAAAAATCACACCTTATATCAAAGCACCGTTACATTTAAGTGTGAATTATAGGAAGATAACATGCGTTTGTTTCTGCTGGAAGCGGAGCAGCCACCGTCAGCGGGGCTGGGTGGCGAGAGATGGAGGCACAGCACAAAACCATGTTGTTAAAATGTAAAGAGGCGCTGCCGAACACAAGAAGCGACACTCGGTGCTGATTGTGAGAGGAAATATTCGGCGGTGAAGTGATATCTTACCTTGTAGGGAGATTAACCACAATAAAGACCCAGAGGAAGAGCTTCAGGGGGAGGGAAGGCTTCGCCATTGCTGTCGAGCATTTGGAGGCTAAATTGGGTGAAGCCATCATCATCACCATCTTCGTTTCCTCTCTATTTTTTTTTTTTTTTGCAGATGGACGTGTCCGTCTATTTACTGTGTTTCCTCTCTGCGATACATTACGCACGTTAGCGGCAGCGGGTCTGCAAACCTAGACCCGAGGCGGACGTGCGGTGGAGTGAAATCAGCCACAACAAAAATCGATGCGAGTCGAAAGTTTGATTTCGTATCGCTCGCTTCGCTTCGCCCGCTTGTGTTTTTTTTTTTTTTCCAGGCTGCGTCTCCTCCGCTGCTGAACCGACAGCCTAGCAGGGCCCGAAAACTGCCTCAGACGGCGAAGCCCCCCCTCCCTCGTAATAAGCTACTCTTAATATCGAGCAGCTGAGAAAAGCAGTGGAGCCTCGGTCTGAATGCAGATTAACACGGGGGTCAGAGAGGAACTGATGCACGTTGCTGCAGCACGGACCAACACATGCGTGGTTTCACCGAGCGGAAGCAGCGGCTCCACAGAGCAGGAGAAGAGTTAGCTTGATGCTACAGGGAGAGGGGGGAGAAAGAAAAAATGGTGGTTTTCATTTTTTACTGCCAGCACACGGTTGGTGTATATACCACGTGATGAGCAGTATATGAAATATGTTTAACATATTTCAACATGATAAAATGACAAACCAAAACATTTGACAAACAGTTTTCCTCCTGGTGGGAGTGTACAAATAAAACCACTTCAAATTAATGTTACAGTTTTGTTTTTGAACAATTGCTATGAACCTTTTTTTAGTTCTGTAGCCACAAATCTAACAACATCAGTCTATGTGGACTATACAACACATTATTTTGACACTACAGTAAATACACATTTAACAAATTTAATAGATGCTTTAACTTCTTTAACAAGCTCAACCATGACCAAAGCAATAGATTTTGAACTGCTAAATTTTCAAAAGATAAACTCATGATCTAAACCTAACCTGTAGGCTAAAGTTGAAGAGAACAACTTCACATTGTAGGTTGCAACTGTTGTCCTGTTTTGTCGTTGCTATTGAAAATCAGCTGATTGAAGTTATGAAAATAGATCAATCAGCTGATTCCATCTAGAAAACAGGTGTTGAAGCTCTTTCAATCATGACCTCTTTGGGCTGATCTTGTGTTAAAAACAAAAACAACACAAAAGCGAAGGAAAGGAAGACGAGTACAAGGACAGAAAAAGAAGGTGTCTGTGTGATATTGATGAGAACATGCAGCAGTGGAGGACTTTGTATTTTTCTTTTTTTTTCTGCTTCTTTTTCTTTTGGAACAAGTTGAATGGCAGCTATGATACAGATTTGTCCTTTTCTGCAGTGATTTTCAGTTGCAAATAGAGTTTTATACTGCAGAAATTCCTCCAATCACTCTCTTCTTTGAGATGGGTTGTTCACTTTTTGTGTCCAAGAAATATTCATGCACTTACTAAACCCAACAAAAGACGAATGAGGAGAGGGAGTAGAGCTGACATGTGTGAAGTGATAGTGTTAGTGTTTTGGTATTTGGTGTATTGTGTGAGTGTATTCTTGTATTTTGAAAATGTATGTTGATGTTCAGTTTACAATTTGTGATTTTGAGGATTAGATTAAATTATACGTGTGTTGTACGCTAACAGTTTCGAAAAACGGGTCATAGCGATTGTAAAAAAGTGTAATGAACACTGAAATCTGAAAGTCGTGTTTACCTCGGAGCTTGTGTGTGTGTCCGTGTGTGTGTGTCCGTGTCCCCTGCTGACCGACAGAGCTGTTTGGAATCATAAAACCGAACCGCAGGCACTCAGTACCATCAGATGAAACTTTCAGCACCATGGACAGCTCCTTTAGCTTCAGCTGCATTGAACAGCACCAATCAGCACCAAGGACAGCTCCTGTCAATCTGGTGCTGTTGAAGTCAGAGGAGTAGAGGTTTTCTCTGCTCAGCTGATTGAACAGTAAATACATAATCTACATGAATCTACAAAAAGTCAATACAGAAATTGAATTAGTGTATTTTGTTGTTTAAGCAGCTGAATTAGGTCAAGAAGGAGAGCAACATATGTCAGATGATCCACTTACTGCATATATGAGTGCACCATTCATCTAGCCTATAATAGATGTAGTTTTAAACCAATCAGGGGAGAGTATCCTGGGGTTTGCACTGTCCTTTGCTCTATTTCACACCTCAGTGTCCTTATATAAGTATGCTAATGCTCCTGCTTTGGTGGGTGTAACTTCTTTTCAATGACTCCTTGAGGGGATGTTTGAGAAAAATATATGTGTTCATAATCTCAAACACAAAATGGTACCCTGTCCCACACTGTCTCATAAATTACTTTGATAACTGCTGTTACACTTCACAGTACCAGCCACCCCACGCCCCACGCCCCCCACCTCCACCCCCTCTCTCTCTTTCTGTAGCTCGCTCTCTTTCTAGTACACTGAGACACACACGTTACTTGGGTGGCAGGTCTCAGCTCTGTTTCAATGTCACCTTACGAGAGCAAAGGCACATCAAGATGAATAAATGAGTAAATAAATAAGTAAGTAAAGCACTGAAACACAGAGAGAGGAAGAACAGTGCTTGTGACGTGAGCACAGTGCAGCACTGCATCTGTTTCTGACACCTTTCACATTCCTTTTTCAAACATCTATGCTAATATATAATTCACCTAATCTGCATTCATCTTACAACAAGGCATGGAAAAACCAGTTGCTTTGTGTATATATATTTTTGTTCTTGTAAAACACTTTGTTACTTCGCTAAGAACAGTTATATATCATTTTTTTCATATAATAAATGAGTTATAATATTGTTAAAACAAGATACTGCAGCTAACATGAGTATTTTTCTTCTTCCTCATTTACGAAAATATATTTAAAACATTTTCTGCAATCCGGAAAAGTACCTTGTTAATTGATCTGGTGTAATATGAAGCCCTTGTAGCATTAAAGCTGAATGAAAGCCAGTACCAGTGAGAGTGGCAGGTGCAGTTTTTTTTTTTTTTTTTTTTTTTAAAGCAGGTGCTCGCAGAGTTGTCGTCTTGTCATGGTGCATTAGCCCAAATTCCCCTCTGAACATTTATTCCACAGGCAAACAGGCAGTGAACATGCTGCACTATCACTTTTTACAGTCCCACCAGGCTTTAGCTATGGTAAACCGTTGCACTGTTTTTTCTTTAGCCTTATATTTTATAGCCTTATAAACTCACTCACCCAGAATGACAGCCCTCCATTGTCTAGTTCCAGATTTTAAACATTAGTTATTAAAAATCTGAGGATGGTAATCAGAGTTGATTGCAGCTTCTCCCACCTAAGTGTGACATGCATGGGAGATGAGATGTGTCTGATTTGAAAACACCATCATGTGTTTATTTGTGGCGAGAGCGACTCTGCGTAGGTTAATCATCTTAAGGAAATTGACAGATGCTTCAGCTGCGCTCCTCAAAGAGCAGACCATCAACCCCTCCTGAATAAAGTATGAAGAGGAAGTCTCTTGTAATATTTAATATATTCTCTTTGCAATGACTTTCCCTGGCCTCTCTGCACCTCAAACTTTTCACAAGCCACACTTACAAATGTAGGTCATGTTCTTATGCTGTATATACGTACTATATGTTAAATAAATATGACTAATATACTTGTGAAGCATCATATGTGCTTAGCTATTATAGGATTTATGTTTAGCTAAAGCACTGATAATATGAGATGAGTTGTTTTCACATGCTAGTTTCAATTTGAAGTCTCTGTATAAATATCTACAGCTTTTGACATGGACAGTTAGTCATCACGCTGTAAACTGCTGCTGCAAACACATGCACACACACACACACAAACACACAAATGCATGCCACATCATTCAGTCCCCAGGGTCAGATATTCCTCTGTGCCCTGCAGCTGTGTCACCACAACTGTCAGAGCGTCTGGCTGTACAGGTCGTGACCTCAGCGTGAGCAACTCAGTCGCTGCTTTTTAGACGCGGGACGTATTGATTTAGCTGATGGACGGGTCGGGGTGATTTAAATAAATGCTGCGGCCAGAAAACTGAAACGTTTAATTAAACACATGAGGCGGGTGAAGCTTTTTAGCGAGGAGACATTGACAGTTGGTTGATAATTACACACATGAGTGAAGAGGCTGTAGAGACAGAGGGGCTGACTGTTGTTCAGTTGTTTGCCATCGCAACAAAGTGAAGAGATGTTTACTTTCAATCTGTGGGGCTTATAATGATCATTCATTCTGATGATACAAGGCAGCCAGTTAACAGCGCTGGCAGAATTTCCTTTTTGTTTCTCTATTTCATGCTCCCTCTCTGTCACACACACACACTCACACTCACACACACTAATGGTGAGGGAGAGAGCGAGAAAGTGAGAAAGAGAGATGTCAGGTTAGATCCACTTGGTTCGATAGTCACGGCAGAAATTGGAGCCAAATTGGCTCGTCCCCATATCATGGATGCACCTGGGCTCTCATGCACTGACCTGACTCCAGAAGCCTATTCAACTGTGTTTATAACACATACAGCTTCTTATTGGATGCAGTAAAATATGAATTAGTATTTTACAAAACATAATAATCAGAACAGCACTGTGGGGCACAAATCATCCAGGGTGTTTATTAGTTATTTAGACCGGTACATTGTGGGCAGTGACAGAGCTGCCATGTGAGGGTTTTGTCTGCATAAAACATTTCAATTATGATTTCATCTCCCATGGCACCGATTCTCTCCACAAACAAGAGTGGCATGTGTGAGTCTGGCGGTGATGACATGTTGTGTCATCTTTAGATAAGAACTGGAGGAGGTATAGTCGTCTATAATGGCATCATTGAACACACAGATGCCCAGTTCCACTATCATTCCAGTTTTACAGCCCACACATATGCTGTCACAGCCCCACTCTGTTAGCACCAAGCTGTGGGAGCAGAGCGATCTACTGTAAGCACTATTGGATATGAGACACAGTCTGGCATTCAGACCGAAGTGATGATGTAACATGAGAAGCAGAAATCCAAAAACAGTGGGAGAAAAACACTCAACCAAAACATTTGAAACTTGTTCAGCAGAAGATTGAAACTCTGATTTTCAAAAATGAGAAACAAATGAAACTTAAGTTAAGAAGACAAAGCAGCGTGAGGCCGGGAGGTTTCTTTGTTTATTAAATTGAGCAAATGTTCAGACGCATTCCTCCTCACTGAGGGCTTTCAGACATGAACATGAGAATGCACTCTCTCTCTCTCTATGTGTGTGTGTGTCTGGCATTATTAAAATTTTTAAACCACATCTGAAATGCCACCAGACTGGATTTCACCTTGCCTCTACAGTAATTTGTCCTTCATCCAACTGCGTCCAGCTTTTTTGTATTTCCCCCCCAGCCTGTTACATCGCGCAATATCTGTTAAAATATCTCCTTATTACAAAGCATTTATAAATTGTTCTTTTATCAGCAACAGCATGTCATGCTGTGTCATTTGGTGGTCTCTGCTGATTAAATGAGGCCCCCATTAAGAGAAACATCTCTGCGTCTCTTGATTTGCTGCATTTTGCTGTTCTTCTTCTTCCTGATAATGGATTCTGTCAGATTTCATACATCACGTTTCGTTATCCAGAAGCACAGTCTTATAATTAAGGTGCAGACTCATGGACTCTGTCATCCAGCAGGGAAAACACACACACAAAACATTGTTTAGTGAGTTTCTTGCAGCATCTATGTGTAAATATTAACTTTAACTTTAAGATGTGTGTGTTTAATGCAGTTGTAGGATGTTGCACCTTGAGAGCAGCAGGTTGGAGAGCTAATAACACCATGTGGAGGGTGACACCTGGTCTTTCATAGAGGGGAAGCTCATTTTAGGCCTACATCATAATATTTGTCCACATTATTGACCACCACCACCACCTAGTCTACCGTATGAATGAATGAACAAACTAACAAAACTATATTAAACCCAAACAAGGAAACGTGAGAAGTACTGTATGTTCAACCGAAACAAGGAAATGCTATAATTGCGTTTTATTTACAATGTATGATACTGTATGCACAATGGAAATGGGCTGTCGCCAAGCAAATACTAAGAAATGAGCAGCAGTTTGTCTCTTGACTGCACTTGCAAAAGCCACAATGGGATTCAACTAAAAAAAAACAGTTAGTAGTAATAGTATAGGGATTTAGCATTTAGACAGATCCTCCAATCATCATGCAGAAGCCCAGTGTCCAGGCCCCGCCCACTGCTCCTACTCCCAGGGACACTGACTGTCTAGTAACTGCAGTGGAAAAAATGATTCTTTTCTGCCCCGCTCCATGGACGCTGAGCTTCAACAGGTTTAATGCACTGAGACGAATGTATGAGAAGAAAATCACATCAGTCGACCTGCGATAAAAAGCTGATTCTAAATGAAGTTGAACGCGTTCTAACGCATTTATTGTCAATGAAATGTAAACTCAACAGTTCATATCTGACCTTGTATTTTTTACTTTTAAGAGGAAGCAGAGCTTTCCTTGCAGTCTTAGAGCAATTGCCTCCGACTTGATGTGAAACTCCAACAACCCTCCGTCACTGTGAACAGGCAGCTGCAGAGGGTGTGAAGTGTTTGAGATTTATAGGGAGTCAGATCTGTCAACCTGAAGGGGGCACAAGCTGCCAAATCAATCACCTCTCAGGCACGATCGCACGCCTAACTGAGCTTTTACCCTCACGCTGTTTGCATTTAACCGGACAAGCTGCATGGACGGAGTCTGGACTCGGGTTGAAATATTGGTCTGGAAGGAAACTTGTTCTGTGAGTGGGCAGATGTGACGAACGAGGGACATTTTAGATCAAAAGTGATGCACAGGGGTCAAACTAGTCTATGACTTAATACTGCATATTTTATAATTTTTTTATTTAACCAGATACAGTAAGTCATTAAGTACAAATTCCTATCTACAAAGCAGTATTCCAAAGATGAGTGCAAGGTCTCTCTGCGTAGGAGGAGGGCATAACCCAAAGTGCAAAAATCAAAAAAGGCTCCCGCACACTCTCTCACTCTCAATTATCATTTTATTGAAGCAACGTTTTGGTCGGTGTGTGCCTGATGAAGGTCACACCGATTGAAACGTTGCTTTAATAAAATGATAATTGAGAGTGAGACAGTGTGAGAGAGCCTTTTTTGATTTTTATCTACAAAGCAGTGAAATAAGCTACAGTACCTATTGTATATGCTGGTTCAGGGGTGGCCGTTGGGGCTCACCAGGTTATCACATAGAGACCAATAACATATACATGGATGGACAATTTAGAGTTAGCTACTAATCAACATTATGTGATATGTTAGGACTGTGGAGGAAATCAGAACTCATGCAGGCACAGGGGAACATGCAAACCCCCTAAGCCCGAGGATCAAACCCAGAACCGTCTTGCTATTCAGTCAACAGGGCCTGCATCATCATGCTGCACTATGATACTCTGAAAGTTAGCAGCATTTAGAAGCTGCTTCAACATTAAACTGAGATGAATAAACATCAAAGAGGTTCAAGTAGAGACTGGGTCTAAGAGCAAAGCTTTTAATATTTCTTTTTAGCTACTGTCCAATTATTGTATGCACCATATAGATATTTTAGAGCCATAATTCAAACACTTAAACGTGTCCTTAAGCGCAGTGAATGTAATAAATCTCTAAACCACAGGCAGTACAAAAGGAAGTGTGGAGCTGCTTCTCCTCTAGTTCCGGACACTTTTTAATTACCTTAAAATCATGCGTGAAAAATCATAATTCTGGTTCATCAACCAAGTGAAGATACAGAAATATTATTCTCTTTTGAGTTTATGAATTTTTGTTACAAAGAAAAAGTTCAGAGAGACAACTTCTCTGGCTCTGTCTAAATTGTTCCTATCCAATAAACCATCCATTGTGCTTGGACTGAACAAAAACATAAAGATTATTTATAAATGCAGTTCGCTGTAAGCCTGTAACAGTCGAGCTGCAGCCAGCTGCTTTCTGTGAGACTCACACACACACACACTCCTGAACGGTGGCATGTGTGTGAGGTCTCTGCCAGCATCTCACCCCTCCACTGCGGTTATGGGGGGGAAATTTAGCTGGCTGATTTCATAGCCTCTTTATGTGGTGTTCATGGTTTGCTTGACGTTAAGCAGGTATAATCTCCACTCCCAAAGGTAGATCACAGGGAGTTTCTGCTTTCAGCTCTGGTATTATTTCTGAGGCTTTTATGTTCTCTTCAGGGTCACGACTTAATCAAACACAAACCACAACTGAGCCTAAAGTCACTGATGCAGATACTACAGATTACATACGAGGGAGAAAAATGACAAAACTGTGCGAGCTGTGAGCAGAATGCTGCCAAGGAAGTTAAAAACAAGAGGGACGGTGGAATTTGTGCAGCGAACCCACAGGAATCCGTCCACACGACCACACACAGACACCAGGGTCAGGGTTTTTGCAGATGCCAAAATATTTATCTGCCTCGGGGCGCGCTGACAGTACGCTGCATTTTTCTATCAAAAGTAAATCTCCCTATCATTACACAACAGTTGCCGTCAAGATTAGCTGTTCCCCAGGCGGCTGCTAATGCCCTGGAAATTCCTGCAACGCTTTTAGTGTCGTAGAGAGAGAAAAAAAAACCAACAACAATGAATTTCGGCCGGTGGCCAGAGGTTTAAAAAATAACAAATAAGTTCTTCTCCATGGCCACTTTCCCTCCATGTTTCCATTTCCCTTTCTTGTTAGTTGAAGATGTGCCAGAGCTCAACTCTCATCTGATCTGAAGGACACCGTCTATTCATCACAGGCTTCAAAAAGCTCCAAAACTCTGAGTCTGAGAATCCATATTATGTTGTCGGTCCATTTTAACTCATGATTACTTTGATCATAGATAATAGAAGAATCCTTAATGTAGCCGGATGCAAGTATGTGTGTGTGTGTGTGTGTGTGTGTCAGAGAGAGGACAGACTGTGAACACCCGTCACTCAGTGGACCATCCCGAGGGAACACTTGGCCATCATGATGACAATCAGCCATAAACTCCTTGTGTTCTCCTTGTGTTTTAACAGCATCTGAGGCATCACACCGGACTCCAACCATTTAATCTGTCTGTTCCAGCTGCACTATGATGTGTTCAACTTCCCTTTAGATGCACAGAGTGTCACCTCAGTTATTAAGAAAACAGCAGGGAGCCACTCGATTCTCAAGGCAATATGTTTGATGTCTCATTTTGATCAAATTCAAAGATTTTCCTGTAACTGGGGAAGAATTGTATATATATAATATAATGTACTGGTTTGAATGGACAGTGATGTGGACAATATGTCGCCCTTTTTATCAAAATGAGAGTGCAGCTCATCAGTGGACTCACGACATCGCTCTCTAACCTTTATTATGAAATGGATTTTCATTTTCACAGGCCAGGGCAACACATCACTTTCACTTTATGATGACATTCAAAAGGACAAATTTTACTCATCACAACAGTTTTGTTTTTTATGAATATGGAGCCTGCGTCACCTCATCACTTCAGTGCATCTTCACACACCTCGGTGGTTTTTAACGCCTCTGATCTAAATTCATTGTGTAGGAGACGGCTTCATCCAGGGCTCATCGCTGTTTTTTGCGCGTCCCCATCAGGATGTTTACTCAACATCTTGTTCAACCCAAGGCTGTGACATTCACTGGCCTCATTGTGTATACCTGGCATATTGGGGCGCACATGATGGCAAACTCCTGGTTTGTAAAAGTGCTCTATAATACAGATTATTATTATCCTTCCAGCTCTGTGGTATTTACTCAATAACATCTTGGAAAAAGCTTCCATTATAATAATAAAATAGAGGTTTTGTTTTAACAATGTGTCTTACTTGTGCACAAGTTGTATGGACTCTCTATGACCAGAGCTACAAAAAAAATAAAAAGAGAACAAAATCCTCCTCAAACACTCTTCTGCCTGTGGGTTGAAAGCTGAGTGTGAAGAATTTGTAGCTTGCTCCTTCAAAGTGGATGGCAGCTGGAGTCAGTTTGGATTCACAACAGTTACAGTTGATTTCAGCAGCAACTCAGGTTCATGGCTAAAAAAAAACCCTATAAGAAAACAACAACCCAGGAACAATAAAAACATTGCATATGCATCAACAGCAGCTTTTTCTCAAACTACTTTGTAACGTAATTCACTTCACAAACTATGCCTGTTTAAATGATGCCAGAACTCCTCACTAACAATTAGCAGGATTAAAAAACAAGTCCAAATCCAACTAAATTCATGTTGTTTCTATTGACACGATTGACTAATATGTGTTGTTTTTGTGTTGTTTTATTGCCACTTGGAGTCATGAAAACAAGATGCAAACACAACATTGATATTTTATCATTTTGTACATTAGTACAGTAAATGACGATGATGATGTTGATCTCCTATCTAACCTGGTTTTAACTCCATTTTGGTCTCCACCAGCTGTGGGGGGAGTTATCTGGCTGTCAGACAGACAGGCTCTATATTCTCCACTCTGCTCACCAGCTTGAAACTAATTGGCTGCTTGGAGATGGTGGGGGGTGTGGAGCATGCAGCCGGTTTTGAGCGTTATCACTGGAAACAGCTGTCTGCTGTGGTTAGAAAAAAAAGGTTGGGCAACTCTTGAGGCAACACCTTCACATTTACACAGTCATGTGACCCATTGTTGATATAAATACACTGATTAATACTTAAGCTTTGACTCTATCATCTGGAATAATGCAACAAAGCATCTCTGGTGTTTATACAACTTCCCGGTGCCTCTAGTCTGTGGCCACACGTAGTTTTTCTCCCTGACATGAGATTTGGTGGTGAACCTGGCGAGTGCAGGTTGTTGGCCTGCCTCTGCCTCTTTCATCCCTCTCCACTGAGCAGCAGGGAGTCTGTGGAAACCTCTTCCCTTTCTGCTCTTTTGCTCAGCAGCTTCTAAAGGTCCTGGTGGGGGCCACGGGAACCGGTCGACACACACCGCACAGCCACAGCCTTGTGTTGTGTGTCTGCACGAGTTCAGCTCCTCGGTCTCCTCACACACACACACCGACAGACAGACAGACCACCAGTAGCGTCAACAGAGCTAAAGTACATCGTCGGGCCGATGTTTGGAGACAAGCCAAGGACACGACTGTGATTGTTGAGATAGATATGAAGAGCAGTGAATCTGCCAGCAGCCGCAGTCAGACCTGGAAAAAATACAAACTACAGCAACACAGGACGAGATAACACCAGAAAAACGAAGTTAGAGACGAGCTAGTAGGTAACGAGAGGGAAGTGAAAATATACAGAAAGTGCAAATAAACAGGAACGTTGTTGATAGATCCCCATGATAATAAGTAAAAAGAGATCACATCAAGCACCGTTGCAGCTTTCATACTGCGACTGCTCTGACACATCACAGGATTTACCCACAGTGCTTTGTTTATAAAGCAGTCAAATGCGTTCTGGATCGGTGGGAGTGTCTTCGTGCCTGTTGAGGAACCCGAGGCCGTTCGCTCTCACCTGGGAAATGAAACATGCTTTGTGTCTAATTTAGGGAGGAAATAAAGTGCCCCGGGCTGAGAGAGAGGAGCATTTGGTTTTATAGGACTCAGCTCTGGGAGTGCACTTAGTTCACTGCAGTGCTCCTGGTTAAGAAGCAGGCTTTAGGTGAAGAGATGCTGCATTCACATCATTATAATAAGACAAGTTCTTCAAACGTCCAAGCAGCTTTCATCCAAACCAGCTCTGCTCTTATGTGCAATAAACTCAAACTGTCTCAATGTACAATTGTGCTGAAATTATTCCCATCATGAATATTTTCTTCCTTTTTAAAAGTAAAACCACCATGTATTTATGCAGAAATATAAAAGATTAACGATAAAATCATCCACAGGAATTTTGTTTTTACTCTCTTTATGCTCTGTTGCTGATGTTGATGTGGTAAATACTGCAACACTGCACAATTCATGATACATGTTTTTGTATTAATAATGCCATCAGGAAATACAGTGGTAATATGAATGGAGACCAGGCATTTGTATTTAACACAGAAGACGATTCAAACACTCTAATAATTGTGGACGGTTTAGTTAATATTTATGAACATCAGCAAGTGAAGCCCAAAGCTAAACTCCAGACTAGTATGACTATGTGATCGTTGCTGTATCGACTCTGTAGAATAACTCCGAGGCTTTTTACACCAGAGGGAGTTTATTTCATTTGAAGTGCTATATCCCCCCAAACATCACCCCCAAGCACTGTCGCACTTGTTCACAAAGTCGGCCCATCCACAGCAGCAAACTGAGTTGTCGCTTGATGTCATCAAAGATTCGTCCTCACTCTCTTGTGTGCAACTTCCACTCACTTTTTTTTTTGTGTGTGTGTTTGTGTGTTTGCAGAAAGAGAGAGAGACTGGATGATCCAAGGTCACAGAGACTTAAACACTTTGCATCCTGAAAAGCTTTCGAGGCGACGCAGACGGCATCACCGTGGTCAAGGTTAGATTATAATTTTATTTATGTTTTTTTTTTTTTTACAATTGATTTCAGCGACTTCTTTAAAAGCTGTGTATCATGGTCCTGGAGAGAAACTGTAGAGAGAGAGATGTGAGGCGTGTGTGTGTGTGTGTGTGTGTGTGTGGTGGGGGAATAATTGATACTTAGATTATAATTTCTGGGTCAAGCACAAAAAAAAAAAAGCTAAAGAACAGGACGGCGCTCAAAGTGAATGCAGAGACGGCGTTGGAGTCCACGAGTCCACTCCCGTTGATGTTCTACAATGAGGGCTGATGAGATTCACTGTCCTTTTATATTTTAAAGATTTTCAATTATGCAGTGCTACCGTTTGATAGGCGTCATGTAAAGGTCAATTTGGGCTTCACACGATGAAGGTTTGAGTAATTCATTCGGCGTGGCACACTCATTTTTCTCACTTGCAGCAGAACGAATGAGGACTAATGTGGTCGGCCCGCACTGTGTTGTAAATTCTGATTTGTGGGCTGGTGTGTTTCGTACCGCAGGAGTTTCTAAATGATGCCGACAGCCACATTAACAAACTTTTTCACTGAGCTGGGATTCTGTTGGAAGACGCAATATACTCAAGTCATCTATCTAAAGAAGAAACAAACAAACAAACAGCAAAATTACAATATCATAACATTGACTGATTCACCGGGACTCACCTCTTTACAACAGGCTGCACAATATTTCTCTGTTTACACTCCATGTTCATCTATTCAACATAATAACTTACTCTTACATATTATACACTGATATTTGCAGCTGGTTTTACTCTTGAAAAACCCTGAGACATCTCTGAATAGAAGAGTTTAACTCGTTGTACTGCTTTACTTTGCAGAAAAATGATCAAATCACAGGCACAAACACAAAAGATGTGGAGTTATGTCATCATCATCATCATCACTGTCTTCCCTGTTGTTTCCACTTGACTGTATTTCATCTCAACTCATTAATACAGTCTTGGTGACACCCACATCATATTGTTTGTTGCATTATCTAGATTATAACCATTATCATCTGATTACTTCACTTGAACCATCCCATATCTCAGATGGACGCAGCAGCAGCAGCAGCAGCAGCAGCAGCAGCAGCAGCAGCAGCAGCAGCAGCAGCAGCAGCAGCAGTAGTGGGGTGAATGAGCTTTCAGGGCGAATGGAAGGAGGCTGAAGTTTTTCTAATGTGAGAACAATTACCTGGATGCATGATTTGATTTAGCGCATCAAGGCGGCTGCATCCTGCCAGGTCTAATGGATTTAGCTAAGTAACTTCTTAATGCCTTTTCTGGAGAGCATTCAAAGCCTCTATATTGGATTTTCCACTCTCCCATCTCTAACGTTTCCTCCATCATTCCCCTGTTTCTCTGGCCCTCGCTGAACCCCCGCTCCCCTCTCTGCCCCCGCCGTCGCGGTCTGGTCTCATGGTGCCACTTTGGTTGAATATGAAATTTAGCCTGAACGGCTCCAAGACAGCTCGCAGGTGTCACTGGAGAGCCAGAGAGAGAAAGGGTATGTGAGATAACGCTGGTTTCGCTACTCGCTGCCGGTGGAATATCAGATGTTCTGTCAATCACACGATAACCCACCGTGGATCCAGATTCACTGCATAAAGTTGCGTAGAAAACAATGGATTTATTTTTTACTTTCACTATGTTTCCATTTAAGTAGGTTTATTTTCCTTTGTGGAAATAATTTAGGTGATGGACTAAGCTCAATGGACTGAAATACATTACATTCAGTTACAGTCACTACAAAGCCCAAAGGTGCAAAGCAGGTAGCAACTATAGCACAGTTTATAAGAAGAAACGAGTTGGAAGATCGTTAGAAATGCTGCTATTAGGTATTTTGGACATTTTAATGTTTATTTCAGACATAAGAGCAGCATTTCAGAAATGTTTCCCTCTTAAACAATGATTCTTTTTTGAATTTTTGGACTCACTGTGGTCCTGGATTTTACTTAGTGACAACTCTGCAGTCCAGACAAAGCTGTATCTGAAATGATGGTATATTATGATAAAAAAGAAAGAAAGGAGGAAGCGATCCTGTTTGGATCATTATCTTAGACAGGTGCTCTTCAGTGAGACAGGTGTATCTTAACAAAACAAAAAACTCCAGGGACTTCTTGCTGTAAAACAAGGATGTAGGCGTCCAAGAGAAAAAGGGGACTGAGGCACTAACAGACCTACAGGTATCATTCTAAGTCTTCATCAGGGTCAATATTATGATGTTTATCAGATTTTGTGACCGGTGTGAATTCCATGCAACTCTATTGTTGAAAAGAGAGAGGGATGGAGCAGGGATAGCAGTGCCAGGTTACACAGTGGCCATGAATTGGTTTCAAGTCGCCATGGAGAGTTCGTGGAGCTGAGTGAGCAGCAGAAGGACATGTGTGACTCTTTAAGGTTGATCAAACACAGGCCCACACTTTGGCTGTGCTTTGGCCATTAAAGGTGATTTGGACCAGAGTCACTTCTCCTTATATTTTATAGGTGTATGACCAGGAGACAGAAGGGACAGATGGTCAGAGAATGAAACATGACACCTGGGTTTCCTGTGACCTTGAAGTGAAGAGGTCACTCACAGGCTGTAATGATGAAGAGTTTGGTTTATTTAGAGGTTTAGGTGAAGTTGGTCTTCCTGCATTCATGTGGATATGTTAGGGACACGTTGAGACAGTGGCGGGTCGAATGGCATTGGTGTAGTTGGGTTTCGCCTGTGAGTAGATGATTGAACCCAGGAAAGGAAGATGGTGTACAATGTAAAGAGTAGGCCAGAACAACAACAGCTGATCGACCCAGAGAGAAAGGAAGAGAGGCCTTTATCTCCTGCTCCAGCTTCTCTTTGGGCTTTTGTCTGAGCCATTTCACCAGAGTAGCTGCTCTTAATTTTAAAGCTCAACTGGTTTGGATCAAGGAGGACTCTCACTGAAAGGAGATCTGAGACCTTCTTTGACAACCACTCTTTGGTTTGACTTCGATAATAATAGAAACAATGAATCAGGTTGATAGTTTAGACTGGAGCCGGGTCAAGGGAAGACTTTCTGAGCAGAGGTTTTGTACCTCAGCCTGTTTATGTGCAGTTTGAAACGCTACAGCAACCAGTGGAGCATTTATCATATTTATGTTTGCTGACATGTGGCTTGGAGGAAGTTGGTGGAAAAGCAATCCAGCAGAGACACAGTGGTAAAAAAAAATAATAATACAAAAATATTTTGTTAAATTTACAGACTCATCAGTTTTATAACTGACTGCAGGCACAAAGTCGTAATTTCACCCTTGTAGAAAGAGAAAGTTGTTTGTCTCTTGGCTCATATTTTCTCCCCAGTATTTCTTTTTAGACACCAATATATGATTTTGTTGATTATACGGGGAGTTTTGAGAACATCCTGTTATTCTACAAACTGAGGAACACTTTCGCTGTCTGTACTTTTATCCTCACCGTTCTCTTGTCTGTCCTGTTTCTGACAACGCATTAACGCTGTGGTGGAAAAAACTGGTAGGCAAGAGGGTGAAAAATATTATAAAATGAAATGTTATGTCCATTTCAAGGAAAATGTTAAGGTTTATAAGGGAGAGAGTGATTCTGAATAAACAGCAGTGAAGAATGAGAGAGGACGGGCTCTGTGGCCTTTAATGCAGCATAAACAGTTGAATCTGTCAGCTTCAATATGAGCTAATTGGCACTTTGAATTAATAAAAATCAGATTATGTTGACACTCACACACATCTGTTTAGACATTTGGCTGCCCACAGTTGGGTGTGTTTACCTAATTGAATTTCAGTCACACGTTTGTTTCCTCTCAGAACAAAACACTAACTTATGAAAAATTCAAGATGTGAGCATTTGTATGAGTTTAGCTACAAGACATAATTTGGAGCAGAAAAAGCAGCAGAGGGCTGGAGGCCTGTGTTCGTGGTCGGGTTCAGAATACAACAATATCATTATTTAGTACAAAGAAATAAAAAATAAATTAGGAATACGCACGTGGCCAATCTCAGGATGAATAATATCTGGCACCCAAGGCTCATCACGACCTGGCTGTGAGTGTGTGTCTGGGCAATGTGCTAATGTAGTAAAACACAACAAAAAAAGACGTTTATTAAAATCCTCCTGAGAAATAATCTGCTTCTTCTTTGTTATTTTTATTTTATTTTTTGACTTAAAAACAATTCATTTCCTCATGGCAGTGTAAAAGTAATCAGTCTTTGACATGGATTTGTTGTCTGTTGCAGGTTTAATATCCCAAAGTGTGTCTGAAAAATTATAGAAAATATAATTTTCTTTACTTCCATCTGTTTTTGTTTAAACGGGCCCTCAGGGTGTCTGAAAGCTCCAGGTTAGTTCAGTTTGCATTGTGTTTACATGGTGCATGTTCCTAAATAACGTTTTGCATAACTGAGTTAAAGACTAAAACTTTTAACTGAATGATGCACAATGTAACCCAGGAACCAGCGGCTAAAAATCCAGCAGTGAACTGGAGCGACATGGACGTGGATGTGGAGCTGCAGCATAAAAACTCAGGAGGAGAATGAAATCACATATATAGGTAAAGTTTAACAGTGAACACAATCACAGAGCATGTGATTGTTTTGTTATGTGATAATAACCACCTGCTGAACACCGCAATCCCATTGTGTGTGACACAGATACAACTCCCTCTCTCTCTCTCTCCCTTTATGTCTGGGTTCATCTCAATATCCTGCTCTCTCTCTCTCTCTCTCTCTCTTTTCTTCTCTTTCTCTCCTTCTCTCTGTCTGTGCCACTCTTCCTGCCTTCAAGACAGACAAAATGTCAGAAGCTCCCAAGTGAGGGGAGACATTTCATGGTCTTGAACAGCCTCTTTCAGCGCCTTGCTCCACATGTACCTTTCCCCCAGCCAAGTGAGTCAGACTGGAGCTCAGAAAAGGGGGGAGAAAGAGAGGGATAGCGAGAGAGAGAGACGGACATATAAACTGTGGGCAGATAAAGACGAGGGAGAGAGAGAGAGAGAGCAGACAAAGAGACACAGACTGTGGAGAACTGAATGCGTCTAACATTTTGTGGAAAAAAATAAGTTGCATTCATTTCTGTCTGGATCTGATTGTGTCGTTAGCTGCGTTTTGCTACAGACACAAACCGACCAAATATTGCAACACCTCCCCCTGCTGGATCTACTGCAGTGAGATGAGCAGATGAATAATGGAGGCGCTCTCTCTCTCTCTCTCTCCCTCTCCCCTCTCCCTATCGCTCTCTCTCTATCTCGTTCATTCAGTGCCTCACTCTCTCACCCTCCTGAGCTTAGTGCCTTTTTTTTTTTTTTTTTAACTCTACTTAAACATCTCCTATTTTTCTCCATGGGGGGGTCAGAATGCCAGATGACACAATGTGAAACAACAAGCGGTGGATGAAAAGGGAAATGTATCGCCTGAGGGTGGAACAAATGTCAACAATAACAAATTACATCAGCATTAGCTGTGTGTGAGAGTGTGTGTGCATGTGTGTAGGGGTTAAACACACACACAAAAAGAACAAGTGTTCTGTAACGACTTTGAAAGCTGTCGTAGTGTTATGGTAAACAACCACACAGTTAGATCCTAGATGAAATTATGAAGGATATTGGATGTGTGTGTGTAGGTATATGGGTCTGTAGTTTGTATTGTGTACTATACTTGAGGAAGAACAGCTCAGTCATTCACAGTCATCCAGCTCTTCAGTGTCTGAGGAGGAAATCAGTGCGTTTCTGTGACAGAGCCTCGGGCACACCCTCATGTAATATGAAATTGTTGCCCAAAAACAATAGTACTACATGTGTATTTGATAAAAGGCAGACGTGTTCCCCTGATTTTTCCCTCTGTGGCCCACTGCATCTTCAAATCTGTGAACAACTTCAAACAGAACAAACGCTCAAGGGAGCTGCTTTGAAAAAATAAAAAAATGAAAAATAAATAAAGAAATTCAGATTTAACTAATGACTTGGCATCAAGCTGCTGAGAGACCTGGGAGTACTGATGTCCTGTCCAACCCAGCTGAACATTACATTGCACTTTATAACATAAACTGGTTTCTTTCCTTTCTCTAAAAATAGATTCTGCTGTTTCATATCGTTACCACACTACATACATGACAAACTATATATTAAGGCAAGTACAAGTGTAATTTTACCCATTACTGTAAAATGTAATGCCATTAAACACTGTCTTATAAAAGCTGTAACGATAGTGAAACAATAGTAAAACTATGGCTCTGGGAGCTTAATAACATAAAATACAAGAATAATATGACATAATGATTATGACTGTACTTAAATTGTAATGCATGCTACACCACCATTAAAGCCATGCAGGCAAAGCTACAACAAGCATTTCCCAATATATTATTAGACACAAAGACACAATACATGAGTCTCAGAGCAGTCGCACCATTTTTCTTTCAGTTATGGTGCAGCAGCAGGAAACTATATCGCTTTCACTGCTCTGCAATCACATTCAGAGCAATGGAAGCTCTGGACAATACACACTGGACTATTCTTCTACTGAGTCACGCTGCACTGACCAGCTGCCATCGTAGCTCAGTGTTACAGTAATAAATATATAGAAGTGTGTACTCACTGCTCACAACATGACAATTCACCTGATCTGTGATTAACTGCAAAAAGAGTCCAGTCCTTCTCTCAGCTCAACGGTTTAATAGGAACAACAAACCCAAACTACAGCTACATGTCAAACAAACCTGACCATGTCTGCTGCCATAACTCATATACTTATAATAACATTTATTTGACGTAAATTAACTGGTTTAGATTCACTTCAATAAAAAAAAGAATGTAATGTTTGCATTCATTCAAGTATTTTTTTTTCCAATGTTCAGTTTTACCTTTGACAAGCAGTTTTTAACCTGCGACAAACACTCCCAGTGTCTATGATCACGCCGATTTGATAGTGCAAAATATGTATGCAAGCATTAAAGTGGGATGGGATGGGCAGGTGTTGCATTTCTTTCCATATATTTGTCATTTTTTGTCATTTTCAAAAACTGGTGGAATCAGCTGATACTACTCGGCATGATTTTTGTGTATTTTTGGACCCAATATATTAATAAAGTGGATAAAATAACTGTCAGATCATGTAGGTGAAGTTGTGCAGAATTTTTTTTTTTACCAAACATGGGTATGGTAAACTTTTTTGTGGTATTTAAAATAGTATTAAAAATCCCCGAAAGGGTTAAAACATCTTGACAACGCTTTGTTGAGCAAAGATTTCCCTTGAACTCCACATCACAACATTTTGGTTTTGATTATTCTATAATTACATTATGACACCACGAGACTGACAACATGGAAATATTTTCTCTGTCACTGTCACAGATGGTGTGTGTCCTCTCTCTGACTGACATTAGCTGTTAGCCTCCAACCAACTCGTCATTTTCCAACAGCGACTCACTGTAGCCTCTGGTCGGCCCTGGAGACGTTCCTCTGTTCAGTTGGTGTATTATAACCTCGTTATAATAGGTTTGGCAGCAGAGAAACTCACTCCAGTGGCTCTTTTAGAAAGGTGTTGGGAGGGAAAACTCCTCCATATGTTTTCGATTTTCCCTCTCGTCTGATCAGGAGCCATTTTCCTTCCAAACCATTTGCATTTAACCCACTAGCTGTTGATGGATGCTGCAGCGTAGCACGGATCCTCTGGGAGTTGATGTGAGATATGTGTCGATTCAATGCACACAATCTATCAAGACCTGATTTATGGTGCACTTCACTGTAATATGTGATGGCTGCCGTGCACAGAACAGTAGATTGAGAGCCAATGCATACATCTGAAGATAAAAGGCTCTGGTTTGTGAAGAGGGGTTTTGACATTTAGAGACATCCGTGTGAAAATATAACAAACCTGAGCACAAAATCCCACACTCCTCAAATCTGGTTTTCTTGATACGATTCTCCTCATAATTGCATAGAAAAAGGATGATGTATCTTAACTATACATCCAATTAATGTTTCACAGCGCGCTTCCCCGGTCACACACCGTGTTATCCTGTAAGTTCTTTATTGATTTATGCTCTTGAGACTGGAAAGGCACTGGCCTTGAGAGGAAATTATATTTTGTACCTGTACAAGCCAATACATCTATTAAGGCTGCAGCTGGCACTGTGTCATAGTTTCAGGAAGTCAGTTTTGCAGGCAAAATCCCCGGTGGAAAACAGGGCGAAGCTCTTTCAGAAAGTCGGTGGTGGTGAGAGTTATCTGGAAAAAGAAAATGTGCGAGGAGAGAAAAGAAAAAAAATGTTACGCTCTTGTGATTGAATTCGATAGAACTTGTGCCCTTTGAGTGGCTATTTTCCCTCCCAGAATAGTTTCAAAGGGGCATGTCATGGTAACAAGATATGATTGAATGGCAATGTGTGGCTGAGCAGAAGTGAGCTTCATAGCCTTTTGAACCTCAGAGCTTGTTAGAGATATGCATGGCAGCTAATGGTTCTGACAAAGAACATCCGGAAGGCCTTGGAGAGAGAGAGGGAAAATTGGGAGGAATGGGAACAAACAGAGAAAGGAAGAGACAGAGGCGGGGTGAAAGGATATTACAAGAGAAGATGAACACGAGTGATCCCTTCAAAATCCCTGAAGGGTGAAACGGCGCTCAGGTTGAGCGGGGCAGGAGACAAAGACGAACCTTAACCAGGTTATGTTTGCACCGCCCGAGCTAAATGTGGGTTTACACTGTGATTTATGGGAGTGTTACACAGCTGCAGGCAGGTCACACAGGCCCGAGCACATTCCCACACACATATGGACATAGCATGTAAACACACACAATAAAAGACCGGACACAGATGAAACAAAAAATGTATCACACTTATCAGCTTTGTATCCACCTGCAGGCAGAAATGTGTGTATGTGTGTGTGTGTGTGTGTGTGTGTGTGCCTGGTGTTCAGCAGTGACTGTAGCTGCATCAGGTCAATACTATACATGCCTACAGGAGCTTATATTAATACAGGACAGCTGACAGCTCACACATTGTGATAATACCCTGCAAAGAAAGTGATTTCCAAGCAAAAAAAAAAAAGAACGGTTCCAAATACATATTGTCCACATTGGATCCAAGAGTATTTATGCTTTGACCTTCAAGAATTAGGCAGTGTTTACCCACTGTGTAGCCAACTAGCTTACTGCAGCAAAACTAAAGCCAGGGCCATTGTTAGAAAGAGAAAAGAATTCAAAAACCGCAAACAGGTCGAATTTGTTCCACATAAATCCAGTTGTATTACTACAAAGAGTGGATTCTACACTGCAGATATGGTCACTGAGTCCCAGAGCAACTCCACACAGCTGCACAAAAAGCAGAGAGGGCACTGCCAATAGACGTTTTACATCTAATGTTAATGAGTGCATCTATTGAGTTGATGCAGTGTGAAAGAATCTGAACGCAACGCTTAATGTGTAATTATTAAAGTGCCTTTTTTTTTTTTTTTTCCACAAGAGCAAAACTAATTGTGTTTTAGCACTGGAGCAAAATAACAGGGGGCTCCATATACTTCTATATGTCCGTGACCCTTATTAACTGGTGGGGTTGAAGTGGTGTTTCTGTAAGCAGTCAGAAAACCAGTTAATTCCACATGAAAGCCTGCACTTGAAATTTAATGGAACTGGATGCATTTGGTGATGTAAGCCAAATAAATTACCCCCTCTGTCCTCTGGTATTAAATATAACCATGGATTGCAACAAGCTTATAAGACCTCTCCTGATTCAGGGTGCTTGGCTGGCTATAGTGGAATACAACGCAAACGTAATCCAATGATGGTATAAAAACAGCAACTTTTAATTGTGTTACATAACTGTCATTATATAAGACGACCATATACATATACAAACACAGTAAAAAAAAAAAAAAAGAGTATCCTGTGAAAAAGGAAAGCATATTTGTCTCATTAAAGGGAAACTACTGTATTCAAGTCTGATCACTTTTTTGCTGTTTGACTTCCCTCCCCCCTTTGGCCATGTGCATTTGTTTTCCAGTGAGAAGGAAATCCATGGAGCGGTGGATGACGTTGTATATCATATATGTTTTACGATGTGTGTATTTGTGTAGTCATAAACAAGAGATCACAGATTACGTGAGTGTGTTTGTGTCTTGGTGCCGCAGATGGGACACCGGGTCGGAGGCTCTGATACAAGGTTGGTTTTTGGCCAAGAGACGCTAGGTGGAAGACAGAGAGCCTCCATTCTCCCTGTAACAAGTCATTAAACATCATAGTTACTCTAAAGCTGTTTAATTAAGGTAAAAAAAATCTTGCATAGTTCCCCTTTAATATCCAACATTGTACATGATGACAGGTTGAGGAGGAGGATGTATATGATCTGGAAGATAGGAAAACTAGAATCAGATTAAAAAATTGATGAATGAAAGGAGGAAAAACATGGGAATAAACTATATCTTCTTTCAGTTTTTGCAGTTTTATTATAGTAATGTTCCATTACATCTATGGTAATTTTTTTTCTCACCATCTGACCATTCCTGTGCCCTTGTCTCGACTGTCTTTCTCCTTCCTGGATGCTTTTTTTTTTTTCTTTCTGTCTGCTGACTCCTCCGACATCCCTTCCTCATACTTCACCCTCGACTATAATTACTCTTGGATTTTTCCATTTGCCTCCCATCGTCTTTCCGCTTCCTCATCCTGTGACTTCTTCTGCCCCTGGACCTTCACTCATCCCTGTTGACGGTCGTCCTCCTTTCTGTCCATACATAATCTTACCTTTCCACTCACCTGGAGTTGTGTTTTGCTTTCTGTCAGCCGTACCTCACTTCAATTTGACACAAGTTCACTCTTCCAGGAGAGTGAAGTAAAAAACATACACTTAACTTCAAAACGAAACTGGAGACTGGGCACAAGAATCACCGAAGTCTGAGAAAGTGAATGTGCATGCGATGATAGAAAGGCAGAAGACAAGACAAAAGATGGAGTTTGTCTCCTAATGAGGGCTGTGGGAGGAAAGACAATACGCTGATGATATCATCATAGCCTGGAGAATATGTCCCACTCTTTTACCGACCATCACCCCGTCTTTCCTCTGGACTGACGAGTCTCGCCTTCGGCTGCTTCCACCATCATTAGCCCATGCCCATGTGTTTTGCAGCATTCAACCAAGACTTAACGACGAGCTCATTTAGATAGACCTGTCACTGTGGTGGCTCTGCAAATGTCGTGTTATATGACTAACATTATCCTTATTGCTGAAGAGCAGCTCGTGGGTGAAAGTCTGCATCGCTCTGCTTCCACGAGCTGCTCCGGCCAACTTTATCGAGTCATTCCCTGTGTTTTCTGAGCAACATTATGGCTGCAAATGGCAACATCCCCCAAGAGGAACTTCTTTTTTGTTAGTATTTGCATCGAAGCACATTTGAGGTTGATGCTGTCGTTATATGGAGCTGCTTTTGTGTCTCGGTAATTTGTGGAAATCTCATGCGGTGCGACAGAGCCCCTCGGGGAAGAAGCCGGGCCGTCGTCCAATGAGGCTGAAATCAACAAAGCAATGTTGTGAAGATCAGTTCAGGGTTGAACATCAAGGATAAAAAAAAAAAAAAACACAAAGAGCAGGAAGTCAAATAAGAAGACTGATACCTTTTCTTGTCACATTATACAACTGTTGCTTTTCAGTGATGGCCAATTCATTCAAAGAAGAAACTACAAAGTCTACTGTGCACTATATACCCATCATCATCAAACAGTTAACACAAAACGTTAGCAAGAAGCTCACACAGGAACTCTATGTATCTGTATATGTGCATACTGTAGTATCTATATGTTTAAAATCCTAACTAAACAAGGCCTTAAATTCATACTTTGTTTCATCTGATCACCTTGTGAGTGGCTCCTCCTCCTTAAAACCAGCCTGTCTCCCTGTGTTACCATAAAAACACTGGCTCTTTGTGTGGAAATACCATCTCACATTACTGCCTGAGATTTCACTGTTATGGACGAGGCATTCAATTTTTTATCTCAGCCTTTTATTCACTAACGGCTTTGGAGAGTGGAAGAAATTCTCCATGCAGTAGACCACCTTCAGTCCAACACAGTGTTGACTCCTTAAGTCCCATTGAGAAAAAAATAAAGAAGACGACTGATGTGAACATATTAAGAGTGAGGAAATTCCAGTTGTACATAAACAGTTTGCAGCGTACGTGCACATAGAAAAATATTGTTACAAATAAAAACACTGCTGTCCTTGGGCGCAGGACCTTTAAAACAGAATCATTTACTTCCAGTGGCTGCAGAATATAAAGTAATTATCTTTTGCTCCAATTGTGTTTTCTTTTACTGTTTACATATTCATGTATTCATTTCAACTGAAAGAGGGAAAAACAAATCACAGATCCTGATACCTGGCCAAGTAATCTGCAGAGTCCTCCCGAAGGGTAATTTGGGAAAGAGAGACAACAGGCAGTGGAGGAGAGTGAGACGCTGAAGCAAAGGGACAGAAAAATGAGCCAGCAGGGAGAGAACTAATAGAAATCTCAGGAGATGTGAGTCCCTGATGTGGCCGGAGCACGAGAATTTAGAGGCTGGAGAATTGGACGTGGCACCAGGTAGCTGAGATGTGTGTGAGAGAAACAGAGTGACTTCCCTCTTTCCTTCTCCGTGTGGGGAATGTAAACAAGAAACAGAGGTTTAGCATGAGAAATGCCACAATTATGGTTGTGTTATTACTGTAGTCCTGGGTGCAGTAATATGGACTAAATGCAACACAATTTCGCTGCTCTTAATGAATACATTTCAGTGATGGATGACCGCCTCTGGGTTTTAAAGTATTAACATCTCGCTGGCCCTGGGAAGTTTGTAGCTTCATCACAGAGATGATTGATTTTATTTGATTCAAAATATTTTCCAATGGTATCGTTGAGACCATTTTCTGTGTGAAAACCCTCTGTTTTCAAATTAGTCAGTTGTCGTCATGACCATTCACAAACAGCTTCATATCAGTTAGACCTACCACCACCTACTGGACCGACGTACAGAGCCTTTACTCAGATGCACTAGGGAAAATAAATATTGGACTCGTCAACATTTTTCTCAGTAAATATATTTCTAATCGAGCTATTGACACGGAATTTTCACCAGATGTCGGTAACAACCCGAGTAACCCACTCATACAAAGAAATCAAAACATATATGTCCATGAATGAAGTTCTGTGTAATAAAGTGAAATGGCACAGGGAATAAGTATTGAACACAAGAAGAAAAGGAGGAGGTGCAAAAATGAATGGAAAGTCAAGGAAGCAGCTGGAATCTGTCAGTATTTAGAAAGTCCCCTGTCAGTGCTAATTAATATCAGCTGTTTTAGTCCTAATTGATGCCTATAAAAAGGTTTCTCATCATCAAGAAGCATCTTATGATGGGTAAAGCCAAAGAGCTCTCTCAAGACCTTCACAACCTCATGTTGATCAAAAAAAAAACATTGACAGCGTTTGTAACAGACGTGTTTCTAAACCCCTGAATGCACCGTTATCCAGAAGTGAAAAGAACATCATTTTCAACATAAACCGGCCTCGACCAGGCGCTCCTGCAAGACTGAAAAGAAAGCTCAGAAGAGTTGTTCAAGAGCCAAGGAGCACTCACAGAGAGCTTTAGACAGACCAGTAGTGTACCTAGAAAAACAAGAGATGAATACAATATAGTATGTATATGTGAATATTAAACTGTGTCTGTCTTCTGTCTGGAGATGAGATGGTGAGTCTCAGCTCAAAATGAGAAACCTACCAGCTTCAGGTTCGTCATTACAGCTATTTTTTCCACTTATTTTTTTAATCTGACCACATAAATGCATTCAGAGTTGGAGAGGTGATCACTGCTGAGCATCTCCTCCTGCTTCTTCTTCTTCTTCTGTCTCTTTTCGGCAAACTACATTTTGACAGAATTGTGAGCTCTCATGTGTGAGGTAGAGATTGTTTTGAGTTTATATTCATTCCTCCACGACACGACTCATGGGCTGTTCAATGCCCCTGTAAATGGACTTAAAGATGAGGAAAGAGATTCTGTTAAAATGGGGGAGGGGCACGTCTTTATTTGTGACAAAATGCACATCCACGAAATGTCACAGTGAAATTCAAAAGCATCGGAAAAAATTAGGTGTGAATATTTGAGGCAGAAAAAGCTGGAAATGAATTGTGTCCTGTGTCTAGGACTGAGTGGGACATACTGTGTCCCCTACCCCTTCCCCTACCCACCTAACAACCCCCATCCCCCCACCCTCTAAAAAAAAGAGAAAGAAAAAACCCCAAACAAAAAAGAAACCCTGTGCTTAGACGGAGAGAAAGGGAGAAAAGGAGAAGGGGGGAGGAGGAGAGCCATGCAGGCAGAGAGAAAGAGAAAAAGCCTCCTCTCTCTGCTCTTCTGCCAGCAAGAAGCAGCTTTATTACATAACAGTCTCAGGGCTTGGCAGCTCACATGCTTTTAAGGAAGACGTGCACGTTCCCCTGCACCTGAAGTCTCATGGCAGGGTGGGAGAAGAAAGACGGGGATGAGGTGGGAGCTGGAGAGACGAGGAGAAAAGTGACAAGGAACAAAACCCAGATGTCAGCGAGGAGACGGTTGGACTGTGACATCGACCGATCACTGTGGCTGAGATCAACTCCTGCTGCTGCTGCTGCTGCTGCTGATGATGATGTTGGAAATATGCGGTGCAAAAACAATAACCTGATCTACAACAAAGGGCTGCAACAGCTGTTTTAGATTTTAAATAAACCAAAAATGATAAAGCAAAAAATTGATTATGAAAAGCATTAGAGGGAGAAGAGGACATGCAGCATGGTTTCTGTCAGCGTGAAAGAAAGACATTCATCTAAATGTGTGGGATTTAAATTTGGAGGACATAGAAAGAAAACTGATCAAAATAAAGAATACAGTATGTTGTGATTGTGATTAAAAGACTGATGTAGCAGTGTCGGTGTGGAAATAAACAACTGCAGAGATTTCATCAAAAAGTGGGTTTGATTCAGGAGTGTGATCCAGCAGCCGGTGGATCACATCACTGCAGTGTCCACTGTTTAACTCCAAGCTCTTGTGTATCCCTACCTCTCTCCCTCTCTCTCTCTCTCTCTCTCTCTCTCTCTCTCTCTCTCTCTCTCCCCATGTTTCCTGTCTGTATCTTGACCCTCTGCTGTCAAACTAAGGAAGACAAAAAGATCTTTGCTGTACAGAGGAAATGCTGCTCGGCTCTGGGAGCGTGAGGTTAAGAACAGAAGGCAGGACGGTTTCCTGCTTATTCATAACTATCAGGAACAAGGGCACTGACATTCAGCCTGCATGGGCCACAGCACAGCCGTACAGTACAGTAAGAGGCTGCACTGGTGAAATGCTAATATTTGCAGGCTAACATGCATGATATGACAATGCCAACATGTTTGTCAACCCGTCTTAGCGTGTTAGCATGTCAAAATGATTCCTTAAAGAGGAACTATACAGGATTTGTAGCTTAACTATGTCAACTTTTTTTACCTTGATTAAACAGCTTTGGGGTAATTGACCCTTTGTCAAGGCCCCGCCCCCCACGGTTACTGTTGCTAGGTTGGACAAACAATGGTCACGGAAGGGTTAACTCCCATTGGAAACCATTGAAAATTAGGCAGATTTAAATTGCTTGTAAGGAAAATTTTAATTAACTTAAACATCAGAAAAATAGTGTCCATGATAGAGGACAGACGTGGCTAAAGAGCGATCGAACAGGCATTACCTGACTTTTCCGAAAAATGGGGAAAAATCATTGTTTTGGTCACTCACTAGCTAGTAGCTAACGACGCTAGCTAACGTTAGCTACAAGCTAACGCTTAATCTCCGCCGATCTCCCGTTTCTCCTCGTAAAACTTCACAAAGTTCAAAAGACATTAGCAGCGGTAATGTTACTTTGCTAGATAACTTTGAAGGTATTAGATCTTCTCTGTTAAAGAACACGACCAGAGAGTGGACTGGAGGATGAATGAGCTTAGCACTTCAGTACAGCCAGGGAAAAACAGGCTCACTTCTCATGAGGACTGCACACAACAACAAACAAAACTTTGCAGTTAACCCCTGACCTATGCCTAGAGCTCCCCCTAGTGGACCACCCCCAAACCCTATTATTAAGCTCAACTAACAGAAGGTTAAAGTAATATGTTATACATGGGCCAAGTAGCCTATGTTTATTGATGTCTTGGGTTTGGGGAATGGGATAAAAATGACTCCAGGAATACGTTCCAGATATCGTGAGTTGCTATTGCAGGAACCCCAGGCACATTTTAACCATATTGAAAAATTATTAAGTGGTTTTTGCCAAAAAACTTGCTGTCTACCTATCTCGTTTCATAGGGTTTCATTCCAGGGTTGTCCAACCTTAGAATGTTGTGCAACATGTGACATGGGGAGAAGCGCTCTGATTGGTGGAACAGCAGACCAATCAGAAGGCCAACAAAGGGTCAATTGTGATGGTTTAACTCTAACTTCCATCTAGCGTCTCTTGGCTGAAAAACAATTTTGCAAGATCAGTGTCGCTACCCGATCTGCGACGCTACCGGATCCGTGACAAAACTGGTCTGCGCATGCGCAGACCGGCCGCCATCTTGGACAGCTGCCTACGGCAACTCCACTTGGACAAACTTCATTTGGGCACTGCCCGATTTGCGTACATGCTTTAAGTTCTGTGAAATTAAAATACGGTACTGTGAAAATGATTAAAAAAATAAAATAAAATAAAATAAAAACCGCGTAGGTCCGTCATAAGACAGCCGCGGCAGACTCGTTTATTCAGTGAGTGTTGTGGTAGTTGTAATTGTTTGTGGTTGTCATGGTGATGAGGCCGGCGAGAAAAGAGGACAGTAAACATTAAAAGTCCGCCTGTGTTCCTGTTTTCTGAGCATCAAGATCCAGACCACCACAACCAACCCTCAATTTACATTACTAATAAAGTATTTAAAAAAATAAAATAAAAAGATAAACCGTCTGTGGCGACGCACATAGGGCAGTGATCCTAAGTCAATTCAACTAAGTTTGTCCAAGTGGAGTTGCCGTACGTGGCTGTCACGGATCCGGTAGCGTCGCGGATCGGGTAGCGACAATCAGCGCTGCCCCGGTGTCCCAACTCTCGTCTCTGCGGCCCCGCGACACAAACACGCTCTGTAACCCGTAATCTCTTGTTTATGACAGATTAAACTACATAAATGTATGATAGAGTACGTAGAGAGAGGAGGGAGGAGCGGAAAGGCGACCGGACTTACATAGTTCCTCTTTAACATGGAAACAGTAGCCTATAGAAAGTAAAGAAAAGGCTGATGGGAATTTAAGTAGGAGGAAATGTGAGCTACATTTCACTCAGCTCATCAAATGAACACTGATGTATCACTCATGGAACGGAGAAACCTTTGACCTGTTGCAGTCTTGGACCAACACTGACTCACTCAGTAAATATCTTCTTCATGGTAATTTATACTAAAACACACAGGTTTCCACGTGAACTCCCTGTTATTTAACGTATAAACGTAGTGTTTCAAACAGACCCGACTTTCAGCCACGACTTTCATTGGTTTTCTTTTTATTTAAAGACTAATGCAGAGAATCAGATTCTACAGGGCCATATCATAACCAAAAACCAAAACCAAAAAAAAAAAAAAAAGATTACCCAAAAGAAAACATTTACAGAAGGTTCACCATTTCTACATCCATCAGAACCCTTTGTCAGTATCACTGAACTACGAACACATTCCTGTGTACAGTATGCAGGTGTGTATGTGTTTGTGTGTATATCTGTGTGCATCTTGAAGGTGTGGTGGCAATGTCCATATTATGTAGACAGTCTCACTCTAGTTTCTCTTTCGCTAATCAACTTTTGTGCTTTAGAAAATTAGTTGTTTTTTTTTACATTTCAGTGAAAATCAGAACATATTTTGCTTGATAAAAATACAAGAAAAAACTCCAGTAGGTATCTAGGAATAACCAAAAAACTCGGTGTTGAAAAGCAAGAGCTGCTGAGAACTGCAATGGACCTTGCATCATAAACATAATGGAAGAAATGACAGATGTGCCTACAAATGTGATATTTACACGGATGCTCTGCATACGAGTGCGAAGGTAAAAGTCGGAAGCTCATGATTGCACTGTGCCTCATAGTTCACATTCCCTCTCTGTGGAGCAGGAAGTGTAGCAAAATCACACCTGGCTCAAAATGTATTTGTGAACGGTTTGGTTTCCTGCGTGGAAAACTAGATATAGGAGCTTTTCACAGAGATTCCCAACAGAAAAAGTCACTACAAAATTCACTTTTGTCTTTGTCAATGTCAAAAACAAAAAAAAACTCTGTGTTGCTCCCTGTAATTTCATTGAGCTTTGGAAAACAAAATAAACAAAATGATCCATTTAGCAGAAGAACATTTCAGCTGCTTCCATTTTTGTAATGACAAACAAGCTCAACGAGTGAAGAGAAATATTATTAACAAGGTGATCTTGTTACAGTTCTGCTCCTGTTGTGTGTGTGTGTTTTTTTTTTCAGTTCATTCACTTTATTGCATTTCTCTGGAGAAAAAGTGCAATCGACAATGAAAGCCATTTTCCCTTCGAGCACTGACAAAAAAATCCAAAGCGCAAACAAAAAAAAAGAGATAATCCACTGTTTTCTTTGTTGTCACCCTGTATAGCCATGGTTGAAAATAAAAAATAAAATAAAAAAGCTAATGGTTTGCACAGCTAATATAAAAGCCAAGCTTCATTTTTTTATTTCTTTTTCTTTCTTTTTTTTAATAATAGCTCGTAAATCTGCAACACAATGGTCAGGGAGAGAAGGTCAGTGATGTGGTTCGAAGCTGTCCTTGCATAGCACAAAGCTGACTACATAAATGTGATGTTATTGTTCTTCTAAATGTGCAAAATGCATAACAATAGGTTGATAATACAAACAATATTCATCATCATCTTAGCTAATATCTTCATTAATAGAATCAAATACTGTATGCATTATGTATTTTACATATGTATATATATTTTTTTCTTCATGATAATAAACATACATACAATAGTTTAGAATTCAAATATCTTTATACAACTCTTCATCCTGAACTTTTCAGTTCCTTGACCCTCTGCTTGTAGGTTAAGTGGCTGTGAACAGTAGACTGCAAAGACGTCTGCCTTTAGGGGAGGGGGTAAGGGGGTGGGGGGAGTAGACTCAGTATTGTTCATTATGATAATGCAAATAATAACAATAGCAACAACCACCAATGTCTTTTGAGTTTCCCTCTGGCGATAGTGTGATCTCTTCACCTCAGCGCACAAACACAGAGAGAGTTATAACATGCCTCGTGGCCTGGTCAGTGCCCTGTAAAACATATCTGAAGAAAAAAGAAAGAAGAAAGAGAGAAAAGAAAAGAAAAGAAAGCACACCCAGAACCTATAATGCAATACAATGCAACCCCACTCTTCAGCAAGAAATGTGGAGATTTTTGCGAAACAAAGTTAAGAGTGGGACCCGGAGGCTCCAGAGCCTCAGACGGCCGGTACGATGCGATTGTTAACTTTGACCAAATCGAAATATTTCCTAGATTCCTATATACAGCAAACAGATGAAACTACAAGTAGGAGGGGTCAGTGTAAAGCTACAATGGATATCACCCCCAGACTGAGTGTCAGGTTCAGGTCCTAAGAAAAGCCCTTGCTAATTAATATTGCTACATTAACAGAATTTAAAATGGACTGTTCAGAAACCTTAACGTGCCACATCAGAGAAGAAGCGTGTCTTTATCTTAATTTTTTTTTTTTTTACTAAGTTTAAAAAAAAGAGCAAGCAATGTTCAAGACGGAAAAAAACAAAACAAAAAACAAAAGCATTCTTTTCACATTTGCGTTAGTTTCTGTTGGTTTTTTCTCGGAAGAGGGATTGACATCATGCTACAAAAATATATTCATCTTCATCACTATCGTAGAACTACAAGACAAGTCCTCTGTGCGAAACACAGCGCCGGCTAAAGTAAGATTACAGTGCCACTTCAACTCAACGTCTCTTTCCTCTCTTTGTCTCTTTCTGTCTCTGTCCCTGTCTCTCGCTGTTGCTCACCAACAAGCAGCAACAAATGAGTCCAAACGGGCATGTGATACTGAAGGCAGTGTAGCTGGTACTTTCTGAGTGTTGTGTCTCAATTTTCAGCTGAAAGGAGAATGAGGGGTTTGGGACGGGGGGGAGGAGGGGGAGGAGGGGAGGAGGGGGTGGGGAGGGGGCCTATGGCGAACCTATGGGGTCCGGGGACACAGTGGGATGGAAAATACAGACGCGCCATCAATCAACAAAGTAAGAGCCATCACAGCTTCAACTCTGAAGTTGGAAAAGGCACATTTCCTCCGTCTCATTGTGCCCCCCCCCCCCATTCCCCCCAACCCCCCACCCCCACCCCCTCTGTACGTGATGCTAACTTTGCTATCAATGGCGGTTTTTTGGCAAACGAGGCCCCGTCATGAATAATCAAAAGCTCCAAAAATAAATAAAAAAAACAAAAAAATACGTAAAATAAAAGTGTTTTAATTCTAAATGTAAAAATGCACTCCAGGATTTGAAATGATGGTTTTTTTTGTTTGTTTGTTTTTTGTTTTTTTTACATTCTTACTCAATAACTAGTCAATCTCATTTTTACACTGTTGTTGATGTTGTTGCTGTTGTTGCCGTCAGTTCAGTGTGTACACAAACACACCGTTAAATGATATTTTTTACTTTGTTGTGAAAGCAGCTTTGAATGGAACGCTAACTTGGTGAGAAACAGTCACTTAAGCGTGAATTAGACCAGTATATATATATATTTTTGTATCTATATATATATATACTCTTTTTGTAGAAAGTATCATAAACAAGAACGAATAAAAATAAAAAGTTTACTTTTCCATGTTTTCAATAAACATACCCTTTAGTTACATTTTGCAAAGCTTAAACATAATATTGACATCTCTAACACTTGATAATATTTACAACGCTGTGAAAGGAAATTAATATTTTCAATGCTGAGCACAGAGATGATTCTTGGATTCTTGTATATTTTTTTGACCCCTAAATAAACGGTGTGTCCACTGAGACATGTTTTATTGCTATTGCAGAAACTCTAACATATTTTTTTTGAATAATGACATAATTAATCTCATAAAACATCTACTGAGAATGGAAGATATTTTGACAGAGACTGAGCGTTTAGCATTTTGCTGCTGATATCAAATGAACTAAGCCATCAGTCAATGTTGATCTGTTTTTCAAAGAAATAAACAGAAAAGATAAGATGTCTCGCCCATGCATATACACAAGTGCCTTTTTTTTTTTTTTTTACCGTGTCCGTGATATCATGTTCAAATCAAATCAAATCAAATCAAAATTGAAAAAATAAATAAATTAACCAAAACAAATAAATAAGAACAAGAAAACAAACATACAAACAAAAGCCCCTTAACAATGTTGGGCTATGTGCAGTTGTAGAATAGCATTCTCTTGGCTATATATTTATATTAGCATTTTCTTAGTAGCATCATCCCAGACCTAAACAACACCCTTTCAAAAGTCTGTATTGTTATCGTTCTTTTTTTCCTCTATTTAGTTTTTTCAAAATCTTCAAAATTTAGGTAAACATAGAAGCAATGCAACAACTGGGAGTTCAAACGAGCATGGACACCATGTCTGTCTGAAAATAAACACCTTTTTTCTCTTTTTTTTCTGAGGAGGAGAAATAAGAAAGAAAAATGAAATAATTACAGGTCATAATAAGTTAAAAGGAATGAAACATGGATTAGTGTGGATTATTGCCCATTCCCTGCAGTTTGGGCTTCTTATTCAAGTAGGTTGCCCAGTAGACCAGGTTAAAGGTTCCAAAGAGCAGAGGGAAGGCTATTCTGGCAATCCTGTCTATCTTGCTCACACTGTTAAAGGTTTTCTTGGCCTCTGGAGGTTTGGGCTTGGGCTCCTCCTTGGGTTCGGTGGGGGGTGGTGGTGCGCTTTTGGCAATCGTGGCCAATCCAGGGTCCCTGGCAATATTGGGGGCGAAGGCCGTAGCAGTGGCAGCTGGGTAGGCTGTGGTGTTGTTCTTCTTGAGCAGGGACTCCTTCTTCTTCTTTTGCTGATTTTGAAAAAAAAAACAAAAAAAAAAAACAATAAAGAGTTCAGATTACAGGCTCTGACTGTGACATACGTTATTTTACACAATGCTGGTGTGAATGGGAATGTGAATGTGTCGTTCAGCAACAGCAACAGCAGCAGCAGCAGCAGCAGCAGCAGCAGCCTGCTTAGAAACTTGAATCTCTCACATCTACACCTTTTGCAAACAGAAGCATTATAAAGTCGGCGGTGTGAGAATGAACACTGAGCTCTATTTATTTCCAAAACAGCTGCAGATCACAGAGGAGTGTGCTGCTAACTGCAGCAGAGACAAGTGGAGCAGAAAGCACAAGATGAACACTAAACTATTAATGTTCATGTCATGTTACTCAAATTGCATTTTCTATGAGATGAGCTGGCGACAACAACTAATGTTCCTGCCTGGTCCTGCTCCTGTAGCTGTTAAGTGCAAACAGTCCCAGTGCAAAATGAATAATATTTTGTCGTGTACATGACTTTTAAATGTTATTTTCTGGTTTCTGATCTGACTTAGAGTCTTTGGATTTTCTGGAAAACATGAATTTGCCTAACAAGCCATATTATGCTACAACCTTTTCTATTTTTATGTAGGTAAAGCAACTGTAAATAAAGGAGAGGTTAAAATACCTTCTCTGGTACCACACTCTTTCCATCCCAGGCGTAACCCCTCTTGGTGAAGTAGTTGACTGTAGCGAACTCAATGAGGGCCGAGAAGACAAATGCGTAGCAGACGGCGATGAACCAATCCATGGCTGTGGCGTAGGCCACTTTAGGCAGAGAGTTCCTGGCGCTGATACTGAGTGTGGTCATGGTCAGGACAGTGGTCACTCCTGTAGGGAGACACACAGGCAACATCAGTATAGAATATAAAACCATATAGTTGATATCGTTACACTTGAGTGTATGAAAGGAAGACACGAGATTTAATAGAGTAATCTGAAACCCACTATAAAATAATCCATCCATGAAGATTTTCTCGAGTCATGCTGAATGAAAGTGAAGTTATTGTTTAATATTTGGTGCATTTTGAAATGTTTTCTACAGTGCAGCATAGTTTGGGGGCGTCATAATGCGAACGTCAAGTTTTTTTGGTGTTCATAAATCAATTGAATCTTGTTAATCTATAGGAGCAGATGCAGTGTTGCAGCCTGAGCTTTTAATAGACTCAGAGAGGTGGAGATGTTCAGGGCTGCAGCTGAAAGATGCAGCTGGCCTCACAGATACTGCTGCTGATTAATGGCTGCAGAAAACAGGGTTTCTCTCCAAATCTGACCAGTGTTAAGTAAAACATAATTCCTGCTTTTGTCCTCGCGTAAGGAGCAAATGTCACCCCTGGAAAATTAAATCACCAAACTCCAATGTTAGCTGCCGAAGCTGAGACTCTGCACAGGGAAGGAGAAGAACTGGGTCAGAGCGAGCGTATCAAACGACGTGGTGCTCATCACAGAACAGGCTGCTGCAGATGTTTACACACCAAACAACATCAGCCCAAGGAGCAAACAGTCCACCCGTTGTGGTGGAGGGAGGTGAAGAACAGCTGGCTTCAACGGAAAACTATAAAATATGCAGAGAGGACCCTCCCACACACATGTGGAGGAGAGATGTGTCTGTACAACCTCACATGTTCATGATACACACACATAACACACTGTCGCAGAAGTGAGATCTGATTCACCTCTTTAAAATCCTCAATCTTCTGAACTTTGAACCGTCCAGTCAGAAACTTAAAAAAAAACGAGATTATAATTTGACAACTGAGGTCACTCTATAAATATAATATAAGGGGGCAGTGTACTGTATGTGCAGTGGCTCATTTGCAGTTTACGGGGTCATAGTTTGTCCTTTTAAGCAGTTTCACATCTGTTCAGGCAGAACTAGTGAGGATCCATTTATTTCCACTGTTTCTCTTTGATAATGTGATTTACTTATGTTCAATTAATTGAGTTTATGACAATTTAGACATTTCTCTACTTGACAGTTCCTTAATTTTGGAGTTTGTTTGAGGCAGCGACTCTTAAGCGAGACTCAACAAAGCAAGCAGATATTTTTTTCCTCAACTTAAAATGCGTCATTCTTATAGCTCCCTTTGTGATCTATAAACCAATGCATTTAAAATACACATCTACAATCGTGTCATCATCAAATCATCAACAAGATTACTATTGAGTCAAGAGGATAGGAGATTGAATGTGCATTGTATTCTACTGTAAAGTGTTCCTGCTATTGTGTCCCTGAGATGTTACAGTTTCCTTTCAGTATTATGAATTCTCCTTCCATCTCAGTTCTGGTGAAGTGTTAACAGATGAATCACGGACTCCTCATCCTCCCACTCTCTTTTCACATGGTTTTGGCACCGCTGACTCTGGTGCTGTGACATGAAGCATAAAGGACGATTATTATGTTCTCATTAGTCAGAGCTATATAAATGATTTGTCATTAGCCATAACCGAACCAGACACCTCTGATGGATGATTTACTGGATCTGTGTAGTAGGTACACAGGCTGCGTGGTCATACATTTCTGCTGTTCATTACGGCTCCGCAGGGAGTAACAAATAAGTAGGTCAGAGTTATTTATTCTGAAGTAATGTATAGCTGTAATCTGCATTGCTTCAATAAAACACGAACCCAGATAGATGGTTGGTTTAACTCAATTAAAAAGGACACACAAGTAATCAGCGGGAACACCTGCTTCGTCACCGTCAAAACACTTGGCACCAACACGACGTTAACAAACGGAAAAAAAACGAACGACTGCTTCACATGAAAGTGTCACATCCCAACAACACAACACATAAGAAGAATAAAAAAGAAGCCACTGTCAGAGACGGAGATACAAAACACAGCAGCCATTTGTAAGCGACAGTAAGTGTATTAATGCTGTTGTGCGATGCCATAAAAGCCACATGACCATGTTCTGCACCTCACCCACTGCTAAGTAGGGCATTGAGCGGTTTGTTGATGCATTGTTACGGGGATGCATGGCAGCAGGAGATATGAAAATATTAAGTGATGCTTAGTCAAGTATTCATACCAGATTTTCATATACAGTACAGCTCATTTGTACCGGCGAAATAAAGCTGTGAGGAAAAGTGTGTTGCTTTACATTTGTTTTCCTCTAAGGATTGAAAAAACACACACATCCAATACAAAAAAAAAAAAAAGAAATCTATGACAAGTGAACAGTTGATTGATCTTTAGGTTAGAGAACAGGGTCTGGAGACTTCCAGTGGAGCCCAACATCAACATCAACATCTCACTGCTTATGAGGCAGGAGCCAAAACACTCTGCGTTGGAGAACGGCCAGCGTAAAGTGGCTTTGCCAGCGACCGTGTGTTGTTATGGCCTCAGCAGGTGCCGGAGCGCTAAATGGCGACACCTCACATTCATTGCCACGGTGCTGAGAGCTACGGAGGCGACATGGACATGGAGGGGGACCAGGGACGTGAATCAAGCATTCAAAAGGGACAAGTGTGACGGAGAAGAACTAGATAACATAAATACGTGTGAGCAGGCATATGGTCCACGTGGGATGCATCAGTAGGAAGAAGATAAAAGAGGGTGAGGTGAGGGAGTGTGGACGCACGGACGGAGGGACGGGGGTGCGGCAGCAGTGTGGTGTCGATCTGTCAGGTATTTTGTTCGCCAGTAAATTAGTTAATTTTGTGGAGGAGGATGAAGGCAGCACCACTGGGTATTACACAAGTCCTCACAAAAGGCGCCCCGGTGCTTGGAATCATATACACTTTGCAGCGTTTGACAAGCTCCGTTGTCATGGAAACAAGTCTTCCAACTCCTCCAGCGTCTTAATACCACAAGAGAAACAGAACGAAAAAAAAAGGGCCTTTCTAAAAAAAAAAAAAAGAAGAAAAAATCTCACTAAGTGTTGGTTTGCTTTGTTGTGTGCATTTGTGGTTGTTGTGTGCATGTATCTACCTATGTGTGTGTGTTAACAAGGAGGTCAGCTCAGACGACCCCTCCCCCCTTCGTGTCTGCTCTGCTCGGTGACGGTTCTACTTAAGGATCATTTAGAAACAGTGGAAAGTTGACTCATTAAAACACGACTCCAGAGCTGGTTTTAAACGACTCCATTTGACATGTTGTAACTAATAGACTGGAGGCTTTGAAGGCTGTTAATGAACAAAGTCACTGATCTGGAAACTTCTAACTGGATTAATAGTGGAGTAACTCAATTCTGGAGAGTCCCTTCCACTCAATTTAGCTCAGTGTGCACAAGCAGTGACACTTGATTTATATGATACATATCTTCTAACAAGATTTTTTGCCTCTGTTTGCAGACTCACTTGCAAATACACACATACAGTAAAAAAAACAAAACAAAACAAAACAAGTCAGAATAGAGAGTGATGGTGTGAGGAAACTAATTTGGAGGCTTTGGTGATGAACGACAAGGTGAAGCCGACAAGTTTTCAAGGTGGTGTGGTGATGGTTGCTGCCTCGGGGGAAGGGGGAGGTTTGATGTGACAGCGTGTAGGTAAACAGTCCAAATGTGCAGTTTTGGATAGAAAAATATTTCACTTTTTTAATAGGTTTCCGACCCAATAAGTTAAAACTTATAGAATTTGATTTACTGTCTATCACGGTAATCACTCTCTGCCTCTCTGGGCCGACAGATTAGAAAACAAATTGCTCCAGACGCAGCTAAAGATAAAATAAGAGCCTCTTTCTCCTCAACTTTATTTTTACCCTTTAAGGTCAAACAATATTTCAGCATTAGGTGCAAAGTCATTCTTTATCATTATTATGAATATATATTATTGATCTTTCTGATGATGTATAGTTTGCAACGGTTGGTTTCTGACTGACGTCCCCCCCTTCTGCTAATCTGACCAAATCTCAATCCAGAGAGTAAAAAATGTAAAATGTACAGCTCAGCCTCTGGATCGCAGCCAAACCGCAGACAAATGTTGGTGATGGAGAGAGAGAGAGAGAGAAAGAGAGAGGGGGGGGGGCCTACAGGAAAAATGGCTGTGCTGTCCCTCTCTCTCCCTCTCCTCTCACGCTCTCTGGTTCCAGACAGAAATTTGCCTCTGACAATGTTTTGACTGAGTAGGCAACCAATAAAACATGACAATCAAAATGTGGGACGAGGTCAAAAGTACATTGTGAAGTGGGACGCTCGCTCGCTCGCCCGCTCAAAGAATACATCCTCTCTTTTTTTATGTGTGACTTACATCCTGTAGCAGGGCTGAGCGTTAAAGATGGCCTTGCTGTCAATGAGCTGCTTTTTATGAACTGTTACGTGGTACTACGCATCATCACACCTGAGCAAGGACACTGCAGATAATGCACATCTGCTAAAGATGCAAATCCTCAGCTGAAGCTTTTAAAAGACACTCCAGACTTTTTTTTCTTTCTTTTTCTGAATCAACTGTTTCTCTAAATGTGGCGCACACTGCAGATTTTAAATTAACCTTTGACTGCACCACATATTAGGGGGGGTTTGAGATGAGACATACATACATATATTGAGTGTCAGCATGTTCCATGTTGAGTTTATCATGCGTCTCTTTCAAACCTTCAATCATTTCCTCTGTGCCACCTAAACATGTCTATAAAAACATTAGATTTAGTGAAATAGTGAAATATTTAGTGTGAACATTTACTATCAGTGCTGAACTGTCTAAAGTCTAAAACAACACTGATGCAAATGATTTGTAATTTTAAAAGAAAGGCTCCCCCAGCTTCTACATATCATTTTTAGTATTTGTGCTATTATATGATAGTGCTGATGATCAGATGGGTTTTATAATAATAATACATTTGTGTTGCTTCCCCCCTAAAGGCTGTTGATGAATGAGCAGCAGAGTTGTTCAGGGAATTGTCAAACAACTTTCTGTTTTCCCCTCAACCAGTCCCAGGAGTGAAGCTGCTGTCTTTGTTGGATGTCTATCAACATCTCCACTGTGCTCAAGCTGCTCATTTATTCATGCTTTATCAATAACTGAAGCCTCAGAGGAGAGAGAGAGAGAGAGACAGAGAGAGAGAGAGATGGAGGGTGGGGTCGGACACACATCACCTTCAGCATCACTACGTCACCTTTGATTTACATAAATAGAAAAAAACAAATTGACACGTTGATTGACAGGTGAATTAAATGGCTGTGCTGGCACCACAGCTGTGATGGCACACACACACACACAGTACAACACACACAGTACATGGCAGCACTGCCTACAGTGTTGTCAGCTAGTAATCATGAATTTATGAGCACCCACTGGCAAACAAAACGCATGTGCACATGTAGCAAAGAAACACAGTCACTGACTCATACACATGCTCCACATTTGTGAACATACACAAACAAACCCCAGTGCATACAGGCCCAAACACACACACAAACACACACACACACACACACACACACTAGGTGTTATTCCTTAATGAGCAGATACATTAAACAGCATCATGGGAGAACCAATAAATACCCAGCCAATCGCTCTTAAAGAGGAGAGAGGGAAGTGAGCTAATCTTCTGAGCACTGCTGTCCCTGTCAGCTTAGAGACAGAGAGAGGAGGGTGGGGGGTGGGGAGAGTGGGAGGCAGCAAAGAGAGAGAGAGAGCACCATATCAGCACCATCACTGCCTGTTTCCTTTTGCTTTTCATTTGGACTGCAAATAAATAAATTGCCAACAGTTTTCCACTACGCCGAACTAGCTATAAACTAATCAGCCTCTTAATCGGCACAATGATAAATAAGATAACTCTACCCACTGCTGTGTTTTCAAATTGCCTATTCATCTACAGGGCAGGCTTTAGGAAAGAGATTTAGTGCAGGGGCTGTGCTTCATAGTCACATAATGTAATTTAAACTGTTTTCAGTGCTGTATTTGTTCATGGTAATGGAGCTTCAGTGTCAGCTCCTGACGTCTGTGTTGGAAACATAAAGCCCGTCACATCTGTAGTAATAAGAAAACACCTGTAGTATCGCAGTGTGGGCGCGTTGTTGTGATGAAAACACAGAAACTAAGCTGTGAATAGGTTTTTGAATATCTAATTAATGATCATGGGAATGAGTGTTTCTGACAAATTATAAATAATTTCATTATTTATCAAGGAATTCTGTTTCATTCTTTAGACTGACCATCAGACCACAAGCACTGAATGACAAGACGTTCGGTTTGGACTCTTAATTAATTCCCATTTGCCTTTGTATTGTATGTGAAGCATTGTGCTGAATGTTTATTTAGTTTTCCAGGCAGACTTTAATGAGAAACAGAAGAAACCAGCACTTGTTTGGTTACCATTTTGCCTGTGAGGTTTATTAAACCTTTTGTGTGTGTGTGCTTACAGTAAGTGGTAAAAATCCAGCAATGCAGTGTCTGGTGTGTGTATGTGTGTGTGTGTGTGTGTGTGTGTGTGTGTGTGTGTGTGTCAGCCTGTAAGATAATGTGGCTGCATTCAATTTGAGCTCTGCTGTGTTGGAAATGTCGAGGTGAGTTTTAGGGAGTGAAAGGTCTCTGAAACTACAGTGCTGTTTGTGTATCTGCCAAACCATCAGCTGCCTGACATCACTGATGTCAATGATGTCACTGAATGTCCAGAGCGCGATTTACAAGTGCAGCAAATCATCCGAAAACACAGTGATATAAAGTCCACAATCAGGACGAATGGAAGCAGCTGTGCAGAGTGATGGTGAACATAAACCATAAACCTCTATCTCACATGGACATGCCACACATTAGTTCTGCGTTTACTCTGACTGCTGCCTGGTAGCTTGTTATTTAGGCTGCATCTTTGCACATGAGTCATCAAAATGAAGACATCCTGCATATATAAGCAATGTAAGAGCTTCTGTGACAAGACAGCTCAGTGTAGCCTTTCATCCTAATGGTGCCAGACACATGTACAATGGTTTGATATACCACATAAATCTTTGACGTAGATGATAGTTCAAGGATTAAGATGGCAATGAAAGATCCTGATTGTCTGCTGTGTCTTTTTTAATGATTCATTTACACTGGTATTGACATCGTAACCTCTCTGAAGAACAGGCTCATTCATCTGCTGTCTCAGATGATGCATATTAATCACATGAATGACCTACCTAGTATACTGGGAAGTTGCAGCATCGCAAAGCACATGTGGTTATTCAACTGTGTGTGTGTGTGCGTGCGTGCGTGCGTGCACATGTAATCTTGTGAAGCAGAACCAGAAATGATAGCATGAGGGACACACACATGCCCTAGATAGTTGTTTGAACCTAATCTAGGCCATCCTCATTTCCCCTCGACACGTGACAAGCACCGCAGGTAGCAAGCTGTGGTATACACACACACACATACACATAGCGCATACACATAAGGAGACACTCACAGCTCACACAAACCAACACCAAAACATTGCAGGAAGAGTAGAAAAAACCTGTTGGAGACTGCAGAGCTGCAAAATCTGGTGCCTGTGTAATGTTTGAGGGAAAGCTCTTTAAGTGGTGGGCCAGAGGAGACACTGACATCCATAGGAAGAATGAGAGGAGAGAGAGAGATGGGGAGATAGATAGATAGATAGCCGGAAAGAGAGAGAGAGAGAGAGAGAGAGAGAGAGAGGAAAAAGAAGAAAGAGTAGGGTGAGGTAACTCAAGGACATTCAGCCTGCTGCTGTGCTGTGCTGCTACTGAGCATGCTGCAGACTAGCAAAAGCTTTCCTTTTGGGCGGTATTATGTAAGACCTCAGTGTGACAGACAGACAGATACACACCAGACACACACTCACACTCACACACAGAGGGATTCATGTACGCATGCCCAGACACATGCACACAACACACACACACAGTGACAAACACATCACACACACAGGCAGGCAGGCAGGCACAAACACACTTGTAGACACACACATATTCAGAGCACGTAAATCTCAATTCACACTGAGCCCTGCGCCTGAAATTCCACTGCAGCCAAACACAAATGATTAAAGCTCCTGTTCACTTTGTCAGTGCAGCGAATGAACAACATGGACTAAAATAAAATGAAAAAAATATTGTACAATAAAGTTTGGACTGAATGTGTGAAACAAATGAATATCCTTTGAAGGAATATTTTGACATTTTTGGCAAATAAGCTTCTTAGCTTTCTTGCCAAGACTTAGACAAGCAGATCTATAGCCCTCTGTCATCGCTGTGAGGTTGCCCAGCAACCGGCAGAAAAGTCCAAAGCCCAAGAAAGTTTAAAAAGACATTTTTTGCAGCTTCTTGTCCTTTGTGAAAACATCACACAAACGAGATGCAGCATGTTAATTAGTAAGATGTAGAGGTGTTGGCAGCTTTGAACTCACTCTCTCCCACGGTTTCTAGTCCATAATGCTGTGTTAGTAATAATTAAATGAGGCTCCAGTTCTCATCTAAGAAAACATTCTTATAATGTTGAACTATGAATCTTTATCTTTGCCCACATCAGAGAATATTTCTACAGTGTCGAGTTAACACAACACACTGCTTTTCTTTGTTACTCAAATCCTCAAACTCAGTAGCTACTCATCATGTATCATGAGACGACGAACCCGACGACCCGGCCTGTTCTTCAGAAGCAGCCTCCCCCACACTGAAGGATTTTCTTGTGTAACCAAATTCAAATGTGTTGTTTGCAAATAAAACACTTTTACTGAACAGAAATCTTTTGGTCAGAGCAAAAATAAAGCTGCACTTCAGGGTCATTTTTTCACTGTCACATCTGCTGAATCCAAAGCTAATTGTCCATTAAATGTCCGTTGTATATGGAGCCATTACTAGATGTGATAACACAACACTGATTCAACCGAACAGCTCCACACAAACTTCTTTAGTATTTGTTATTTTGAATTTCCTGTTTACAGTCCACTGTCCCACGCTGGTGCACAGGAAATGATGCGTTTTACCTCATGATAGGAAGGGGAGGGGTGAGGAGGAGCAGTGAGTCTCCTAGCAACAGGTAGAACGAATGCTGACAACATGAAGTAGCGCCCAAGACGTGAGCTGTGTCTCAATTCAAATACTTTCATGAGTAGGCTATACATTGTCATGTATACTATATACACTATGTAGGCTACTTCTCTAGTGCGTGACAGTGTTGTCTGAAATCGAAAACGGTCATTGTGCACTTACCAGAATTTACCAGAACGATCACCGTGCTTGCCAGTGTCAACTTATTTTGGACCGCTGCCTGTCAACACATCCACCAGCTTGTTGTGTTTGTGATTTCAATTAGCAAAAATGAACGCCTTACTTGTGCTTTTTTTGCTTGTCTAGGCCGCCTGTTTAATGCGAGGTGAAGATTACGCTTCCACGTCAGCCGGCTCCACTTACTGGTGGAAAACATTGGCAGTATGTTGATTTACATATATTGTATTCCACTATGTAGCCAAGACGGCGACCATTAAGGGTGGGAAGTGTCCATTGTTCCGTACTCAACTTTCTGACCGTTATGAGTGCACTGTATTTTGCCATACAGTCAGTGTGATTTACAAACTCAAAATAGTTAAGTAGCTAAGTATGGAAGTATTCGAATTGAGACACAGCAATGGTTCAGAAGCAGAATGTGCGACACAGATTGTGCTGGGCAAGCTCGGGTAGCATATACAACAACATAGCGCCTAACCGGGGCAAGCTAGGAGGTGTCTGCAACGGGCTACGTGGTAATCCACAGAAGCTAACAGTGCCTAAACTCATGGTAGCAAACGTTCGCTCCCTCGTCAACAACATGGATTACATCAGACTATGAAGAGCTTCTCAATGTGGTACGAGGAGCTGATACTACATCAGACCGACAGAGTTAGCTTTGTTAGCCAGTAAGCTAATAGCTTGGCGCTCTGGCTGTGTACACTAACAAATCATGGTGTCGGGACGCCGTTTCCACTCACTGCTCACCACACGTAGAGGAAATGACTGTGAAGTGCCGACCCTTTTGTTGACTCCACATGCTCCACTTTTATTCACCCCTTGGCTCACATATACCGGAAGAGAACAGGAATATTCACCACTTTTATTGTGTGTGTGTGTGTGTGTGTAGTATGTGACCACAGCTTCAGCCAACAGATGATTATCCTTCGCCTGCCAGTGCCGACATTCATGTATTGCCATACACGGCGTGGAAGTGCCAGTTGTGTTTTCGTAATAATGCTGAAATGCTCTAGGGGTCGACAGAAGTTACGCACTATAGCTTTAAATAAATAAAAAAAATTCAAATACACCCTTTAATAACCATATCAATCAATATGCAATAATGTACGGTCATACCACCTCATTAATCATATAATCAGGGGTTAACCAGCCTTCAAATCACAATTTAAACATTTGAAACCCTGCTACATTTATTATAGGCTAAAATAAATTATATAACACAACTTTTTTTTCTGTTATTCAGTAGATGTGTTATTGCATCACTACAGGAAATAGAACAGCTATTGTGCGGTCACCTCATAATATCATATATAATTGTGGCATAATTATGGCATAAAGAGGCTGCATTTGTATTTAGTTCATTTAAAGGGAGTTTTTCCCCCCCATTTTATTATATCCAAACAGAATTTTAAAGGAGCCCATTATGTTTAATGTCTCGCTCAGGACCACTGTGGTTCTGAGCAAGAGATCATACTGTCAACCGCCAGTTTTAATAAAAAACTGACTTGTAAATTACAACCTTATGAAGGTAGAATTCATTCATTGCAGGACTGTTGTATTAGAATCATTACTTTTGATTACATAATAAACTGCCACTTGAGTGTACCGTATATTCCACATCAATTTTCTAAGCACAGATTTGAGACCTTGTGGTTATGCATTCATTTCTCTACCTCTAGATGTTGAGAAGAGTAGAAGAATAATAATAAGAAGAAGAGGCTGAAGTAGAAGGAAGACGACTCACCAAACACAGTCCTGGCAGGGACGGACTCTCTGTTGAGCCAGAAAGACACTTGGGAGAGGATGACGGTCATGATGCAGGGTAAATAAGTCTGGATCACAAAGTAACCGATTTTCCTCTTCAGGTGGAAGTGGGTTGTCATCACGACATATTCTCCTGTGGTCGGCAAACAAGTCAGAAAGTCAGAGTGAATTCATAGATAAATGTTATATCTTTAAAACATATACAGTTAGGGCATCTGTTCTACCTTCGCTTTTGGTGTGAAGTGAGGTGTTTTTTTTTTTCTTTTTCTAAATGGTTTGTTGTTTTTCGGCCTTTGGTTTTATTGTAGTTGAGATTTATTGGTGCAGTTATGAGCGTCATTTGTCAACAAACTCAATACACAGACATGATCCATTTCATCAGAGCATCCAGGCTCAGTCTCAGAGGGAATATGACAGCCAGAGGAGCAGCACGGGGGTTTAATCTGACTATAACAATATGTTGATGTGGAGGTTTTCCACTGCAACAAATAAAAATAGAGTGATGCATTTTAGCATCAACATAGACATAGCTTATTCAATCATGCTTGGGATTTATATATATACGTATATAATGTCCTGGGAAGTGGTTTCTGGTGAAGCTAAAGGTGCATTGGGGCAGATTAACAACGTTACTATGTGCCTGCAGCGAGCGTCACTGCAAACAGGTCACCCATTTTATACTGTCACTAATTTTTGCCAGTATCAATGGACCAAAAGGAGGAGGTGGAAAAAAAGACATAATGGCCAGTAGGGAAATAATGAATCTGGGACATAGGCTGTCATTTGTATAGCAACAAACCAAGTACCAGTGATGTTGCAGATGAACTGATGCAGTCAAAATTTGCAGTTTCAAACCATTAATCTGTATGTTGATGGATGATGGATGATAATGAGGATGTTTTAAGTAACAGTGTTTATATCGAGCCCTTGAAAACATCCATTTATTTCACAGTTAAGTCTATAATTAAGATCGTGTGACGCCTACCTGTGCTGGACTGCACCACACCAGAATCCACACTCTGACCCATCAGATCATACTGGTTTAATCTGGAGCCGTCCTCTGCCACCACCACAGACTGGGCAGCCCCTCTGGTCCACACATACACCACTTCTGCTCGAGTGTAGGCATCTGGCGAGGAAGAACAGAGTGAAAAGTCATAAATTATTTTGCTGCTGGTTGTCTCTCGTCATGTTCTGCCTTCAAGGTTTGTATTTTTGGAGCTGCTCGGGATGCCAGGTAAAAAAAAAAAAAGAGAGAGAGAGTCAAATCTGGAATTAGGTCTTCCACTAAATTCCTTGAGTTGTGTTTGCCCTCGTCTCATTTTGTCTCATCTCGTCTTCTCACATCTTCTCTCATCCCAGTTCTACCTGTCTTGTCTCATTTGCCATTTAAGCATGTTATCCCTTTCTTTCACCTTGTTAGCAGTGCCTACTAGACTCATCTCTTCTCTTTAATCCCATCAATTTTTATTCCCCAGATATTTTGTTGTTTCTTGTCAAATATTTCCTCATTTGATCACGTGATGCGACGTGATGCCACATTGTGTCACTTCTAAGCTCATAAGAAAACAAACAAACAACATCACAACAGGACAACGTGACCTTAAAACAGCCAACTCAGTCTTTCCTTCCCTCCGGCCACCCAACCTGTCAAAGCTGCGGTGTTGCTCGACCACTGCAGAGGAAAAGGATGGCTCGACTGCAGACTGCAGCATAAGGAAGAGAGCTCATCACTGAAATATTTAGGGAGTGAGTTCAATTTAAAGGGGGGGTTGAGGCTCGGTCCTCTCACTCACGCTGTGCAGCTGTCTGAAGGATGGCACAGACACACGGTGACGTCTCTGTTTCGCATTTGCCGTGTTTTTCTGCTCTGGCTTTCTCTCACTCTCTCTCGCCTTTAGTGTTTCCCCCCCTCCCCTCCCTTTCTCTATTCTCGTCTCCACCCTCCATCATTCTATCTCTTGTTATGTCTTCTCAAGGATGATGCAGAGTAGGGGTAGCTGTCAGCGGTGAGCAGCTGGTGTGATGCTCTGGAAATATTACAGAGAGCTCTGCCTTGGATAAACACAGGTCTGTGTGCTACATGGCTGCCAGGGTCTTGCAGGGCCTGGCAGGGCTGAATGAGGGGAGACCGGAGGGGCCGTGGAGGACAGGCCCTGTGGGAGAACAGCTGTTACCACACTGTCATTCCTTATCAGGGGCCGGTGCTGGGGTCGAGCTTCCAGTTGGATGAGGTAGTGACAGCGTGTCAGAGGCGCGTCTGTGTACAGTGTGTGTGTGTGTGTGTGTGTGTGTGTGTGTGTGTGAGTGTGGTGTGTTCGTGAGCGTTTACGTCGTGCACGTATGTTGGATTGTGTTTGAGCGCAGAGCCACTTACAGCTGCCAAACTTGAGTGGACAAGCGTGGGCATCCATTGGGAAGTCTTCCAGGTGCATGGGGCATTCTGCTCTGACTGTGAGCCTGCAGAGAGTCACACAGGTGTGGAGAGTGCATCAGAAAAAAGAAACAGCAGCGAGGAAAACAACACACAGCATGTAGAGATCCAGGAGACAAGCTAGAGGAAGCACAGTGAGCCACTGGGAACATGATGATGATGATGTAACATTATTTCCAGATTCAGTCCAACTCAAACATGCAGCTACTTTTTTTGAAAACGCTTCGGTCCCCTCCACTGTGGGTTTCTATTTCCTGACAGCTTGGTGACAAACAGCATGTCAGGTCACCCGTGACACACTAATCTCCCATCCATCCCTCATCTCGCTCATCTGTGACAGCAATATGGGCTCCGCCGCTGCCCCCTCCCCCCTGCTAGTAAACATGCTAAAACAAATGCTTTACGATCGCAGGCATCTCACACTGGCGTCACTCTGTGGTGTGTGTGTCACAGTTTGTACTGTCTTTAAGGATCTTATTCACACACACACACACACACACCCCACCCCCACCACCACCCTCCTCTGAACTCAGCTCAGATACTCGTACACCTTATCTTCCTGCTCACAGCCGTCACGTAGCATCCCCACTGTGATTAATCATGGTGGAATAAAACAGATTTTCCTTTAAGCACTACTATGGAAAAAATCACAAACTGTAATAAAGATGTACAATATGTGACACACAAGACTTATAAATGGAGCCATAATGCTTAAAGAACGATAAATAGTTTAACTAGATGGAAATAAAAGTATAAATCTACTGGTATTTACAGATAAACAAGTTAGTAGCAGTACACCTCAGAGAGGCTACCTATGATATGATTCTTCTGAGACAAAATGTATATTTTTAATTATCTCCATTCTTCACTTATTAATAATTTAGGTCCAGATAATATATATCCAATGTTCCCTTAGCCTCTCTTCCTCTTCAACAAATGCCGTGCGCTGGTATTAAAACGACACAAGGTCTCTGCCTCTCCTGTAAATTCAAAAAAACATTTTAATCTCCCACTGGCTCAGAAATCCTCCTGTTGTTGTTGCACCGGTGCAGCAGTGACGTGGTGCAGCAGCAGCAGCAGCCTACCTCATGGTGTACAGCAGCGTGCCCTCCTCTGTGATTCGCAGCAGCTTGTTGGGCATGGTCATGTTGTGGGCCACCGACTTCTTGCCGTTGTGGAAGAAGGTATCGGGGGTCCAGATCTTGCTGGCCATCAGGTTGTTGAGACGCAGCACGGCCATGGGGCCTTTGAACTTTAGTCTTTCGTCCTTCCAGCTCTGTCTGAAGAAGACATCAATGGTGTACTCCTACAGGTGGACGGTTGGAGGCAGAGAAAAAGAAGTTAATAAAAGAAGAGAGGGGATAAAGATTGAGAAGCAGATCTCCACCCTGCAGCAGTTTTCTACCTTTATCTCCTACGTGGGGAAGATGCTGAGTAATCCAACCTTATTTTCTCTTCTCACCCTTTTTTTTCTTCCTGGTGTCACTTTGACTTTCTTGGCCTAGTTTCCCTGCTGGTAACTGTCTCCTCATGTTAAAGGTTTTGGCATGGAGGATGCAGTGGATGGAGGTGCATGGTTTTCTGGCTGGTATGTCCTCTATCCAATGGCTCCATTGTTAGAGTAGAGTAATTGTGCTCTTTCTTTTACATAGTAATACAGTATATGTGGTTGCATTCCCATTTTCTTGCATTTTAGTTCCAGTTTAATGTGCTATATGCAAATGAAAGACCATTTGGTATTTGGTCATTCGGCGTTGCATTGTTAGGTAAGTGCCAAAAATGACTATTGTTAGCATTTATCTTTGGGGGAACTTCTTTGCTCAGTAATCTAAATTGCACCAGGCACAAAAAGGAAGAGCTGGACACGAAATTAGGAGGACATTTCACTGTGAAGGCAGCTTATGACTATAGCTGAGAGCAGATTTTAATGGTTCCACATGACTGCCCAGCAGAGTAAAGGGAGCCAGTAAAAATTACTGTGCAGCCTGTTTCTTTCTTTTCTTTTTTTTTTTGTTCTCATTCCCCCCTCTTTCCACTCAACCCGCGTAAGATAATTAGCTTGAGCTGAAACAGAGCTTCAAGGTAATGGTAGAGGATGGAGAAAGGCTGAGAGATAGAGAAAATGTTCCTCAGCTCTTCCTTCTGGCCTCGACGCAGCAGCAGCAGAACAGTCCTGACTCGCATGTCGGCCAGTGCAATTAACTGACATTATGTCAAGTGGAGTACACACACTTCACATGCGTATAACAGGAGTCTATTTTTTATTTTTTTTGAAGTGGTAAAAGCGAGGCAGCGAGACATTTGGATGAGTTTAATTGGTTTCCGGTGCTCGGAGTAAAGATCAGATGCTCGCGTCAGAACAGCCTGCAGCTTTTTTCTCAGGTTTCATATTGAAAAACGAGGAAAATGTGATGTATTGAACCTCAATGTAAATGTTTCTTAGCTCTGGATTTCCTTCGTAGAGATGGAACAGCCTGTGGAAAGTTTTGAAGAAAATAATTCTTCTTATACGAGATGAGCAAACAAATATTTGACGCTGTCTCTTTCGAGAGTTTGTGGTAACACCGTATCTCAGTTTGCACATAAAAGTCACATGCAGTTATATTTACAAGCACCGGTGGCATTTATGTAGAAGTGGGATCATGAACTGTGCACCAGAAAACACATTTCGCACATGTGACAGTTTTATTAACACATCAGTATTTAATGGAATGAGTCGAATTAAATAAATATTTTACAGCTTTGGAGACTCCTGTATCCTGAGCAGGGAGGTTAGAAGACAAGGGGTTGAGGGGTGGGAGTGACATTTACAGAGGCGAAGAGTCTTACCATGTCATGGTCCGAAACTGGCCCAATACTAGTCACGAAAATGTCAGTCTTGACTTCAGTTACACGCTCTGTTGAAGCAGGAAATTGCCAGAGTGAGTGACTATCAGTGGCATTCATTAGCACCTAACTACCCGTTAATGTAAAACCACCTGGCTATAGCATCCCATCCATTCAGCATTTTTAACATTTAGACACATCCACACACACAAACACACACTCCAGAAATAATAAATAAATAAATAAAATAAAATAAAAACACCACCATAAAAAAGTGACCCTAACTCATTTTGGATGTCGATAACCGTTTCTGCTGCTATTGGTTTCAGTGTCAGCTCCATCACCTGGACACTGGTTCAATCTCTTAATACATGTCGTGCATTGCTGTAATACTGAAAATACGCCACTCTGGTCCCATAACACTGATGGCCAAAATGGGCCCACTGGGGATTCATTTGGAAGGGCCAGCGCAGTGTGTGTGTGTGTGTGATAGAGAGGGTTCGTTCCTTGTGATTCTGAAACTGAAATATGACAGTATGATTTATGAATGATAGCCATCATAATCCATAATTTCTACCTCTGGGCTAGTGAACTTGTAGCAGGCCAGGTTTTATTCGCCTGTGTGTTTGATGCCTGCTGCATCACACTGCCTGATCCTCAGTGTCCTTCACACACCAGTTCTCACATTAACAGCCCCCCCACCAACCTCCTCTATCTTTTCACTTTTGTTCTCTATTTCTTTCTCTTTATCTGTTTCTCTCATTTTCTATGTCTGCATTTCTCTCTTGGTCTCTCTGCCATTTTGTGTTCTCCTTCTAACAATGGACAGTTGACAGCAGAGATCTGTCGCCCACACTTCTATTACAACTAGTGGCTTCATAACAATGCACTGCTTCACAAAAACAGCAGGTGCAGAATGAATCTGTACATCTTCTCTTTTAACCAACTCACAGAAATCTGACACTTGAAGCAAACCTACTTCCATAAGTCTTTTGGATGGGCCTCTGTGGATGGTGTAAAGTCTTTTGCAGCACATTTGCATATTTATAAAATGAAAAAAAAAATGAAACAGTCACCATGAGAGAGAAAAAAACATTGAATGACTTGGGTTTACTGACCTCCTAGTCCTGGCCTGAGGCGATTGTCATAGCCATCCAGAAGGCTGTCTAAGATCTTGGTGAACACTGTAGTGTTATCTTTCTGTTCATCTGTCATGCCGTTCTGCCCAGAGCTGGCAAAGCAAAGGAGAAGATTTAAAGTCACAGCTAGAGTCCAAAGCCACAGTCAAAACTGCCAAAAGAGTAAGAAAAAAAAACCTCTGAATATGAATCATATATCAAAGACCAGAAAAAAAAGAAGAATGAAAGCAAAAAGTGGAGCTCCACTTTGTAGTTTGCAAGACGTCTCAGTTGAAGAGCACGGGCTGCACAGAGTGGATCATGAATCACGTCGTGAAAATGAAAATGAAAATGCACAGGAGAAGTCTGTAAAATCTTGTATGACACCAACACACTTTGCTGTTGTTGTCAATTTACAGCTCACACTTTAGGATTTAGGTTGTTTTGATACAAGACGTATAAAATAAGTGATTGTTCAGAGATGGACTTAAAGGGAAAATATCCCAGGAGACTAAGTTACGTCATATTACCCCTTTGGAAAAAAAAACTTTATTTTGAAAAATAGCATGTGTTAAAGTTACTCTCATCGTTGAGATATACGACTTTGAATGCAGAGGACGTGTGTGGGTACACACACACAGAGACCCATGCATAGAAATAATCTCACAGAGATAGAATAGAGAAATCATGATACATTATTTATACCTTAATACGGTCTTTTAGACCACAAAGGCCTTGCTGAATGTGCTGTTTGAACAACATGAAACAAAATGCTTAGAGCAACGCCCGATTGTGAGAGCAGAGTTTGCAGCATCTCCATATATTAATATTTCAACACACTCATAATCAGGAATACAGCCCCTAATTATACTGTGTATCATAAAGGCAACATATGACAGGAGTGTTTAGAGAGTTTGTATGTGTGCATGTGTGTGTTTGCATACCTCAGTCAGTGCACAGTGTACTTTAAGCTTAGGGTCTGTGCACATAAACAGGCCTGTATACATATTCATGCATATGATTGCATATGTGATAATGCTGATAATACCCAGATGAAAGTCTTAACAATACATTGTGTGCTGCTCAGCAATTATTCTTTCGCCCATTTTTTTCTTCTTTCTTTTTTACAGCCAATAGCGTTTGGCTTGATTTCACGCTAAATAAACAGCAAGTGTTTGGAAACAAGCTCTGCAAGCTGAATGGCTCCAAGGAGAGGGAGAGGTCATCAAGATTAGTTAGCAGGGACCTGGAACGGGACTGAAGGAAAAGAAGGAGGGATGGCAGGCGGAGGGGAGGGGTGGGGTGGGGTGGGTGGGAGTGGGTGGCGTCTGGAGAAACATGCAAGAAAAGCTAGAAAGAGAAGACAAAGAAGAGAGAGAAAAAAGATGGAGATAACAGAGATGAAGGAGGGGGAGATAAAAGGCAGAAAAGCGAGGTTGAGGAAAGGGGAGGATGCTGTTAAGTGAAACTGGGGGAACTGCAGCTCACATCCACAAACTATGGGACTATCTTTCAATGTGAACTAAACATGTGGCTCTCTAAATAAAGCTGCTCCATCCACTGATAGATTTGTATAAAAGGGTTAATGCACATCGCTCTGCCTCCAATTTCTCTTAATTCACAAGTCTCTATCTATCTGCCACTGGAAAAAAAAAAGCAATGCTGCACAGACTGTGATGAGCAATTTAGTTTTCCGTCAGTCTCGGAGGTAACAGCTTTGGAAATACTCAAATACAAAACTATAATTAATCTGTTTTGTTCAGGTCTGGGACGTCAATTATATATAAACACAGGAAACAAAATTGCTTCCATGGGATGTCAGCTGAGCCTAAAATAAAGCACAATTTTCTTTTTACGTGCATTTTGGCTTTGCCAAGCCACGAAATCACAGCAAGGCACTGAAACAGATTCTGGTCTGGCCCGAGGGTTACAGTCATCTTGTTATGGCCTCCACCAACATAGAACACAAGCCAACTCGTCTCTAAGCTCTTGCAAGTTCACCAATAATTAAAAGAAACACAAGGAGGAAAAAAATCCACCCTAACAAGTCATTAGTGCAAATAATGATGGAAAATTTTGGCTCGGTTTTTGTCCTTGCATTTTAATGATACTGTTTTATTTCACCTCAAATCAAGATACTGAAGATTCATTTTTACATACAGGAATGAATTGAATAATATGGCACATGTCATTTTTTAACATAACAGTATATATGGGGGATATGGGTGGTGGCGGGGGGGTGGGGGGGTTAGGGGTGCATGCCCCAGAAAAGAGAAGAAAATGGAGAGGGGAAAGGTGCTGTGGAAGAATACACATGTTTATCAGCCAGAGGCCACTTACTCATAAAACATTGTACACCATCCCCATCTACAGGTCATCTGAACAGCAACAGTGCCGTTCACACTCACTCTGCCAACGTCTCCCTCTCTCATTCTCTGCCTCTCTCTCCCCCTCTCTCTCTCTCTCCCGTCTTTCGGATATCTAATTATAAGGCAATTTCTCTCATTGGCAACATACTGTAGCAGTGTGCTTGGTCCTCCTGATTACCGTGTCTTGTTGAAATCCCCTAAGGTGTGTATGGAACAATACGTGAGTGTGATTCCCCATTTGACTTCAAGAAGGGAAACTGGATTATACAGTAAATCTTTGGGTGATAATTGCTTTGCACTTTGCGGTGACAGTTCCTCAGTGAAGTAATCAGTACTTTTTTTTTTTTTTTTTTTTACATTTTCTGTGATGTGCTCAACGTGCGACACATCACACTCCGTAAATCAGACCCTCCATTTGCCACTCAGTACATCTCAAACCTGAGCTACAACTGCAATTAATCAATTTGATCCAATCAGTGTGCAATCATGACACAGCGCAGTGCATCATAAATTTAAAATGGGGCACGTTCCATCTGTGTGTGTGTGTGTGTGAGTGCCCACGGCGCGTTGACTGAAACATGCACCGTGCACTGTATGGATGTGTGTTTCTGTGGCGAAGCTGTTGTCACAGAGAGAGAGAAGCAAGCTGGACCATCTCAAGACATCGCCACTGAGGACAACTGTCTGTGACAGTTCCACTGAATTATTCAACCGTGCAGAAAAGCCCGATCGCCCAGGTCTCTCCAGGATTCTCCACGAGAACCACAGTGGGACCGGCTCAGATGAACAGGATTCTGCTTTCGTGCTGTTGTTGTTGTTGTACTTGTAATTGTGGATGTTTTGACCGGCCTGCATGTTTATGCAATCCAAGCAGTGGAGTCAGGTTGTGATGTTGTGAGGTATGCTGCACATTAATGGCTGCCGAATATTTGAATCATGTTGGGATTAATGCAGTTGCAGCTCACATGGCAGTGGATCTGATTGCTGTCATTTCGCATCCAATCATCCACCTTCTTCCTCTCTCCGTTCCCCTGCCTCTGCTGTGGTGTCATCTGACACATCGGTGTTGACATTGAGAACTGTGTCTGTACATCGACCCCAGCATCCCCGCAGCCACTGTCAAAAAAACGTGCACAAATCTGTGCCAAATATCACGGTGCAACACACATCGTCTACTGTACATAGCCCAGGACCGAGAACTGAGACCACGAGAGTGGAGATGTTGTCCCACAAGGCTAGTGAACCAAAAGAGTCTAACACTATGATAATGTGGATGGTGTCTATTTTGGCTCTTCATCTCCTCTCCCTCTGCATTGCACTTCTTATTACCGCTACGCAATTATAGGCATGGAGGTGTCCTGTGGGGATGCCCCAGTTACAACCACACTGAATATGCTCTGGAAGAGTGTAACCCAGTAAACCAAGAAATCGGCAAGAAGACTGAATATCATCTCTGCAGTTGTACCACTGGTTGCCTCTTTGGCTGGCTGACCGACTGATTCTACTAACATATGTTTTAACCAGCTGACCACTTGGCAAAGCACTGAGACCAGCGTTTGAAGACAACTGTCCTCCTCCACCACACTGCATTGAATATATTTGCCCAATGCAGTGCAGTGTGTGTGTGGTCTTCACATGTTGTCCCCAAATGTCACCAAAGCCTAATTACACATGTCCCAATGAGACCTTGGTCTCTGCAAGCTTCCAGCAGACCTCAGACTCTCCATAAGGCGCCAAACCCACATACATTATAATCATACAATGTTAACAAACAGGTACATGTGCATTTGTGAATTGAATTTTGTTCTTACCTTTTCCCACCCAGTACGCTGTTGGCGACAAGCAAGCACGCTCCCAGACACAGGAAGGCCGTCCTGCTCCGTCCACCCATAGTTGCAATATGAGGACCTTTCACTGCTGGAGGTCAAAGAGAGAGAAAGAGAGAGAGAGTGAGCATCATGACACCAAGTCATATGATCCAGTGATCAACCATTAGCCCAACATTTCATCACAACAAGTGTCAATAAACATGTAGACGTGTTAAAAACCACAACATCCAGCATGGGATGGGGTGGGGGGGTGAGGTTGGTGGTCCAGGCTCTAATGGGAGACCTGCTTCATTTGGTCCTGGCTGTTAACGTTTCTCACAGATTCACTGACAGCACATGAATCAAACCAAATGGCCTTGCCTCATGCATTGGGCCATCACATGCCACTTGACACACGCCTATATACCCTCAAAGATTTTACATCATCACTTTAAATTAGCTGTCACGTTGACAGAGACATATTTTACACCCTTAACTGTGCAGAGAGAAAAAAGGGGAGGGGGGGGGGGGCGAATTTAAATAGGTCCTCAGCGTTTGGATGACGAGAAAGAACCAGTGTAAATACGACTTTCATAACTGACACTCAGTATACACAGGCATATGGTATGGCTGCAGCTGTAGCGCATAATAATTAAGAAGAAATAACAAGGCATCACATCATCGACCACATAACAGCCAGTGAGCCTGTAGCACCTGTACACAGCCTCCTCTAATACCCTGCAATGTGAAACGCGGCGGTACCGCAATATCAAACCAAATCCCCTAAAATAAGAGCATTTGCTTCCTCCTTAATCATCAGGCTATGATGTCAGCCGGGTCATAAAGTATGTAAGCAATAGTCTGCGCTATTGTGCATGCAAAAAGAAAAAAGAGAAAAAAAATTACACAATCCTCCGATTCTCGGTCCATTATTTGAAAGCACAATCGATGTGACCACGACAGGAGCAATTACTTACTTCTCTATAAAAAGCGCTAAAGCAGTATATCACACACGAGCACAAAATTTGGCCACATTGAAGACAATACCCTGCTACTTGCTTGTGATGCTCCAAGGTGCACTGTGTGAGCGGATGGGAGTCGATGGGGACAAACAATGCTCAGTTAAAAAAAAATCCAAAAACCAAAATCAAATTCAAAATAAATCCTTTTGCTTGACAAGGATTTGATAAAGCGGGGATGATGCAGATTAACGAATGGAGGAGAAAATCCCGCACGAGCGCACACTTTCTAAGTTATTCAGAGGAAATGTCAGCCTCTCCTCTACAGTGCGTTGGACTATGTTCAGGCTGTGGGTCGGAATTTAGCATGCAACTTGCATCCCCGCAAGGCTGCTCTAAATACATGCATGGCGATCCGGTTCGTGCGTGGCGGAGTAATTAAGCAAAAATGTGCGTTGACGCTGTTTGATTGGAGCGCTGTCCGCGGTGCTGAAGCCGGAGCTGAAGCCGGAGCTGAAGCCGGAGCTGCGTCCGTCTCAAGGCGTCAAACGACTCCTGCTCGCCATAAAAATCGCCGCTAAACGCTCTGAATTTCGACGGCGAACTCCCCCCCAGTGAAACTCGTCTTCGATTCTAGCGGCGTCCAGCAACACAAACCATCCCTTCTAAATCCCAGCGTTACTCCCCTCTCTCTCTCCCTCTCTCTCTCTATCTCTCTCTCTCCCCTCTTGCTTCTTCTGCCTGATGATTTTAGAGGGGAAAAAGGCGATAAAAACGGGAGAAAATCACTTACAGCAGATGACTCGGGGTAAATATTCGCTGTCCGCCGCCTATATCCACAAACTTTTTTTGTGAATATCGTTTCTAAGCCGGACTGAATGAGAAAAAAATCCTCTGTGATCTCAGATCTGACGAATTTTAGCTTGAGGCTGGAGAAGCGGCTGCTGACGATATGCGCAGGTCTCTCTCACTGTTCATTGGTGGTGCTGTTGTAGTGAGTTGAACTCTCTCAGTCTGTCAGCAAAAAAAAAAAAAAAAAAAGGAAAAATGTTGTACCAAACTAACAATCTGGACCGGAGCAGCGAGGTCTCGGTCTAAAATACATGTTTTGGCTCATCAATCTGCCTCTAATTAAAGCGCATGGCACACAGGCTGTGTCCAAGCGCAGACCATTTCATTTTAGAATAGACTGTACCAACCTAATATAAAGACCAGCCCGCCCATTTTATATGCAGCACAATTTAACTTCCACTGCTGTCGCCCTAATCTCTTTTCAGTGGCTGCTAAATAAAAATCCTCTTACATTTTCAACTGGGTTCCCTTGTTTTCCCCTCATCGCGCTCCATCTCTCTGCCTCTCTGCCTGACTCCTACGTGATCGTTTTCCAAGGAGATAAAAAATTGACATTTCTCAAAATAAAAAATAAAAGACTCGTCTCACGACCGAATCAGCCGTAGGTTGCCTATGACACACGGAGAGGAGAAGCGGTCATAAAAACGCACAGTGAGTACTTACGGTGATGATGGAAGAATAACGAGAATTAAACACGAATGGATTACACGGCTCGGAGACGCGCGCACACACGCAAGACACAAGCAAAGGGGGGAAAAGGCACCTCCAAAAAAAAAAAATGTTAGTAAGAAAATGGTGTTTCCCTCACCAGCTTCCACTGATGAGACGATGAGCCTCTCTCTGCAATAAAATCCTCCTCGAATCACTCACCGTCTCTCCTAAAAGCCCACGTTTCGCATCGAGACAACAGCACTGTGTCTCTGTTTACAGCCCAAATATTCTGCTGCTACAGCCGCGCCACTCCAGACTGAGCTGAGCACGGCGAGGAGCGCTGAGCTGCGTGCATCTGCAAGGGAGGAAAAAAAAAAAGGGCTGATGATACCCAGCGTATATTTTTGTAGTCATCTGCGTATTTCAAGTTAAACTACAAATCAGAGGACATTTTCATCACCAAGGACTACAGTAGGAGGCATGAGAGGGAAACAAGGACACTCTTTAGTGGGGTATATATAGTTTAAACCTTATCAGTGTAATTCATGGTGGCACGAGCCTCCTATACATCCCTAGCTGTTGATTGGGGAAATGCTTTTTGACAGAGGAGCAACTCGGTTTTCTTTTTTTCTTTTTTCTTTTTTTTCGCCTTCAGTTTTGACTGGAGGTTTATTTTCATCAGAGCAGGCAGAGTGAGCTGGCAGTGTAGTCACGTCAGTCTGGTCTGCAGTGCAACGTTTCCTCTCTGACTCTCTGTATGTGTGCGTGTGTGTGCGTGCGTGTGTGAGTGTGTTGCCTCCTCACGCGTGGTTAAAGTAGTGCGTGTGCGTGATTAGTTAGGAAGGACATCATGGGCTGTTCTCAATAAGATATCCATCCATCCATCCATCTATTGGAATGACTTCTATCCACTCTTTCTGCTCTTGCGCTCCTCATAACCTGATGCTGCAGGTGCACGCGCATTATTAATATATTTTAATAATCATGAGTAGGAGAAGAGGAGGAGGAGGAGGAAGGAGGAGGAGGAGAGGAGGAGAAGAGGGGGAAAACTCCCAACAGCCCCATCGAGCTCCTTCTGTAGAATTAATGCCATTGTAATGCAAGTGGAGTATCATTTCAAGCTGCTCCCCTTCTCTCAAAGCCAGACGCCACCGCTGCATGTGACTCGATTTGCCTGTGAGCGCGCGTGCACGTGCGAGCATGCATAAACAACACGTGCCCGCGTGCGTGTGTGTGTCTGTGCGAGATGCTCGAGCGCGCACGCCCGCGACGGTGGAGCGGAGAGGGAAAGAAGTAAAACGCGACTCCCGTCTCCTCTCCTCTCCTCTCCTCTCCTCTTCTCTCCTCTTCTCTCCTCTCCTCTCCTCCTCTTCATCCTCACTCCTTCTCACGTTTTAATAACCTTCCTCCTGCCAAAAGAGGAGAGGATGTGTTCTCGGGCAACAATAGAGCAGCTTCTCCAAAACAAGTGATCAATTAAGACGAATTTCCAGTGTCGCCTCTCCACGAAATGACAGCAAAGCAAAGGAGACTCGCCTACTAACTTACAGCTCCATCTCTGGGCAGGTGATGGGAACAGATAGTGAAGTGAGGCGCGTGCGTGCGTCTGCGTGCGTGCGTGCGTGCATGCGTGTCTCTCTCTCGCTCTGTGTGTGTGTGTGTTTGTGTGTGTGTGTGCAGGGCTAAACGGAGGGAGATGGATGATGGTAATTTAGGTGAGAGATGTGCAGGTTATAGGGAAATAATCACTCGCTGTGAACAGTGCTTTTGAATTTTAAAAGAAGGGATATTGATGAAGTACGCCCACCACATACACACACACACACCATGAACCATTAACACAAAAAGTTACCTGCAGACACCTTTGTGTGTTGTACTTAATTGCTCGGTTTGTATGTGCCACAGGTTTGTCTGCATGGTTTTGTCCTGTGAATGTGTCCGTGTGTGTGTTTTCCTCGGTTGCACATTCAGTTCCAGTCTCAGACCTCGGACTCAGTGTGTTTTTGTATTTGTTAAACTCATCTATTCTGTGGTGTATCAGTGTTTTCCAGCTACAGCCGCTGTTGTCTCCCCCCTGCTCTTCTGTCTCTCAGAGGGAACGAGGCTCTCTGAAGACTTCTGTCCCTGGAGGGTTTTGCTGACTTCTCTTTAGTGGCCACCTGCCTTTTAATGACCGTCACACAAACTTAACACCCCCAGATTGTTGTTCGACCCTTATCCACGAGCAACGGCCTCAGCCTGAGGTCTCAGTTTCAGTTTATTTGGAGGCAGTAAAGAACATTTTAAAAACAGGATAAAACTAGGACAAACTAGGACAGGTGAGAGAGGCTTTTTCTCTTCAGCCTGCTCTTTGCGGGGGAGCAATGTCTTAATTTGGCATGTGATTTCACTCAGTTGGAGGTTCCTGGGACTCTATGAGTGTGCGTACACTCATGCAGTCTTATGGGGGCATGTTTTGGCTGCGTTGAGGTCAGGATGAAGGGGTCGCTCAGGACCACTCTCCGTCCAGTAAGCAACAGCAGGCAGCGCTCCCCACTGGCTGCCTCCGACTGAGGCTGGATTAGGAGAGAGAGGGAGATAAACCAAAGTGCAGTACTTCAGTTCAATTACTGCAGTAATGCTTGATTTGCACTTGCCTTTTTTTTTGCCCCTTGTGCCGGTGCATTTCACAGTGCCAGTGGGTTGAGAAATCCGCTGCTGCTCTGGCTCTTGAACCCGGACTCAGCGTCCAGCCCGCTGCCGAACAAAATGTCTCATTTCACTCCTGCCCGGCTCCCAGTGCGTTCATCTCTTATCCATTCAATCTGGATGGAGAAGACTAATTGAGACTTTCCACAGGTGTGGGTGAATATGTTAAGTGAGGTGTTATCCGCATGTGGCACTATCAAGGAGAGGAGTGTGAATCAAACAGTGAAGCCTCGACAAATGAGAATGAAAGACGGCTGACAACGGATTGGACCAGGACACGCTGTTGGGAGTTGATGCAGCCAAATTGCAGGGTGTCTGCCCTTCCAGCAGTTTTACTGGTGGACACAGAGGCCGTGTCTGTAGTGTGTAGTTCCCATTCTGCAGAGCATTAGGAGTGACTTGCCTCAATCAGCCGTCCTGAGGAATAAGTCAGGCTGTTGTGGAAGACAAAGGAGCGCTTACCCTCTGTGAACTGCTCTCTGCAATCAGCCATTAACTGTGAGCTCCTCTGACTCAGAGTTTCAGGCCACATCCAATGTGACACATGCACATCGGTGCACACATACGTACGTATATGGATGTTTACATGCATAAGTGCATGCATGCAGACTTACATAGGCTGCCCTTACACGAATACAACCATATACTTCAGTCACTGCCTTGATCGGATCATCATAAGTTAAGATTTTTGATCAAGTGAAGATGGGGCTGATGTGCTGACGTGCTGCAGGAAGCAAATGACATCACCTCCAATTGTTGGTGTTAACATGTTTTAATTCATTGTGTTCATATTCCTAAAATCTTCTCTCCACTCAGTGACACACCTGCTGAGAAACAAACGCTGGTTATTGGCAGCACTGCTTTGAGAAATGTGACGTTTGTGACACAGTCGACCATAGTTGTTAGCAAGTTTATTAAGCCTCTTTTTCATTGTCAACAGAAGCCCACTAACACTGGGTCTTTGTCTTTGGTGGAATAGGAAACCATCAGCAGTCAGACCTGCTGAAATGACTCTGCAGTAGACACTGGTATTCATCAGCTCTGATTGGCATCAGTGTTCATGTTTTATTAAAGTCCAAACAAACAGTTATATTATTCACCTGCCCTTTACCCTGAGTTTTTATCTGAGATCTTAGACTTTATATCAGAGTCAGATCTTATTAAAGATGAATTCATTACTTTGGGTAGTTTCAATATTCATGTATATTGTTTGTCTTCCGTTCTGCACTAAAATTAACACCCTCAGGCATTATAAGTTTTCCCCAAAACCCCTCTGTTATCTGACCACCATTATCAGGTTTTTCATTCTCTAGAATGAATCAGACAGAAATATTCAGCTACAGTACATTTCTGTCTAAGAACATAATTTATAGAAAGATTTCTAGTGTTATTTAGTCCAATTCCAGTTGTCAATGCAGTGGAGGGCAGATATCTCAACTTCACACCCACACAAGTTGACGATCTTGTTGCTGGTGCTGCAGCCTCACTGCATCCAGCACTTGATGCTGTTGCTCCTCTGAAAGAGAAGGTAGTGAATCAGAGGCTCTGTGGTACAATTCACAAACACAGGCTCTAAAGCAGACTTTACAAAACCTATAAAAATATAAAAAGGCAGTTCAATCTAGACAAATTTCACAAGGATTTGAGAGATTCAAAAGTCTCAATAATACCAGAACCTCATGTTATTCCAAACCAGGCTGATAGACAGTCACAGCTTTATTGAGCCATATATTCTTCTAACCCTCAATAGGCATGATAATAAAATGATGACAAGTGTATAAAAAAATCATCACCTCCTTCCCACAACTCACACAGATGTATTCTCCAGTAAAGTCTCCCGGGAATCAACTGTAATGTATTTTACAGTATATACAGACTGCAGCTCTCCTGTAGATCTCAAGTTTTTTCATCTTCACCACTGACTTGTCTTTTACACACAAATCCTAACTGTCCAAGGCTGGTTCATGGATGTTACTCCTTTAATCAAACACTTCTATCTTAGATCTAATAGATTTATGAAATGGCTGCATACCACAGGCTTCAGTTGCAGAAACCTCAATTTAAAAATCTCATTCTAAGTCCAGATGTTTCCCAACCTCTCCTTCAGTGCTAAAATCCTCAAAGCAGTTGCTGCAAACCAGTTCTGTGGTGAGTTGCATAGGGAAGGTTTGTTTAAGGATTTCCAGGATTTAGAGTCCATCACAGCAGAGACGAGCACCGGGAAAGATGATCTTCTCGTGGACTCAGACAATGGACTCGTCTCTACACTTGCTTTATTAGATCTTATTTAACACCATCAATCATAAGATTTTATTACAGAGACCTGGACATATCATTGGCTTTAAAGGAGCCGCACTACTGAGACAGACTCACTTTGTTCATCTTAATAATGATCACTCCATGAACACTATTGGAGTTTGTTGGTTTGCGATAACGAATACTTGAACAACAATGTCCACATTTCTGTTTCTAGGTGATTGGCAGATACTAACAACAGCAGGCTTTGTCTAGTAACATCTCAAACTTACTATCTAAAAAAAAAAAACATTGTTGTTTTCATTCACATACACATTCATATACATATTAGTATTATCTTAACCAAGACTGAGTCAAATAACACACATTAACAGAGCCAACAAAGAAACATATCATACAAGGCCACTAAACAGAACCTATATTATCCCACATGAATGTTCTCTGCAGCTTCTCAAGAACTTAGACTCTCCACATTTTTTTCCATGTACAGTAGGAAAGCAGCTGCCATCAGTTACTATGGTAACCCATGTACACTAACTCTCAAAGTAAAAATAACAACGTATGAATCAGTGTAACCAAACACATGGTTCCTAATCATAAAAACAGAAGGAAGATCACAGCGTTCCACAGGGATCTGTACTGAGATTGATGCTTTTTATCTCATATTTGGGTCCTTCAGGTATTAACAGGAAAGACAACATAAATAGCCATTGCTATGTGGATGACATCCAGTTATATAGATCAATGAAGCTAGATAAAACCAACCTCCAACCAGGAGGTATGCATTGACAATGTAAAGGCGGAGATGACGTGCAATGTTTTACTTCTAGATTCTAGAGAACCTATAGGTTATTGTACTCACAGGCTACATTATCAAGTAAAGTCTTATTCTACTTGCATAACATTAAAAACATTTTCTAATTTTCTTTATTGATGCATTTTGTACCTCTAAACTGGACTTGAAATTCTTTATCATGAGGATGTCTCAATAACTCTGCTTGCTCATAACGACAACTGTTGTGTTTATCTCTATGCTATCATAAGGTCTTGGCCTTACACTTTAAAGCCTTGAGATAATATACCTTGTGACTTGGCACTGCACAAATAAAACGGAAGTAACTTGAATCAAAAGACTAAAACAACCAGGTTTGTGTTTCAGTTGCAGTCGCAGTAAAAACACTTCAGCCAGATTGTCTTTTGTCTCTTGTACAAAAGGACAATAGACAGATAGCTACTGACTGAAAATCTATTCAATTCTGAATCAAAACATAGTTTTAAGAAACATCTTAAAGGAATTAAAGAGCTTTGAAATACAGCTTAGCATATATTAGACAAACGGGAATTCTTTTGCTATCAAAGCTGCCAACATACAGCATTTATTAATCGCTTGATCCTCACCCACATGTTGCATTATTGTACAGCCTACCAGCATGCTGGGGAACCCAGTCATCACCGATGTAAACAAACATGAAACAACACCGGAAAATATTAAATTTTGTTTACTTGGTTCTTAAAAGAGCAGAATATCAGTTTAAAGTGTTGACTAAAAGTTTTGTTGGTGGGGGATTACAGGCAGTTCTTTCAAAATCTTGAATAAACATTTTAAATTCTGCCAGTCAAAGGTTTTATTCTAAGTTTAAGTTTGGTACATAACATTTTGAACAATGTGTGCTCATCTCAGTTATGTGACTTTATCCCTCTGTGGAGAGAACACCGTCATGAAATCCCGTAGGAATGTATTGTATAACATTTCGTAATGTACCCTTTAGTGACACTGCACCTGAATATTGATGGCTGGAGTTCTTCAGTTACTTTTAGAGTTAGACTTAGTAAGACGGTCACACAACTCCACTTTCCATTAGGCTCTTTAACTCAGCTGCACACAGTCGAAGCCACCAGTTATTGTTTTTGTTATACTCACATCTAAGGTAAAAAAAAAAAAAAAAGCCAGTGGAAAGATAAAGAGAATAAACATGTAGCAGGAGTAGTTGAAGTAAAAAAAATCTCCAAAATATATAACAAATGACTAGAGCAGACTCAAGTATTTATTGTATAGTAACCACAGGACTGTTGGAGAAGTGTTTGCAAAAGCATATGTGAGCAAATCTTGCATGTATGCAAATTAACAGACATAAATGCATAAACACACATAAAGGTTGGGCAGAAATGCTTGCAAATTAGCAGTGAGCACACACACACGCTCACACATAAACAACACAATGCAGGACAAAATACAGAGGTAAATCCAAAGCTATAAAGCTAGTCTGTAAATCTCTGCAGGCAACTGTATTATGCAACCAGTTGATCTTTTCACACTCAAATATTCACGATTGCCAATGAAACACCGTCATTTATAAACACCATGTGAATAAAATATCAAAAGCACAAATACACAACTTGGCTTCATACAAACATGCGCTGCTGCAATTGTATCAACAAAAACGTATACCTTTTTTTGTGTGTGTGCTAAAGCACCCAGTGTTGTTCTCTGTCATATTTCAAAGAGAGTTGAAGAAGCTAAGTGTTAAAACATTGTGAATTTGTGCTGTGTGATTTTTTTTCCATAGCGAAACCACTTTTTTTTGTTTGTTTTGTTTTTATGACTGGCCTCGTCCACAGCAGCACATCGCTCAGCGTCTGTGCTGGATGCCTCTCCAAACAGGGAGGGCACTGATCCAGATCTACTTCAGGTAAAACACGGAGTACAGATAAGAAACCTGATGACAAACAACCCAAACTATCACTTTTAATGTATGTGGAGTGTGTAGGTGTGTGCGTGTAATGCTCTTTAGTCTCAATATGCTGCTGCCTCTCAGTATTTCCAGTCACATGTAGTGATTTTTTTAATCAGCAATATATACTGTAACATAACACCCTGAATCTCCACATCTTCATATCATTAGAACTAAACTCTATACTCTTTTATGTAATTCAGTGGTTTTTCACTTCCACAGTGTCGTATGATGCCATCGCTGTCCTCAGTTGCAGATCATCTCAGAGGGACTCGGGCATTAATTCACATAATTAGCTCCCATGCCAGTTTGAACATGAGTCCATGAGCTGCTTGTGGAGATCAGAGCGCACAGTATCACACAGAAACAGAGTTCTCTTTTTTTCTAGATCCCTTCTTCTTCTTTATTTTCATTACATTCAGGAGCAGTTTGCTCATTCTAGATTTCTCCATGTTGTAGCTACTGCTCCTGACTGAACATCTATTCCTTATATGGCTCTGTTGGTACAGTTTCCCCCCATTCACTTCAATAGAACTTCTTGAAACCAGCCTCTAGTGGCCATTAGAGGAAGTGCTTCTGCACATACTTGACATATGTAGGCTTCAGCTGGTGGTTTCTGCCTTCAAGTGATGAGCCATGTCACTCTAATGCTTCTGTAGGGAACATACAGTGTGTCTGTGTCTCTTCCTGCTGGCCTTCTTCTCCCTCCCTCTCCCTCTTTCTCTCTAGTTCACAACGTACATAGTGATCCCTCTCTCGTTTTCCCTCTCAAAAACACATATCCGGTTGTGAACACATGCTAAACACACAACTGCACAGTGGATGCAGCGTGTAGGGCCGCGGTGTGGAGGCCGACCGTGCAGCAGCAGCAGCAGCAGCAGCCGCACTCTCACTCGTCAGTTTACATAACACTGATTATGACCCTGAGACTTAGCCAACCAACGCACAACAGTTTGGCCCGGGCATTAAACTCTCACTGACCATCTGTTCTACTGCTTAGTTGCTTTTCCTTCAAATACTTTTGCTGGACATTGATTCAACTAGTAGTGAAACTGTGCACGACTGCCACTCATGCCTCAGAGAGCAAAAGTACCAATTTACCATTTGTCGTCCTCCCGTTCATTTCTAGTTTTGTGTATGGTATTTCATTAATGGTATGACTTTAATCTTCTGTGTTTTCTTTTTTCTGTCAACTATACAACCTGTGCATGACAAATATACCATTATTAAAATGGAAATATATTCACAGAAGCAAGTTTGGATATTAGAGTGAATAAATCTTTTGTTCCTTTGTAGATGATCAGTATTTAACTGTCATATATCTCAACGTACAAATCAATTGTTCTTTGAGACAAAGATTTAGGAGAAAGTTTACTGTAATGCAGCAGATGATGATGACAGATGTTTTAACGACTGTAATGACAAATTTAGTTGTTAGTCAGTAAGTTGGTTCTGATGAGTCAGGTCTCTTCTCTTCCTTCTCTTCTCCTCAGCTGCACTGAACAATAGTTTTTATTGAATAGTGAATTATAGTGACAACTATACACTCCCATCGGCAGAACTTGTACTAACCAAACAGAACTGCAGCTTTTAAAAAGGAGGCAAACAACTTCTGAAACGATTTGTCCTCCTGAGATTGACCGTTAGATTTAGTTAAATGTGGAACCATCTGTGCTCTTTTTGTGTCTGTTTTTTTTTCTTCTTTTTTACAGTTTAACATGAGTTGGCTGAAAGTCATAGAGTTTGTGAAACCAACTTTTGACAGGTGTCAGGACACTAAGTTTAGTCCCTCTGCTGCTTCTCTGACAGCTGATGTTGTTATGACGACAGCCCTCTATCATTAAGATCATCTGAACCTTTACAGTCGATGGGCTCTCTGTAATTATGATTCATCCTCTCTGGCGATGGACCTTGCCTCCATACTGTCTTGCCTCGGTCCTGGTATTTCCTCTGAGTGCAGTTTACAAGTGTGCTAGAGTACTGACATTAATGGATCATAAACTCTTCCCTCTCCAGATGCGATGGAGAAATTGCAGTGTAACACCATTAACTATGGCAATTATGTGGAATGGCTGCTCCTCTCAAACATACCACTGATCCCAAAATAAAGACAGAGCGAGGGAGATAGATAGACAGAGGGAGAGAGAAAGATGTTAGCACAAGGTAATGAAACACTGAAAAGGTGACATTACCAACATGTGGGCTGAGAGATTCACTGAGACTGTTGCTGCCGCTATTTCTGGAAGTGTAGGAGTATTTGTGCATGTATGCATGTGTGTGTGCGTGCGTGTGTGTGTGTGTGCATTCGGGTGTCTTTGTGATTGAGGGAGAAATCCGGTTGTGTCAGACTGTGCATGCATGTGTGCGAGTGAAAGAGAGAAAGTGACAAAAAAAACTGCGATAGAAGAAGGGAACAGTGGGAAAAGGACGATTTTTCACACATCCACTCCCTCATTAGAGCCCATCACCCAGTCATTCAGCAAAACTGTGAATTTGTATGTAGCTGCTATTCTGGGTTGCAGCCACACACACAAAAAAAAGTTGCTCCTCTTATTCCCACCCCGGAGCCAAGACAAAAAAAAAAAAATCTCTTTGACTCGTATCATTATGATTAATGCCTGAAGAGTTATTGTTAGCATACTTCAATGTGTCAAATGCTGAGATTCACTGAACAATGGCCTGCTCTACATACCCCCGTATCAAGTGAAGAAAGCAGACGCTGCAGAAAAAATCAATCTCTACAATGAATTTGTTGTCTTTTTTTCTGAGGATCACAGTCCTGTGCTGAAGATCTCCTCCCCTTCCGACTCTCTCATGATGGTGTGTTTGCTGTTTGCAGGGTAAGCTTCCCCTTGGTGGAAAAACCCGCTGATAAACTGCCAGTCAGATGTTTTTACTGGAATTTCCACAGTTAAAATCCACTTGATAACCTTCAATGTTACAAAAGTAAAACGGAAAAAACGACCAAGGCAAAAAATGAAAAACCGAACATTACCAAAATCAGAAAAATCATGTACATTTCATAAAGAAAATGCTCTTTTCATCTTCCTGGCAGCAAAGGGAATAGATGAAAGTTGATGCAAACTGCCTAGGTTTCCCAACTTTTGCAACTTAACTTAACAAAGACCCGTCTGCACAAAGAGATTGCTGGAACAAACAATGTTAATACGGCTTTTAATGTCTTATTAGGGCAACACTGCACTGTAGGAAGTAGCACTGTATATGACAGGGAGGATGGTGAGAGAGAGAAGTAACAAAGGGAGTCCGACTGGTTGGTCAGAGGTTCATTCCTGCAGCAAGATAATGATGCAGATCATAAAAAAGGAACCAGGCAGTGGCTTCATATGGAGGAGGAGCAGCACAGTGTCCAGATTTAAATCCCGTGGAGCTGGTTAGAATGAACTGGACAGACGGTGAAAGCTGAGAAAAGCTGTCAGTGCAAACATTCATATAAACTTCTGCAAGAATGTTGGAAGAAACTTTCTGAACAATATTTGAATTGCATGAGAAATGAAATCGCAAAGAAACTCGGTGTAGCTGCTGAATGAGTCGACTATTTAAATCGGTCCATTAAAACCATCAAGAACATTAGTATTATGTGTTTTTTTGTGACTGTCAGAAATGATGAGATTGGCCATGGGCGGCGGGTTAGTGTGCTAACTTCAGGAGATGAAAAGAAGAGTTAATGAAAGAGCTGGAGACAGCTCTTGGTGAGTCAATCAATGAAGTTTGATTCTGATAACAGTCATTTATTGGCGTGCGAACGACACTAGGCCCGCAAAATCAACTGAAAAACTCATTAACACAGATTTATTCAAGTAACTAGAGAAAATTAGAGACAGGAAACGAAGCAGACAGACAGACAGACAGACAGACAGACAGACAGACACAGGAGTTAAACAACACTGAGGTGATAACCCTTGGATAAACCTCTGGATATTTGATCGTCTGGCGTCAGGCTCACTATACTTCAGACATCATCGCCTTCATCTCTTCTAGATCCAACGGACACAGATGTACAGTTACCTCGTCCTTAATCAGAGTCTAGTAGGATCACAAGGGACAGCTCTCCAGTAGGTAGGTACTGTAGGTAGGTCGGTAGCCTTAGCAACACTGCTTGCACGGAGGCAAAACTGTGTAAAAGGATACAAATCAATACTTTGTGAATTATTTTACATAAAAAACCCCACAAAGAGCAGACCTATGAGACCAATGTGCACCAATATGGTAAAACGATTGGTTTTTATTTGCATACATTTGCAGCTTCACCACAGACAAGCAGTGACCTCCTGAAGTAAACGCTGTCACTTGCAGCTGCTGCTTCCGTCACCGCTGTGTGTTCATATAGCATTTCAAAAGCCATCGTAGCATCCAGCTCTAGGCTCCAACTCTCTGTTCCCCTGAGGTGGAAGTTATTTTTATTGCTCCAAAATCCCTGATGTGTTGTTTCCTTCTGGGGAAACGACAAGGTCAGAGCCAAGATGTCAAATATCAACACTGTACATTTTCTCCTGTCACATAATAAACCATTTTGTGAGAGTTTGCTGACTGAGCTTAAAGTGGTTGGTAATCTGCTACAGTACGAGAGCTTCTGTACCTGTGATAGATTATGTGAGGTGGTGACTTTAAGGGACAGGAGGACGGATCTGGGGGTTTCTGTGTGGACGGTCGACAAACGAGTGGGGATGTTTTGTGATTTTTAAGGATAAGCCCGATCACTGAATAATCAAAAAGCAGCGGTGTTAATAAAACATCCCCCACCCCCCATGAATCAATAACAAAGAGCAGAGCCTGGGATTCAGGGGAAATGAGAACCACACTTAGACATTTGCTTCTGGCCGACTCTCTAAGCCCCTGTGGGTAAAGAAAAAGAAAAGAAAAAAAAAACAACCTTAGCGACTGGCTTGAGCACCATCGACTCCTGTCAGAGTGAGCCGCCTTCATCCGTGACCTTCAGCTATGCAACTGTTTTGAAAAGGAGAAACCGGAGTGAGTTTTTGGATAAACAGCTTCTGGGATGCACTGCATACTGATGAGAGACACTACAGTAGCTCTAATTGGAGAGACTTTCATAACTAGTGCTGTATGAGGTAAAAATGCACCTACTCCTGCCATATAGATATATAAATTACACCTTTTGCTCCTTAATTTGAATTTATGAGCCCCAACTGCAGCTGTTATGAATGGTCCCGTACTAACATCCTGTCTGCTCACAATTGCTCCCTGTGCTGCTCCTTTCTGCCGATGTAAAGAATAAAGTGAGACTGTTAAATAAACTAAACAACCCGCTCTTAGTCTTGTAAACCTTTATTTAAACAAGGTTGTTTTCTTCACTGTTCTGTAAGAAAAGATGCGAGTAACACAACATTTTGCAGCGCTGCACAGAGAAGACAAACTGTATGAACACAAAAGTATATGGACATGTTCATTATTCACACACAGCCAGCGACACACACGCACACACACACAAACACTAGTGTACAGTGGCCCTCTAGCTTTGTGCTAGGTGATATCATCCATGCTTCGGCGGTCACATCCAAGGTCAAGTGCCGTGTAATGAAGATTGATGTGGGTGTGATGTGGACCTAAATTGACAGCACTGACTGTGCAACGCTGTGGGTGTGTTTGTGTGTGTGTGTGTGTGTGTGTGTGGGTTTGCGTTTGTGTGTGTAAGCATGCATAAGACCAAAAATGAAACATGGGAAGGAAAGAGTCAGACAGATGACAGAGGTGTAAACAGCCTCTTTTGAGTTTTGTAACTAGCGAGCTTTAGATCACACGTCATGTGTCTTTAAACCGAGCTTGCAGCCGTGTGTTTCGGCAACATTAGCTCGGCCCCAGATGCTTCTCAGCCTCTTCCAAGCCTCCATTCAGCCTCTATAGCTAGTTGACCATGATTGATGAAAGGCACAGGACCACAGTGGTGAGGGAGAGGTGTCCACTGGAGCTTACAGAGGTAATAATGTGTGATGGTGGTTGAGATGCTGCAGTGGATGTATTAGCAGCTCATACAGTAGCACGTAGGTTCGCATTCTCTTTAGCATCGATCTTATTTTGGATAAAGCGCTCCGCCTGAAAAGAGCTCACAGCTTCTGACAGTGTGAGAGTCGCCTCGTGGCCTTTATGTGTTTAGAAAGCTTGTCACTCTTTGATGATGAGAATGAAAGAGGGTTACTCCGCTCCGCTCAGCTCTTCCTCTTCAGGAATATGAAGGAATATTTAAAGTGTCTGACAGGATGTTCTGGGTGAAATTGAAAAATCTATTAGTGGATGTAAATTAGGGATACACCGATGTGGCTTTTTCAGTCCCAGTGCCGATACCGATACCTGGGCTTAGTGTATGGGCCGATACCTGAGACCGATCCGATACCACTGTTGATTTGATAAACTGTTGCCATGTGGAAGACAGTGAAGGCATCAGGCTCGATTTTAACATTACTTAACATTATTTCAAGATTATTTTAAGGCCTGAAAGCAGAAAAGTTCAACTCTAAGGCCAAACAAGCACATATCTAGCTGTGTCTTTTTATTTATTTATGTATTTACTTGTATTAAGACAATTTGCATTCATACAGTAGTATATGACGGTATCTGTAATGAACTGAAGAATGGTGCAAAGTTGGAGGAAGTCATAGCTCCAGTGTGATCTATCTGTTTTACTAGTTCATTACTTTCTGTAAAGGAAAGTTCTCATGCATGATCCAAATATGGCATCTCCTGTCCGGCCACCATATTTGAAATGGCTCCTGATTCATCCACAAGACTGGAAGACAAAGCTGTATGTTGCTTGTTATGTTTAATCTTGTTACCTACATTTTTTCAACACGCAAAAAAAACCAAACAACAACTTTATGTGGCTTTGGAACCGTAAGAATTTGCACCTGTGTGAGAATGAAGGTCCCTCAGTTTTCTCACCTATGTTGTTCATTGAGCTTAAGTTTGAACTCTGATTCAAACTGACTTAATATTTATTAATATTTAATATTTTCACTATTTTCTGCCATAAATGTAGCATTTTAGCAATTTCAAGCAAAGTGGGGACTTTGTAGAACTAACTGAATATTAATAATATTTAATAATTCAGGCTTCATTTTATTTCAGACGGTTTTTAACATTTTCAATATGCCAACTTTTCATAACTGTGGCTGAATCTATAAAACACTTTAAAAAAGTGCTGCCTGGTTTTAAAAGTTTGACCTGAATTGACCAACAAATGAGATTCATAGGTGCTGAATATTTGAACGTAGTGTATTTACCCAGAGATGGTTGAAAATACAAATTATTTCTGTATTTCCAGTTAAAACAAAGAGCATTTGGTCCTGCACCTCTGAAAAAAAAACCTGTGTATTCCCTTTTCAGGAGGTGATTGACTCATCATATATCACACGGACCCTGAAGCCAACACTGTAATCCTCTTCATTTCTGTTCCCCGACGTCCCGAGTGTTTCCTGCACCTGTGGCATTTCTCGAGCTCCGATTTTGAATTGTCATATTAATGCCTTTTCTGACCTCCGGGGCCGAGACATCAATCTCCGAAGAGGGAATAGATTTGTGTTGGACACCTGGAGCCATTCACTAAGATGACCTGTCCCCCTTTATGATGATGGCACTTGTGTCAAAGTGGGCAGTAAATTCCACGGTGCAGGGGGGCAGCTCAGATTCTGAGTTGACGGTCGCTGCTTTGTTTGAGGTGTTGTTATGCGGTTGTGATCAGATATGAATGAATATATTTCACTTTATCTTCTAAAATCACTGGATTATCCACCAGACTGAAGTGAGGTCACAGGTGTTTTCTACGTCTCACCCCTCTGACATCTCTGTAACAAAGTAGAGATTGACTCTTGTGTCTGTTCGTGGAGGAGGACATGGCTGCAGAGGTGGTCACCCATATTTATTTACATGTTGGCATGCAGCAGATGCTCGTCCAGAGCTCTTTAAAATGGGTCAGGAAAGCTTCAGTGTCCTGCTTAATGACAGGGTGAACACTGGCTGCTGAGACGGCAGATTGGACTTTTAGCTTAACCAACGCTTCCTGGAGACGGAGCCGCTCTGGAGGTTAATTCTCCAGAAACAGCACCAAATAATTAAAGGTTCTGTGACACGACCTGTGTCCCAATTCCATATTCTACAGTAATGCAAACACAGGTGCTGAGTATGTATGTTGTGTGTCGAAACACCAATAAGTGACAACGTTAAATACGCTCAAAAATAGTCAGCAGCTTTCCTCCTGACTGTGCCGTCGGTGTGAGATATTGTCCAAAATTCCAGGGCACAAATGAAATGCAGGAACCACTCACAGCAAAAATTACAGCACTTAAATCAAACTGCAGAGGTGAAACAGCTCCAATAAGATCTTGGGGAAAGGGAAGGTAAATCTTTGGACCAGGATGTTGCGACAACATATTTTAAAGAGGAGGCAAGACACAGCAGTATATCCTGACAGTGTTTGACACAAACATTTACACTTATTATTACACCTATACTAAACCATAACCTGTAAAAAAAAAAGAAAAAAAGTGGGAAATATAATTTATCTAATAAATGGGTGAGTCTGGAGAGTCTGGTTAGTGTCGCTGCACTGTTGTCAAACCAGGCAGCATGAAGTCAGAGAGCTAGATGTTTTAAGAGAAGTGGATAGCTACTGTTCAAATATGCCACTAAATACATTCCAGTGCACTGTGCACAGCAGGCAGGCCCATAAAGGATGTGCATTAGAGCCCCTCTCTTGCTGGGCTGATTGACTTCCTGCTCAATGGTGCACGCATGGATGGCAGGAAAGTGTTTGCAGTTGTATATGATATGTATATATATATTTATATAAACACTTCCTTCACTTTCTAACCCGCTGCTCTTCTGTGCTTTCTCGAAAGACTAAAAACAAATCCTTAACTTTCACGTTTCTATGCTAAGATATATCATGGAAGTTAGCTTAATGCTGAATAACATCAAATCTGACCTTTATGTTTCCAGGTGGCCTTTGTCTATATCATTTCCTGGAAGGGGATCTATTTTAGGTTTTGTGGGCTGACAGCTGCTTCTGAAGGCTTTAGGTGGAGGAATGTTTCCCTTTGTTTGGTTTGGGTGTCAGGTCCTAGAATATGTGCTGATGTGAAATATGTCAACTCCACACTGGCCTGGAGGTTTCTCCTTGGAGCAGGTATTTGCTCGAGCACCGTCAGCACATCGGACCGGGCTGTAAACTGGTTAATGTGCAATATACAGCTGCAGGTCCTGATGTACGTTTCTGTGGGAGGTAATCTCTGAGGAGCAGGCCGTCCATGCCGGGAAGACAGGGAGCAGCACTACACCTCTATACATCTCTAGATGTTTTTATTTGTTGTCATGCATCTATATGAGCTATAATTAGTTTCCATTATCATTCAGCACTTGTTTCCTTCTCCACTCTCACTTATCTGTCGGACCATGTTTACATGCCTCCTTCCTCCTCCCCCTACTTTTTCATCCCTGCATGTATCCACCCATCCTTGGACATCCATCCACCCATCCATCTAGCCAATCCCTTATCTTCCTCCGACAGTGTCCATTACATCCACCCCTCTTCCCTTATCCTGCCTTTACCTGGTCCTGGTTTGTGCCTCTCATCCGTCTGCTTCCCTCCCGTCATCCCTCTGCGCTAATTCATCTTTTTCCAATTCACCTTTTGCTCGACGCTCTGCCTTACTGATTTACTCTCACTCCATTTTTTGTTTCCTATTCTTCACCCGTCGCGCGTTCTTCACACCATTTTTCAGTTGCCTCACTTCCACCCTTTCCGCCCTTTCTTTTGTTCTTTTTTCATTTCACAGGAGCGTGATTTTTTTTTATGTCTTCCCCAACAAAACGACATATTTCTCACTTTTCTCTTGGGTCTCTTGCCACTGTGTAATGCCTCCGCTCCTCTTCAGTTCCTCCGTAAACCAACTCTCCAGGACATTAGCTTTGCTGCTGGCCTTGGTCCTTTTGCAGACTTTGACTTCTCCCACATCTGTTCCCTCCTTCCTTGTCCTTGACTCTGTTTTCCTCTCCTCCTCTGTCCTCTTTTCCCCTCCTCTCTTTGTCCCCTCTGCCTGGGAACACTTTCACCTTAACATTTGCCCATATGTTCATCTTCCAAATATCATTCTTCATCATCCCCACTGTCCCTCTTCTCCACCTCTTTCATGCCAGTACCAGCTTCCTCCTTGCTTTCCCTAATGGACACATGCATCTCCCTCCTCTTCCCTCCCCCTGCTGTTCTCATTTCTTCAATTCTGACATGCCCCCTAGTGTGCACTCCAGTCTCATTTGGGGTAGTTATATTATTTACAGATTTTGTACCCATGTGATATTAGTAAGGCAGCAGGAAGTAATGTCTATAATATAATAATATACCCTAACATAATTAACGGCCTGTAAATTAAAGGGCACTCAAGTAAATTAAGACAATTAGGGGAGCACTGCTCTCTCTGTGTGCTCATCATTACATAAAATCTTTATGCAGTCTTTTTTGGGGAAGTAAAGGGAATGATTCATAAATAAACCGGTGTCAAATATTGTAAAACATTATCACAAAAATGTTCTGCTCTTGCCAGCAAATCAAACCATATTATGCCAGAGCCTGTTACACAGTAGGAAAAGATTATGACACAGGCTATATATTGCCAGGAATAAAAGCTGTTTAATTAATATGGGGGAGGGAGGGAGAAAAAAATCAATCTTACTCATACTGTAAGATCAACATGGATTATTTAGGTTTGCTTTCAGCTTGGTCATGCAAAACCACCCACTAGTGGGAAAACACACAGCTTTTACATAAGATCGACTGCACAGCCTGCGGCGAATATTCAGGAATCGGTGATGTTATTGACTGAGTTTAAGTCACTGACACACCGGAGTAGATTTTGTGTATAAATGCAAATCATATCAGGTTTACAACATCCTCAGAGTCACTGCAAGTCAAATGCACACTTTCATTTTTTTTTCTCTGAGGATGGTCTCTGAGAACTCAGTATTTCATTATGGACCAAAGGCTTTTACAGGATGTATTCAAGTACAGTATAAAGGAAACCATAGACACTCCTGTGTTACATTATTCTTGGTGAGAGTGCACAGACAGTGAGGAGCCCTTCACAATCTTCACCTCCTTCACCAGGGGTGCACCATTACACTTCTCCTTGTTCCCGGTCCAAGCAGCAGTGCACTGTACTGTACTTCCAACTTCCAACCACGCGCGATCAGATCAGGCAAGTGAGCGAACAGCAGGTGAAAGCAGTTAGTTTCCTGGCTGAGAGGTTGGAGGTGTGCAGCCCGTCTCCTGCAGATCCTCATCCAACAGCTCAGTGTGGCTGCTCCCTCTCCTTCCATCACTGAGCTGATATCAAACAGTGGCTGTTGTTTTGTTTTGTAGTTAAATTATGAACAATAACAGAAAGTCGGGAGGTCACTGACATGTTTCCTTTGACTACTACGTATAAAAATCATCAACCTGTGTTTTGGAATTTAAATACCTTTTTTTTCAAGTATATTTTTGGGGGCTTTTTATGCCTTTATTGGATAGTATAGTAAAGAGAGGGGGAATGATATGCAGTAAAGGGCCACCCAATGCAGGATTCGAACCAGGGCCATCTGCAGCAAGGACTATAGCCTCTACATATGGGTCGCCTGCTGAACCCACTGCACCACTCGGCGCCCCGGAAGTTAAATACGTTTAATGTGAAGCTGCAGTAATAGGAAATGTTTGGTTTAGCATTAGCAGCAACTTCAGACACTAAAACTGAAAATATAATAATATATACATGTTTTGGGGCGTAGGCTGAATCACCATTGTGTTCCCTCCCCCCTTGGCAGCAGTAGTTATGACACAGACTGTGTTTATTATTCACATCAAATTCTTCTGAGTTTGCTGCTTTAAGAAAAGTTTATTTGTGCACACACAGAATCACATCCACATCTGTCCAGACAGATGGTACCATCTATTTAAGTGTGTGTACTGTAAAGTATATGATAAATCAATGATTGTACATTGCGGGAAGCCTAACTGAGGCTTATTACGACCCATAGGTACGTTTTATTGTCGGATGATCTGAGGCAGCTGTGATGATTCTGACAAGTGAAAAGGAGGAAGTCATGTGATGTAGTATAAAGAGTGAAAACACGGCTTTTGTTGTTTATTTAAATTATGATCTTGGCTCAGTTGTAGTTATTATAACCCTGACAGTGAAGGCGCTGTATCAGAGGTTACATACGGTCGTTCAGGTCGGAGAACTTTTGGTTTTGGGGCTATTTCAATGATTAATCCTTCTGATTAAACATGCATCATTAGTTTGTGCATATTTTTTCTTCCCACTGCATGATATAAATCTTTAAACACAAGGTGACAAATAGGTATGTTCACACAAAAGCCTCAGCAAGTTCCTAAAGCAGCTGGGCCACAGTGGACGTCAGTCAAACAGGAGGAAACCAGCTGTTTTAAGTTGTGTTTATATGAGCCTGAGTAGGATGATGTATGTGGGAGTGACTCAAAATAAACTACAGCGCCTGTGTTTATGGAAATGAAGCGACATGTCAGCAAAGTGGCTGCACGTGATGTCCCTGAAGCAAAAAATAGAATATCACCAGATTAGTCATTTAAGTGACACAATGGTGATCATAATACACTGGTGACTAGATAAATCATTGTTTGCTTGTTTTTTTGTGGCACCCTGTGTCTGATATGTTTCACACACACATACCACAAATGACTTTATCAGTTTTGTTTTTTATTTTCTTGGAATTTTTGTTCATTTCATCAGAGTGAGGCAATCAAGAGGCGCTCAAAGTGTCCAGGCAGGCGAGAAAACCACTCAACCAGAGCAGCCAATGCCTTGACCCTGTGACACAACTGTCTGCTCAGGGCTCATCATTCACACAGAGGTTTGGTTTTTCACGGCGATGTGTGCTCATGCATGTGTGTTTGGAAAAGGTTTTTGATCTCATTCCCTTATTATAATGTTTTTATTGTTATTTTTTGTTTTTTGGGTGTGTGTGTGTGTGTGTGTGTTTTTGGTTGAGGACAGTAAAATAAATAGGCTACCGTGCATCATGACATTTTGGGTTTCACATTTCCCAGATCTCTGGGCCAAAACCATCCAACTGTATATCCAAGAATGTATAAATCCATCCATCCACTCATCTATCCCCTTCTCATCCCCTCATCCACCCACCCACCCATCCAGCCAGCTATAGCTAGCCATCTGTTATTCTCTCAACTTTTTCCCCTGCTCCTGTCTCTCTTTCTCTCTCCCTCTCTCATTTTCTCCCTATTCCAGAGCCCATCCATGATATGAATGCTCTGCTCCAGTGAGCAGTGTGCTTTTTTTTTTTCCCCCAGACATCCTGACGGAGAGAGACAACCTTGGCAGAAGACTTTATGTAAGCAGTTCATTAGCTCCTCAGCTCTGGACCCCCCACACTCACATGATAATCAGGCATGGCTGCCATGGTGAGAAATTACTCAGAAAAATATCCATTTGACATAAAGACTGAGAACACTCCAGCAGCCGGACATGTTATGCAACTGTGACTCTGGTCTGTTTTTCCGCTGCAGGAGTGACGGCACTGTAGGGCAGAAAAAAAGGCCGTGCTGTTGATTAAAAGGACAAATTAAAAGAGGCCTTTATTTAACTGCCCTTTTTAAACTGTCACTTTAGGCGCAAGAGGCTCACACTCACACTGAGGTTTGGGAAAGCAGCCCTGCACGGCAATGATATCATTTAATTCCACAACAAAGGGTTGTTACTGTACCCCGCCTGACACTTGTGATGGTAACCAGTGGAGCAATTGTGGTTGAATAAAGTGTAAGTCACTGAAACAGCCTGTGTTATGGGATGTTATGGGATTGGTTATTGACTCAGGGTGCACTAACTGTGACCGACTGTGATGTAAAAACATCGACTGCTCAGATAAACTCTGCGATTTAGGAAAACTCATTACAGCTGATGAGAATATTTCTGATCCTATCCAACAAAGTACATTTACTGAAGTACTTGTACCTGAAGGTTAGTTTTATTTGAGTATTTTCATGCTCTGCTGAGGCAGAACGATTGTCCACCAGTGACGTGGTTGTGAGTTCGATCCCCAGCTCCTAACATCAATACGCCGAAATGTTATTGAGCAAGATGCCGCATCTCAAATAGCATCAGGACAACACCTCACATGACCTCTGGCATCTCCATGTGTGCAGCTTACTGGATAAAAACATGCGGCAAATATTAAGATTCTCTCTGTTTGATTTGCAGGTTATTTTTTATGTATTTCATTCACAGTACAACAAACACTTCTTCAGCCTCCGTCAGTCGGTTTGGATCATTTGTTTTTGTCAGATTCTGATTAGAGAAGTTGTGTAAGGAGCTGGGAGACCAGCTGAGCCATGTGGTGCAGTTTTTTTTAGTTGGTCCAGCTTCTGTAGTGATTATTGGAAAAGTATAAATAATACAAGATGGGTTTTTTTGTTTGTTTTTTAGATTTAAAACATTTACTGTCCAAATAGAACGATATATATTCCATTATATTTACCTGTTTACCAGCCACTGTGGAATAAGTCAACAGACCCCACATGCACCAACTAAACAGCTTGTGCACTGTAACTAAACTAAACTAAATTAGAATTATATCTAATTTGTTACCCAAAATGAGATTAGTTGCGTTAAAGTGTTCGTCTGTCATAATTAAACCAATTAAGCTTCATGATTCTGAAGGTGCACAATCAGGCGTGATTTGGCGCAGCAGCTGAAGGCTGGGAGAGCGAGGCCTCCTCCTCCTCCTCCTCCTCCTCCTGATCGCTGAGCCAAGGATTGTGTTTTTAAATATAGAAATGTGTTAATAGCCTCTGGTAAATGGTTCAAGTCCACTCACGGATGTGTAGGAGACGGGAAAACAACTGCACATGACGCATGCACTCTCATGTGCTCCACCGATACTCTCTTGCTTTATACAAAGGCTAATTATGCAATAAATATGCTTTTTTTTTGGTTTTGCTAAGTATTGAGTTTTATGTGTAATATTCCAGCCCTTACCTCTGAATACATTCTTTAGTTGTGTGTTTCTGCAGATTTACATATTCATCCTTGTAACTGAGGAAAACTGACATGATTGATGACCTCTGACCCCACGGCAAAGAAAGACACTCCCCTGCTCAACAATCACTGACTTTTCCTTGTAGCAAACAGACATAATTATATTTTATATTCATATTTAAAGCCGGGTGAATAGCGGAGGATGTTGCTGCTCGAGTGAACACACAGATTCGGTACGACTAGAACAACAGCAGCTGGTAAGAGGTGTGGGAGAACCGACTCAAAGTTAGCTCAGGAACAGATGGACCAGCTGGTCTCTTCTGCTGGGTTACCATGGTAATGTGGATTTGACCTTATTTGTGTCTAATATTTCTACTGCCCCGTGACCACAGCACCCCCGAATCCTTCCTTCAATAAGACAAGCATATATGTCCATGTCTTAACTACACACACACACATACACACACTCATGTACTTGCATAGAAATCCACTTAAACACACATTAACCAGTCATCAATGGAAATCCCATGCGTTTGCACACATTTGCCCACACACACACACACACACACACACACACTCTCATGCGTGCACGGTGCACACCACCTTCTCCTCTCCTGCAGACTCAGGCAGCGCCCGCTGTGCTCAGAGTTACTGTTGCCTCTTCTCATTCAATTTGCTTTCTAAACCCCAGGGAGGTCTCCCGTGTTCCTCATTAGCATAGGTTCTGTCCACAGCGTGCAGCCCGACATCAATCTTCCGTTTAAGATATGCAAACCTGGAACAAAAAAAAAAAAGGAAAAGAAAAAAGGAAAGGAGCAAAATCAGGCAATAGAAGCTTGTGGGTCAATCTTACAGTGGCTCGTTGACAGAGTAGATTTTGCTTATTTAATATAAAAGTATTTGCTCTTGTTTCATATAATCCTCATTATTTCGTAGCTGTGTGAAGAAAGGGACAAGTGAGGAAGTGGAGTGTCACCTCTGCCCAGGTGGTCACAGTATTTATAGGTACATTACATGCTAATGCTTCATAAGGTCATAAAGGAGCCATTAAGCCCTATTCTCTACACCCATAAAGCATCTCTGTGTTCACTACAGCTCGTGATTTAAGCTGATAAAGCATATTCACATCGCCTGAACTACAATGACTTTTTGTTATACGATGAACTTACAGCCACCTATAAGTCCGAGGTGTTTAACTCTGTTTACACTGCTGCTTTACTGGCTGCTGAGCTCTGCACCAGTCTGTCCTTCTTCCACCCAGTCCCCACATCCAGTCTTTATGGTCCACACCTAAATTAATCCCCGCCCCCCCCAAAAAAAAAAAAAAAATTAAAGGCTAAGTACATTGATTCTAATTATTTGAATGGAGCTCTAACTGCTAAGGAGGCAGGTTCTCTTGCCAATAAAAGTCTTATTTCCTCTTAAGCACATGCAGCCAGGAACCTCAGTTGATATATAGATATGCTTTAATGCTAAAATCATGGTGCCTAATATACTGTTGGGTGCTATAAATTGCTTGTACAGCTGTTTATATTCTGTAAGTGCTGGAAAGGTTAGAAGAACAGTGTGTAGAAATGTTTTTTTTTCCCCCTTTTTGGTCGTGAAAATATATTTCCATGCAAACCATGACACCCTGACATATCAACTAGTTTCTTATCTCATGTTATGTGGATTAATGAGCAAGTGCATGCATGGTGCCGTCTATCTCCAGCATAATCTAGATGTTGAGGTCACACCAAGCTGCTTAATAAAAGTGGTTTCTCTGTAAGCACAGATCGGCTTTTCCCATCACCCAGTACATACTCTCTCTCCCTCTCTCTCCCTCTCTCTCTCTCCGTCCCCTGCTGTAATCCTCACAATGAATGTCTTTTGCCTAAACTGCACTGTCAGGAGTAACAGTGCACTTCACACTCTGAATGAATGTGGGATTTAGGTGTACCAGTTAGTGGACAGGAGCAGAGTTGATTCATACATAACTGGGAACCTGAGCCTCTACTGTTACACTGTTACACTGTTCAGCTGTGCAGATTTAAGTGGGTGTGTCCATAATGTACTGGCTGAGAGGAGTAGGTGAATATAAGCTTCAAATATACTGTTTTGCATCATATAAGATATCCTTGTTAATTTATCAATCAATATATTCTGCATGTGTCATTTAGGACAATATCTATACCGTATACAGTATTGATATAAAGTAAATGAAATATGAAAAGACAAACACCTACTGTCTGATGTAACCAGTGTTAGTACTGGTGCTACAGTCCATGAGGATCAATAAAAGTAATCAGTCTTAACTGTCTCGTCCTCACCTCCTCTGCGATTTCCCTCATTAAAAGACATGGGAGTCAGACACCTGCTCAGATCTGTGTGTGGCAGTTTTGACATATCATCAATACGGCCCAGGCTCCACTGACCCTGGATCTGTCCACTGTGAGAATCAGCTTTGATTTATGTGGTTTAACATGTTAAGTGTAATTTAGTTCAACTGGTTTCTTATTGGTTTCCACCACCAGGTTGTTGTTTTTACCGTGCGTCAGAGGAGATTTTTGTAAGTTCACCAGGTTCGTGCCGCCAGCAAAAGTTTGAGTCCTGAGTCATGGAGGGAGGGAGGGCTGCACAGTGCACCAGGATATTTTCAGGTTCAATCGGCAATGAACAGCAGAGAGTCTGAGTGAGTTTGTGTGGCCAAGGAGCAACACACGATATATTGTATATAAACCACATTTATCAGAAAAAAGTTCTGTTTTTCACCAAATTTCGTTTAAAAATTGCGTAATTAATGCAATGCAACATTTAGGTAATGCAACTGTGTTTACAGACTTGTTGCTGTTTTGAGATTTTCACAATCAAACACACACACTCGTGCACATCCAACACTCCACCTGGCTGTGAAGGGTCCTCGACCACCTGCTCCAGATCTCAGGGTGAACACCGGAGTGTTTCAGGCTCGATTCATCATCTTTCGCTTGAATGTTGACAATACTTTTGCACCTGCATTTGTATTTTCCTGCATGCAGCTGTACACTTTATTCAAGATGTCACCTCCAGGCTTTATGCTTGGATTATGAGCTGAAAAGAAGACGAGGAGCTCGACAGTTGTTATTTTGTCTCTTATGTGCGTCTGAGACAAACACACAGAGAGAGAGAGAGAGAGGGTTCTCTGAGCCAATATTTGTTCATCTGTAATGTGTTTAAATAAGATGATTTTGATAAAAAAAAAATCACTTGGCTGTTCGCCCAGGCCACAGAACTCTCTCTATTAATCTCTAAAAAAAAAAAAACTTGTCATATGAACTGCAGCAACTTCATTATGAAGCTATAGCTTTCAACTCTAATAAATGTGCTTCACTCTGTTTTGTTACCCTGGCACACGCAGGCTAGTTGTAATAGTTTAGATTTAATTAATTGACATAAGGATTTGCTAATCTGATATTTGTGAATTGCACTGCTGGAATGAAACGTATGAAACCTGAAGCAGCAGGGAGGGAGGATAAATTAAGACTTTCCTCATTTTCTCTGGTGCGAAAAGTGTTTGTGAAGTGAAGGTGGTGAGAAACGCTGTGAGAGAGCGAAAAGCAAGTGTGACTGTAGACGAGAGAATAGAAGAATAAGAAACAGGTGTGCACTCGTGAGTGAGTCGATGGAAGCTTGATGCAAAAAGTTGAGATGTGACCCCCCCCACCTGGCAGCGTGGGAGGAGGCCCGGCCGCTGGTGCCCTTCTCTACGAGCTCCCAGTGACCTCCCGCAATAAGAAAAAACTGGTTGCTATGGTATCAAGAGGGATTTTAATGATATGCTCGGAGGCGTTGCTATAGAGAGAGAGAACGGTTTGATGCTGCCAAAGAGGGCAGCGTATCTCCATGCCTACATGGCAGTGTGGTGTTTGAACTGCTAAAAGTGATCAGAACAATGCTTGGTTTTAAGTGCAGGCCCAGCTGGTGGCGCATGTAGCTTCTGTTTCAGATGGATGTTAAACACAGGATACAGTTTAGCCGGGAAAAATCTTATATTTCAAGTCTGGATTCATCACAGAGCCTTGTTCACACACACATCCAGTGCTCGGCTCAGTGGGGCACACTTCACATTCTGGATTAACGTCCTTAAAACTGTTCAGAAATCATAATACAGCTGTTTTTGTCATTTTAGATCTCTATTTAATTAACAAAAAAAGTGGTTTAATAAAATAATGTCTGTAAATAAGAAACTGGTGTGAGGCTGGATGTTATATTTCTGAGGATTTTGATATTTGAGTTTAAATATGGCCACTTGAGCACATGTTTTTGAGTAATAATTGATAGTGTAGGTGAAATTCACAACAATAATCCAGTTTCATCACAGTAATCCATTCAAAGATGTTTTTTGATCTTATATTGAAACACTCACCGATGCTCCTCACCGCCCTGTCTCCATTGAGAGTGTGTGCGTGTGTGTGTGTGTGTGTGTGTGTGTGTGTGTGTGTTTCTGTGTGTGTGTGTGGAGCAGTGGAGTGTATTGAAGGAGGTCGTTTGTCACTGGTTCTGTGGTTATTTTTAACCCTCCCTCGTGTGCAGGTCTAATCAGAAACTGGATGTTCCTCATCAAATTAACCAGGAAATATATTTTCCTGAAATGAGCCTGGGTCTGTACATACATCCTAGCATGATGTAGCAGGCTAAGGTCAATTACAAAAGAGGGTTACTGGGGCTAATCAGATCAGGGCTGAGTTGTGCAATTTCTCCACTAATTTCTCCACTAATGGCTCCAGATCAGAAGAGGTTAGAGTTATTACTTACTTCATAATGGGGCAATATCCCTAAGACAAAGTCTTATTGGAAATTAATGAAAAGGCGACTCTCTGTTCATTTTTTCTCCTTTTTTTAAACTGAAACCAAAGAAAATCTTCACCAATAAATGGCAATAAAGTTAAATATTTTCTATTTTGACTGTGTTACTGTAAGACATAGTTTATGTTTGTTTTTTGTTTTTTTTATTATTATTATTTGTAGAGCTGCCAAACGATAATAACAAGCTAATGCAAATGACTTTTAAAGTGCAATTGACACATGTACATCCATTAAAGCTACGCAGCAGTAACATGTGAATGGCAAGTAGAAACAAACCCAGGGCATTGCTAGCCATTGAGTTCTACTGCAAATATGTATCCAAATAAATTTAATGATGTATTTACATCACCCAAACCCCTTAATATGCATTACAAATTAAAAATGATACCTCTACTGTAATTTTCAGGGCAGGTGATATTCAGTCTGAACTGACTTTGTTAAAGGGGTCTGGTGACGCCCCTGAACAGTCCTCAGAAAATGATAAAGAAACAGGTCTTTGGAACTGAAGTTCAGTTTCAAAGACCTGAGAGATTGTTCTCTTGACAAGACAAAAGTTATTTGCATTTACTGTTGTGTGTGTTTTCACATGGGCAGTGTTTAGATCAAGTCCAGTTGAACTTTGGGCCCAAGTGCGTTTGGATCAGTGTGAACACAACAGTCACTCTGTGGTGCAGCTACAGTTAAACTCTGGTGCGGTCCGTTTGTTATGTAAACGCCGCCAGACATTGATCCGCTCCAAATGCCTGGACCTGCCATGTAAACATGAGTCGCAACGGAAACGAATGGACAACTGTCCAACCAGTCCACCTCAGAGGTTATTCTTAGTATTTGTTCTTGTTTCGGATTGTTGCAATAATAATAAACACACATTTGCAAAAAGCAGACTATTTGTCCATTCCCATGTTGATAAAAGACAAAATATCGCTCTTAAGTTTAATTTGGAACAGATAAAAAATGAGAGACTAATCACGTTCAAAAATTTTAATCGATTGACAGCCCTAATTATTTGTTTTTAAGGGGAAAACAGTAGATCAATTATGTAGAAATGACTTCTTGACAAAACATCAGTTTGATTTTCAAACACAGATTATAAGATGTTGAGTTATCTCATTATTATTAGTTATAGATTATTGTGAGACTATGAAATAGAAATTATGTATAATTTCTGATCATTTCTGACATCCATCTTCACTTGAGGCTGAATGCTCCTCTACAGGACCGATCTGTTCTCACCTGCATATTTTATCCTTGTTTATAAAGTTTACCCCGCACTGGGACTGACAGGACTGAAAACAGGAAAACTAATGAAAGTTATAGAAGCTTGTGAAATTACCATAAAAGCTGCATTTTAAATCAGCACTTCATTTTTTAAGCTGTGATTATTTTCTCCCCCAAATTTATTCTACCACTTTTAGCTTCCTCCTCTCAAAATGTGACATTTGTTTACACACATAACAAACTTCATGTAAGAATATACTCTGTGTATACTGTAAATATTTTTTTTATTAAAATATTTCATTGCATTGCAGTTCATTAGATGAGTCACGCTGCTTCTGGGTTTATATACAGTCAAACATCACCTGCAGACCTGTGGTATTCTCTGCTCTAACATTGTAGTATTTTTTTTGTCCCTTTAGCTGATTTGCATATCAGTCTTTAACTACTTTATGGGATATTGATTATGCAGATGATTTTATTTCAGGAGCATCAGTCTGAATTTAAAAGACTTTAGTGAGGCTGTGAGAGTGCTTCTACAAACAAGCCTTGCACTTTTACGCATTTCTTTGTTAGGAAGAAGAAAATGTTCTTCCTGCTGGTGTTCATAGTCTCAGTGTTGCCGTCCTGCAGTGTCCTGTGATAAGCAGAATTTAAATGAAAAGAGACATCATTTACCTTGTCGTCTGTGTAAAGAGATATACCTCCCCCTGCCCAAAGTTATTTTGCAACAAGTGACAGTAAGAAAGCGGCTCCAGCTGTGACGAGCGTCTTCAGATCTCATTTAAACATGTCACTCACTGACAAGTTGCATAATTTTGCTAAACACTGAGGATTTTCTCCTCGGGTCGATACTGCATCGACTGCATAACGGCCACAGAGGCCTCACTGGATCAATGCTCCTCAAAGCACTGCAGACACTTTTTTCTTTCTCCATATATTCAAAAGCTGAAATGTGATAAGTCATCGTGCCAAAGTGTGAAACTGCCTGGGTATTTTTTCATATAGCTACCTACTAGAATGATTTACAGCTCTATATCTCAGACTACTGCCCAGTTACATCTCTGTTTATCCCAGTGGTTCCCAACCTTTTTTGGCTCATGACCCCATTTTGAATCAAAAATTTCTGGCGACCCCTGATCATGTGCAGTCATGTGATCGTGGCCGTCAATCATGCATCAGCTCAGATATTTTTATATGGTGCATTTTATTTGAACTTTATATTTGAGAAAGTGAAAGTACAGAATGCAGTTGTTTAAGATTGTGTGTGGTGTTTTTAAGAATCATTTTAATAAGAATTATAATTAGTTACAAGAATATTTTTTATCAGTAATTGTTTTTAATCAATTATTAGACATTTCAGGTGACCCCATTGGAATTCCAGGCGACCCCAAGTGGGGTCCCGACCCCAAGGTTGGAAAACACTGGTTTAACCAGAATCATCAAAATTTTGTTTGTCTTGAGTCTTGGTTATAAAGTGTTTTCTGAGTGACCATTGACCTCCAAAGACATATCAATTCATCTTTGAGTCCAAGTGAACATGTATGCAAAGTCAGAAGGGAGTCCCTGTGAAAGGAGTCTGACTGCAGATATCACATTCACAAGAGTAAAATGTGTGTTTTGTGAGGACAACAAGACCTTGATCTTTGACCTTTTAAAATCTAATTGGTTCATTCTTGGTTTATAGAGCATGTGTTTGGCACAAATTTGACAAAGTCAAAGTGTTGCTGAGACAGGTGGACGTGTGTACTGTATGTTGCGTGGTGTAGGAACATGAAAACAGCTCTGAGCAGCAAATGGAAATCTGTGTGTATGACGTATGTGTGTGTGTGTGTGTCACGTTCTTCAGAGGAAACGGAGATGGAATAAAAATAAATGAGATTCAGCCGACACATCCACACTAAGCAGCAACACTGCTCCTGTTTCTGTGGCTCCATCTCACACACACACACACACACACACGCACACACACACAGAGAAGGGAGTGTGTTCCCATCTGTGTGACACACAGCGTTTCCGGGTTATTGGCTGGTTTTCGTGCCGTTGCTGCTTCTTCTTCTCCGACACCAGCTCGGCATGTCAGGCACGAGAGAGCGAGAGTTCTGCTTGTGTGCACCTTTATTTATTCAGCTTTTATCTGACTCCCCCCTCCTCCCTCTCTCTATTTATTTATTATATCCCACTCCTTCTGAATTTCCCCACTATCCTCTGCTCACTCTATTCCAGACTTTCCCCTCACCTCTCCTATACCTTTCCATATTTCCTCCCTCCCTCCCTCTCTCTCTCCGTCCGTCCGTCTCTCCATCTTCTCCTCTCCCGGGTTGACAGTGTGCAGAGATGATGAATCAGACTGCATGTGACAGTCTGGCATTTGACTGAATCTGATGTGGTTAATATGAGGCTGCTGACAGCGCGCTGGAAATCGTTAAGAGAGGAGGAAGCTCGGAGACACGGGCTGCTCACTGCTGCTGCTGCTGGTGTGTGGCTGTGTGTGTGTACGGGCAGCATATGTTTACTTCTGTGTGTGTGTGTGTGTTTGTGTGTGTGTGTATAAACACCTCTCCCTGGGGGGTCAAAGGTCAGCAGAATAAGCTGCCTCCCTTTGTCTCTGCCTACACGTAGCTATCGTCCTTTTTCTAACAGCTACTCCTGCACGAGTTCATACATCAGCCTGACTGTGGAGGCCAAACTTCAACTAATGATGCACACAAACACACACACACAGACACACAACTGACATTACATAAGCGTTACCTGTGGATACGATAATTTCTTAAAGAATGTTTATAACTTTCTCCCGTGGTAAAAACACACTCGTTCTGCCTCTGTCCTCCTTGTCGAAGCCTGATTCAGTGACGCTCTGATTATTTTTTTTACTATCTTTACTTTACTCACATTATTTTATCAGATTAAATTAGATTGTGTGAAACAATCATACAGAAAAAAATATTCTTGTCATATTATTTAGCAGTGCACTCGATTGCATGCAGTGAATTATATCTGAGTTGTGAGTAATTATCACTTTTTACATGTGTGTGCTGTGATTTGTGTACATATCAACACATGCATGAGCATCTGTGTGCATCCACACACACACACACACACACATAGGGATATTTCAACATGTCACTCTGCGTGTGTGCATGTGGTGACAGCGTGCGCTCAAACTGTGATTTTCTCTGCGCGTGTGTAAAAAGCATATGGTGAGTCAGTGTGTAGGAGTTGGAGCGTTAGTGTGTGTGTGTGGGAGGAGGGAGAGAGAGGAGAGAGAGAGTTGGTGATGGAGAGGAAAGAGGATTCAGGTTGTGCACCAATAGGTGGCACTCTACCCTTTTGTGATTGGCTGTGGTGACCCAGACTAACACAGGTCTGGGAGCACATGCTTCTTTTCTTTTTTTTTAACATCCCAATGGAACAGGAAGTTGGATGATAAAACTTCCTCCTGTTTTGTTTCCAGCTCTGTGGTTAATTCTGCCTGCTGGCTGCTCTTAGTGTGGAGGAACAAGAGCAGAGAGTGACGGAGGTTACACCACTCTGCTGTGAATGAATGGAGAGTTAACACTGCTGAGGTAATAGAAGCTCTCTCTTTCTCTCCTTCAGGGCTGAATACACGTCTTTATGGCCTCTCCTGCCCACGTATGTGCTCAACGGCTGTAAATATAGCAGCGTAAAAAACTGATACCGAATCTCAACCCTGACACTCTGAGCTGGAGTCGACTGTAATGTCACTGATTCACACAAGAAGAACATGAGTTACGTAAATGTGTGTGTGAGTCCCAGAGATATATCGTCACAGCGATCAGTGGAAATGTGTGAAAGAGAGGGATCAATGTGTGTGTGGTTAAAATGATCCAGAAATGTGAGTGTGTTTTTGTTTGGAGTGCCACAAAGCAAAAAGAAATAAAAGCCTCGCTAATAAGGCCTTCAGAGATTAAATATTCACAATTGTTCTTTTTTTTGTTGTACCTCTCACTGCATGGTGGTGGTTTTATACAAACAGACCTGGAAGAGGAGAGAATATAAATATATAAATATAAATATAAATATAAATATAAATATATATATATACAGCATCTGGCTTTATTGAACATACTAAACAGTCCTGTGGGAAAAGTAGCAGGAGTGAGAAGGAGTCGGAGTAAATTTATTAACAGAGGAACAAAATACCTGAATTCTGTTGCAATAAAAACAGGTCATCGTCGTGACGACGTTTACAAAGAGCAGAGTACAAAAAAAAGAAAAAAGAAAAAAAAAAGGTTGTGGTAGTTTGCGGTAGTTTGTGGTTGGGACCAGCTGATCGTCGAGCAGGGTCGTACAGAAATACTTAATCATTATTCACAAAATATACACGTAAAATAACAATGTGAAGCATTCATTGTCTTCTAAATTGTGTCCACAAAAGACAGGCAGAGTCCAAATGAGACAACAACAAAAAAAAAAAAAACAGGAGAGGAGATTAACAGTGGCTAAATGAAAGAATCAATAAAGCCCATGCCTGTGGAATGAAATGAAATGACTAAAGGGCAGTTTATGGCCGTAGTCACCATAGCAATAGAAGTCTATATACTCTATGGAGTTCACAACCCTCTACATTCAACAACCCTAACAAGCACATCGAGGGTCGGAGGTCATGCAAGTGCGGTTCTCCCGGTGGTGCGATGGAGCTGAGCAGCTAGGCCGGGGGGGTCAGAGGGCAGATCAATCGGGTCACTGATAAAAGCAAATGAGCTCAGTCATATAAAAAAATGCACACATACAAACACACATATATACACATATATACATAAACACACGTACTTCACATAGACAGCCCCGTCTCTCTCTCTCTTTCTCACTGCTGTTATTTATTTGTGTTTGTTTTGACGCGTCGACTGACGTTTATCTGCAGAAAAAAACACTCAGACGACCTCCCTGCAGGAGGTGGGAGGTCCAGCCAGCACTTCTGTAGGCAGTCACTCAGTTATTCATTTATTTATTTTATCCACTTACAATAGAAGCCGATACACGAGGCAATAAGAGCTGAGATCATGCCCCGTCTCTTCCCAAAGACGGACGACACGAGGGTGACGATGAAGGAGTGAAGGACGGACAGAGGGACGACACAGAGACGGTTCATACAGTCTGACACCTCGTTTGGTCGTCTGGTGCACACATTAAAAAAACAAAACAAAAAAACATGCAACAACAGGCCTTAAAATGAATAATACAGAATAAATTAGTTACAACTACAACAGGCCGTAGTTGCACATCATTTCATCAAGATTTAAAAAACGTCAAACTTTAGTTTTTAACCCTGACCGCGCTCCTCCCTGAACTTGAACAAAGTTTGAATGTCCCCACCTCTGTCTTAGTTACGCCATAGCTGCCATGCACAGATATTTTAGTGTTAATTTAAAATCCTTGGCACTGTGTGTGTGATGTGAGTTTTTACAGACTCAGTTTGTGAAACTTCAGTTTTAAGAAATAGATCCCACTCCTGTGAGTGTCCAGGTCCAGTATATTGCATTATATTTAATTGTAATTGCATATTTTGACCCCTTAAATGTTTTAAACGTGCATTATTGATTCACTATATCAATACTATTGAACTGAGCTCTACCATGCTGGTCTGTTCACAAAGTCAGAGTGCTCGTAAGAAGTTCACATAATTACAACAAATGAAGAGCTTCCTTTCCCGAGGGGAATTAAAATAAATTACAACACAATATTTAATAACTATAGGGAACCACTTTGTGTTTTGCTCTGTGTGTGTTAAGACTAAATAAGAACAGAGCACTTCACACCAATCGTACAGTATTTCTTTGAAGAGTGTGTATGACGATTTTCATCAAAATCAAATGCGTCGGTGGTGCAAAGTCTTCAAGACGACCGTAATCTCCTGGCACACTGTGAGGCTCCACGTTGCAGAAGGTGCCTGTGTTAATATGAGACACCTTTAATAAGAGCATCCTGGTGGATGATGGATGCAAACACACATCAGCTTATATTTAGACACCACATGGCTTTATCATGTCACCCTCTCTACTTAATTGGAAACAGTGCATAATCATATGCAAATCCACACCAAGTGGATTATTAATGAATATGTTTTGGCATTTCGTATAATTGATGATGATAGGTTTAGCTTTCTATTTTCTGCTGCTTTTCTAAATGAAACCCAGAAGAAGCCAGAGCTGTCATCTCAGGAAATAATTTGCAACCAGTGTAGAAAGTCATTACCTCCAATTAAAACCACCACAATAAATAGAAACAATAAAAAAGAGACTGATAACGATGTGAGGGCATAAAGAGCTAAATCTTCTCTGAGGGGGGACACACAGGTCGCTGCCAGGAAGCTGAACGTGAGGGAATTTTCCTATTTGCTCTTTTATTATCTTTATTCACTTAAATTTATCAGACAACAGTTTAGTGTCTGTTTCTAGTGAACACACTGATAGGGTAGAAAAACCATAATGGACAGTCAGTGTCTCTGTCAGTGTCTCTGTCTCACTGAGTTTGGGACAGAGGTCATTTAGACCTACAGTGTTAATTCACTAAGACAGTTCTCAGGTATAAGAGTCTGTGATTTCATTAGGGTTTCACTCTTCTCCTGAATGCACGGAGCATCAATAAAATGCATCTGGGTCTCTTGAACGCACCTCATTATAACATGCTTATAACTTAGTTCAAAGTAAAAAAAGAATAAAATCTGAGTTGAGTATATAATTCAAATTGTAATAAGAAATAGAGTCTAGTTATTTACTTGTATTAGTATAGAGAATTGTTAATTTAGATATAAAAAATGATTTTATCAAGAAATTAGATTTTGGTTCTACCATAGGTCCTGGATACAGCAGCTTCCAGCTTCAACAAGTCAGTTTTATATTTGTCATTAAATCACAAACTGATGTTTCACAGTTCACATTCACATCGAGAGAATCATAAAGTGTGAGTGAATGGCATGTGTGCATATTTTAGTATCTGTATTTTTTTTCCTTTTGACATTTCCATGTGCACATTTCTCCATCACGTGCAATGTGACACTGAATAATCAACCAGGCCGGCGTATCTGTGGAGTTACACCAAAAAAAGGAAATAAAAAAAAAAAAAACCCTTTGAAGATTTTGCTTCACGTCCTCTGTACTCCATCAGCGGAGGGAAATTAAGCCAATGAACCAAAAAAAATGGAGCGTTGTGGAGAGAAAGATGAAGAGAGCAGAGAGACGAACGAGGAGTGAGAGTCAGTCACACTGGATCCAGTCAGGGCCGGGGCGACGGGTTCACCCGGTCCGTCGAGTGAGATAAATAAACACAGAGGAAGAGGACGGGTCATTTCAAACACACGTGCAAAAACTTTTTTTTTTTTTTTGCTCTTGTGTGTGTGTGTGTGTGTGGGTATGCATGCAGAGATAACAAACAGAAAAAAAACAAAGTCTCTGGATCTGCTCACAGGACGGACACTGAAAAAAGTGTCATAACATGTCACATGTGTTTAAATGTCGTAAGGGAGGGCCAAAGAGAGGGAGAGCGAGAGAGAAATAAAGAAAAAGAGGAGAGACGGAGAGAGATGTAGTGATGTTGTACCTGTCTGAAATGTTTCCAGAGCCCCGGGGCCCACGGGCGCTGAGGCCGTGGGTCCGGTTGGCAGCAGGAGTCGGTACATCTGCTCTCAAAAGACTCACTTTCCAAAGGGAGTACTTAAAAAGAAATACAATGCACTGAGGCGGCATAAAAGAGTGCTTGGCAAGCGTCTGTCATCTATTTATTTTGTACTGTATGTATATCTGTGTGTGTGCCAGTGTGTGAATGTGTAGGTGTGTGTGTGATTTCCAGGGCGACAAACTCTTGGTTCAGATGGCATCCCTGAAAGACAAGAGAGCAGAGAGAGAGAGACAGGAAGGTGGAATTAGTCAAAAATGGCAGCAGCGTGCGTCATGTGTGTTCAGGCACCACCGCCTCCAGCAAATCAAGAATTATGGATCATATTTTATCATATTCAAACATACACATATCTGCATACAGACACCCCCACACACACCCCCGCTCCATTTCACATCTGTCCACATCTATGGGTGAACAACAACAAAAAAAGGCACAAATGAACGTTGGGATGATGTAACAACGTTTGCATCCATTCCAGGTCGAAAATATATATATATATAAAAAAATCTGAATTTATTCGTTCCCTCGCTGTCGGTTGTTGTTCACAAAGACCTTGTGAAAACTTGTCTGGGAACCTCTGCCAGGTAGTTCACACCTCCACCACCTCCTCCTCCGCCTGACGTGCTGAAGCAGGAGACACTTTTGACAGCACCGAGAGCCATTTTCAGCCACAGAACTTACATGGCTCCTGGCACACACAAAAAAAAAAGAGAGAGAGAGAGAGAGAGAGAGAGAGCCAGTGCTCTCATTTTCTCTCTTTTTCTGTTTTTGGTTGGTGGGTAGGTGAGAAGCCATTAGAGGACAGAGTGGGGAACTGTGTGTCCATGTGCTTTAAAGGACAAACACGATAGATTCAGCAAATCAGATCAACTTTATAACTGTGGACTGACTGGACTGTGTGGGCATTTCAGCTTGAACAATAAGCTCAATATTCTGTATTGATTAACGCATTGCAAATGTCAAAACGGTGCCATATTATAGCACAGCGCCTTCTATATTGCACTGGCACAAATTCAATTATACAAGTATGAATATATGTGTCAGAGTGCAGTAACAAAACCTTACTAATTCATATACTGTAGCACTTACCATATATATACGTATATGTATGTATATATAATGTATATATGAGTGAATCTCTTTTGGGCTCGTACGCTCAACTACTTCAAATGTTAAAACTAGATATTTATTTGGAATACTGAGTTTAGCTGCTAGAAAAGCAATTACAACATCCCATCTATAGATCTATAGAGGTTTGGTATGATATAATTTATAATTTATGATATATTTGTGATGGAAAGAATCACTTTCTCAATGAGGCTTCAGCGATCTATAGTCGAAGACATCTATAAGCAATGGAAAATGAAAACTTCCCTGAAACGCCCTTCTTTTGGTAAAGTTTTTTTTATAATAAGGATTATTTAGTTAATAATTTATTTCCTTGTATTGTTACAATAGAAAACACCCCATGTCCATTTGTTATTCTATAAAATGCTTTGTTGAAGGAAAAAAATATATATATAAAAAGAAAAAAAAGAGTGAATCTCATCTCGTGCACTGATGGTAGAAACTATTTCAAAGAAAAGTTGAACAGCTGACTGTCTGTGCTGTCGTCACGCTCTAATTCTTCCATGTAAGACACTCGCTACGTGATAAGTCCTAATTGTCTCCAGCGAGTGCCTTGCTCCAGAGCACAACGACGGAGATGCAGCAGATGACGGACTCATTTTGGCTCGATGTGGTGACCTCTCTGTGATGGGAGCGTTTCTCTTTAGCGGCCCTGCCCTGCTACTATTAACTGTATTTGCCCAAGTAACCAGATGGCCAACATGTGTCTGTACGGCGGCTAAAGAAGAATAATAGACGGAGCGGCTCCTACAGAAACACGGCTCCGATGTGGCTGGATGATTAATGCTGAGTGGATGAGGTAGAGGAGCGCTGGGCTGTCCTGTCTCATGAAGGTGGAGAGATGTGGGGGAGGGGGAGTGTAGGGAGAGGAAGGTGGAGGGGGGTGGGAGGCAGCAGAGAGAGTGTTTCTGAGAGAGTGACACAGAGATAAAGTGAGAAATCGAGAAAGCAATTGAGTGTGGGAGAGAGAGAGAGAGAGAGAGAGAGGGAGAAGCAGCATGTTTATGTGATGTGAGAGGCAGGAACACAGATCGTTTCTCTCGTGTGAAAACGATTTGTCTTACACGGGTCTGTAGATGTGGAGTGTGCGCAGGCATGTCCATGCAAACTCAGGTGCATGTGTGAGAGATGCATTCAAGCGAACGCACACAAACGAGGTGACGGAGGCGGGTGGAGCGATTCCCACGAGACCCCGACACAAGAGAAAAATGATATATGATACAGACAATGGCTGTTTGTATATACCGCTCCTCTTTGCTTCCTGACTGAGTGGCCTGTAATTGAATGATCATTACTCTAAAAGTTACAGCCACGGATCCACAGTCGAAAATAGGAATCGGAAACGGCATTTAGTGCTACTGATTTATGAGCAACAATGGGGAGGTTGTATTTTTTTTTTTCAAGTGTGGCACTCTGATGGGCAATAAAGAGGAGCAGGGCTTATCATCTGCTGCACCTATACTCATGCACCACCAGCCAGCCAACCAGCCAGCCAACCAGCTGGGGCCCTTCATGGAAGGAAGTGTTTTCAGCAAATTTGTTTCCTTCATGTCTCGCCCTGAATGGAGCTATTCATTAAAATAGCCTCCAGTCGGTAGGCACCGCTGCCATGGCACATTTATACACTTGTTCGCCTGTATCCTCACAGAAGTAGACACACATGCACACACATCCACATCCACCTGCACGTACACTCACACAAACAGACACTCTTTTCTTCTGGTCCAGCTCATCCTTGCAGGAGGGCCGCTGTTAATAAAAGCAGAGATACAAAGAGAGAAAAAGGCTCCGGCGCATTCACAGAGATCTGTTTCCAGCCGGAGCCGCTGGAGCTGGATGTTTTCTGTCTGGTCCCCGCGTTTATTTACTGATGTCATATTTGGATTAAGGTGGATCTAAAACAGATTGAAAGGGTCACCATCACACTATCATGCCTGCTGTGAGTTTAATAAACAGCAATAAAATGGAACAAGTGTGTGTGAAGCTTCCTACAGTGGATTATGTTTCCGTTACGGTTTATATCTCTGGGTATTTTCACCACCAGTGACTTGTTGAATTGTTGCCAACTGTAACTCTTGCTTACTGTACATGCAGTCACTTCCTGTATATGAATCTATTATTGTATCTAATTCTATCTAGTTCTAATAATTACATACATTTATTGGTTGTTAGTTATCATGGATCTCTGATGGTGGATCAGATTAATGATGCTGCAGCATCTCACATCTTTTGTTTGAATGAAAGTTTAACATCATGTTGACTGGATGAGTTTCCCTCAAAGAGAAATATCTTAGTAAAAGTTAAAGTCCCCCTCCAACGATCCTTTTTGGTTATTTTAAAGCATTCTCTGTGGTTTTTAAATTGTGATTATGAAGTTTTTAGCCAAAATCACAAAACCTGTGCCATTTCCCAGGGCTCTCCTTCTGCAGAGCATCAGCAGCTCATTAGCAATGTGCCTCTGAGTGGTGGGCGGAGACTGCGCTGCTCTGCACGAAGAGGAACATGTGGACGTGCAAAATATGGACATGACTCCACAGAGCTGAGCTCTCTTTTCACAAACACTGATAAAAAGATTTTAACTATGTTACAGGCTTGTTTGACAATGTTAGAAAAATAGATGGGAGATGGGAGGGCATATTAAGTGTCATTCCCTCTTTTTCTTTCTATTCTTTTCCTTTTTGTGTGTGTGTGTATGTGTTGTGCTGTTTATTGTTTATCGTTTATTGTTTGGACCCAAACGTTATGTTTTTAATGATTTGTGTCAATAAATTAACTAACTAACTGGAACGCACAAAAAACACGATTTTCATCGGAGGGGATCTTTAATTTTTTTTTTGTCATCTTTGTATTTAATACAATTTAATACAGGGATTTATATAAAATATTATTTTATATAAATCCCTGTTTAAGAGCACAGACACAGAGCCGTTGGATTCGCAGTCATTCGGAGTGAAAATGAACTCAGCTGTGAACTCTGTCACACTATCCACAGCCTCCGTATTTGGTGACAGCTTTCGTCTCGCACTGGACATCTTTGACTTTTACAGCAAAGGTAAATGTGACCACGATCGATCACCGTGACAACCTGTGGTTGTACTTGTTCTTCACTCTGGCTCAGACCAGCACCCTCTGGGATTTTCAGTTATCAGCTTTGGGACAGTGTGTGTGTGTGTGTGTGTGTGTGTGTGTGGTTTCACTTCCCTTTCATCACTCCTCCACTCACAGCACTCCATCTGTCATACACTGCACTGCTGACATATCTATATTTTACACACATATATGCACATTAATAACACACAAACATACTATATTTCATTGTTTTCCTTATTTTGACTCCCACAGCCTTCAGGTCGTCACCACTCTGCCGCTCTCCTCTATAATGATTTGTCAGGATCTGCTTCTCACTTCCACTCCCTATCAATTACTGTAATAGAAACAGTTAAGAGATTGTCACTAAGAAGGTTAGTCACACAGAGATATTGCGACGCCTGCCAACACTGTCATGTCATCTGACTTGTCTGAGCTCGGGGCCTCGGGGCGTTTCCCTTTTTAGAGGAAGAACAAGGCAGAGAGTGAAGGAGGCTGAGGCCGCTGTGTGGGAGAGCCTCAGGAGTGGTGATGCACGTCGATAGTGTGCACGTAAATGCACAACCATGCAAACACATCTGCTGAGGGCATATGGTAGTGACAGCACACACACGCACACACACACACTTGTCTGTTCAAGTGTCAAACCCTAAAGGACGTGTAGAGGTAACGTATGAGACATCTGAACACTGCACAGCTGACTGACATATTACTCTGGTGATAACGATGCCATGTAGAGTATTATCAATAAAAACCGACTCCTTCATATGTCTCAGTTTATCAAGTGCATCTGAAAGACGACACATTAAAATTGACGCTAACACACCTCTTCGCCTTCACACCGCATTCAGGTCATGTTCCTTTTTTTCCCTCCATGTTTTAACATGAGTGAATGACAGTAAACTGAACTGAACTGATTAATATAATTTTGTGGGATCAGAGTGCATAAAACAACAGTTTTGAGTGACAACCTAATCAGCATTTACAGTGTGTGTGCAGCCCAGGCCCGTTGCTATGGGGCGGGCTGCCCACCGACTGACTCTGAGATTTAGTTTTCAAAATTTGTCATTTAATTTAAATTCCTTATACTGTACATCATTTTTTATTTTCTGTATCCAGATCCAGTAAAGATACTACCTTCATATTTCTGATAAATAAAGACATTGACAATAAAACTGTAAATAATGGTGGTTTTCAGGGGAGAGCTCCATTCACGAAAAGATTCTGTGTGTCTCTGTCTTTTATATACAGTTTATGGTCTGTGTGTGGCAGAGAATGATCAGCTACTGTTTTCTCATGTTGAATCTGTTGTATATAATGACTGTGTGATATTATAATGCGTCAGCATCCGTCGTGGTGTGTTTACATGTATTAGTATAGTAGAGTGTATCTGTATATAGTATCGTAGTATGTACTGTATAAACAGTTTCATAAGGACATACTATATGGTGAATATCTTTTCTTACTCTGTTGTGTTACGGTATATTGCTCTGCTCTGCCCTTATGTTATATACAGTATGTCTGCGCTACTGGAAACTTGAATTTCCTTTGGGATCAATAAAGTATCTCTAGCGGGCAGCTTCGCACTCTGTGTTACATTCAGGCCTGTGACGGTCATAAGTGTTGTTGGAATAATGAGATTATTGCATCGGTCTTATTTGCTGTTCTACGCACTTCGCACTCCCTATTATCTATTGATTGTCTCAGCTATAATAACAAGTTTACAAAACCTTGCATGTGCAACTGATCAGTGCCTAGGACTGTGGGAATCTGCACATTTGTAATTGGTCTAGTGTTGGTCTCACTTCCCGTATTTTAACTTTTAAAACATTTAACCCAAACATTTTCATATTTTAACATTTTAATCGCTTCAGGTTGACGAGGATGTTTGCAGCCTCAGTAGTTGTGGTTGGTCAGTTCTGCACACTGTCATAAAAAAGTTGAGGTCCTCAATTTGAATGTTGGGGTCTGGGTTGGACTTAAAAGCGAGGAGCTTTCTATCAGTTGGTCCTTTAGCTTTTAAAATCCCCAAACTGGGACTAATGAACACACCACATGTTCAAGGATGTGCACACTTTTGCTCTTCTGGCGTACACCGTGTTTTCATCATATCACACTAGCAGGTTCTGCTCCACAGAGCGCTGTGAGCATCATACCCAGTGGGTGGTTCAGTGTTTCACAGACATTAGTCAGGACCTGCGACACCTACACAGTCCTGCACGAACCAGGACCTGAGGTCAGACTGTTTTAGACCAAACACCTGAAAAACATCAGCATCAGCAGTTCACTGTGTTTAGTGCAGATTAACAAATAGCATTAGTTAGCATTGAGCTTGACGTAGCGCCACTGTGCCTCTGGACGGCCGTACACGCAGACAAAATGCCTGGATACTAGTGAGAGCTTCAGGGAAGGATTCAGCTTCTTGCCATGATTCAGGACATAGTTCAGTGTGTATTGAGAGCACAGACACCTACGGGCTGTGAGTCCTGCAGCCTGCTGAGTGCCAGACACATTGCAAAACACTGAATGACAAACACAGAGCCTGCCAGTGTTGCCTGGTGGTCTTGTTTTGCAATTATAACTCAGCTGTACTGTATGAAGCCTGAGATCTCTCTGACACATTCGTAAAGAAAAAAAAACATAGGGTAAATAATTATAACTGAGAGTGAGAGTTTTGTGTGGCTACTGAATAATATATGGCAGGCAAACACACATGAGGAAAAAAACAACATATAATGAATACAGATACATACTGTACATTCCCATTACACCCCTCGCCCCCAGGACACACACAGACATATACACATACACACACATGCTGCACACACTCACATCCATAAGAGTAGATAAACAAAACCAAGCCAACTGTAATGTACAACCTGTAAGATTTATATCTTACCTGCATTATTATATGACTGCTGGCTCTGGTTTGTGGCTTTTATGATGGATTATTGTGTGATTTGCAATAAATTTAACGTGCAGTCTGTTACACAGTGTCTGACGTGTCCTATTTGTCTCAAAGTACTGGTAAAGAAACTGCAGTGCCACATGTACATCATGCAGCTCTGTCCCTGAACAGTTCACACCTGCAGCATCAGCAGCTTGTGCATTTTGACAGTGACAGCCTGTGGTTCTACTGGTCAGTACCAGCACCTGCCCTGGGGCACTGTGTGTGTGTGTGTTGTATTTTTCACATTGTATTAAAGTGATAGTTCAACATTTTGGCAAATTGGCCCATTGCCATAATCCCTATAGTTTTAGGAGTAGGTTTTTTACCTTTAATTGTCGGTGCAAGCTATTTTTAGAACGGTGTAGCAGAGCCGCAAGCTGTTTAGAGCTACGCTACTTAACGTTACGAGACAGAGATGTTTTCGAGGCAAATGCAGAGACTGCTTGCCGAAAAACTGCCCCCGATGGGAATGTGCATCAGCGGTTTTGCATGAATTTACCTCTAAAACAACTCTGTCTCATAACATTCCGTTATTATCTCATAGTATGGTGAATGTGCAGGTCACAACTTGTCCACCAGAGCGTTTTGGAGTTGTTGGATTGTGTACAGTATTTGATGAGTTTGATGAGGGAAACCAAGAAATCCCATGAGCCTCCGTAGCGTAGCTCTGAGCAGCTTGCGGCTCTGCTCCGCCGTTCTAAAAATAGCTTGCACCGACAATTAAAGGCAACGAACCTACTGCTATGACTATAGGGATTATGGCAATGGGGCAATTTGCCAAAATGTTGAACTATCCCTTTAAGTAGTAAGAAAAAAGTCATGATTCAAGAACATTTTATGAACATGAAGCTGAAACTTTAACTTTATGTGAACAAGCTGTTTAAACAAAGTTTGTTTAATCACCACAGATGTGATTGATCTGGCCAAGTTAGTTGATGATGATAATTTATTGTCCTGAACTATGTAACTTTATATGTTACAGTTCAACTGACCCCAAACACAGGAATATAATGTTTACATGTGTTCTGTGGTCCTCAGGCTGTGCAAGATTTAACCAAACTAATTATTTTCGGGTGAAGAGGGAGCTGCACAAAAATAGTCCCACCATCAATCTCTGACTTACGCAACAAAACACCACCCCGTGCTCCGTGTTCGACAAAAACAAATGCTGGAATTATTTGTAACAGCCATGCCATCTGTTCACCTGGACGTCTCCATGGTGTCCTTGGTGAGATAGACGATCCAGTAGACCAGGTTGAAGGCGCCAAACGAGAGGGGGAAGAGGATGCGAGAGTATTTGTCGATGATGCTGGTGCCAGTCAGGACGTTGTTGGCCGGCACGGCTGAACCCTGCTGCAGGAAGGCCTGGGCATTGACGGGCGGGTTGGGAAACGTTTTGGCAGGGCGGTCGAACAGGGGAGCAGAGTTCATCCTCTTCTTCAGTATGCTGCTGGCATCCACCTTGGATTGGAGGAGCAAAGAGGGGGGAAAAGAATCGCAGAAACCGTGAGAGGAATTTCACATTAAAGAGAATATTGCATGATGTAATATGAGGGAATTAATAATGAAACTGTGCTGTGCTGTTGTACCCTGATGTTGGTGCCATATTTGCACAGCTGTGAGTTGATCAGTGCATGTTGAGAGAGTGTGTGTGTGTGTGTGTGTGTGTGTGTGTGTGTGTGTGTGTGTGTGTGTGTGTGTGTCTGCAGAAAACTATGTGTAGAATACAAATGAGCACCACAGTAATTAAGATCAACAAAGGAGTGTGTTTTGCTTTTGATTCAATGTGATTTCAATCATCAACCCATTTCATCAAGATTGATGCAGTCGTGTGAAGCAAACAACACATTAAACAAAAAGAGGCTCATATAAGTTTGACACATGGTTAAAGGGATAGTTCAACATTTTGGCAAATTGGCCCATTGCAATAATCCCTATACTTTTAGGAGTAGGTTTGTTACCTTTATTTGTCGGTGCAAGCTATACCTCTAAAACAACTCTGTCTCGTAACGTTCTGTTATTATCTCATAGCGTGGTGAATGTGCAGGTCACAACTTGTCCATCAGAGCGTTTTGGAGTTGTTGGATTGTGTATTTGATGAGTTTGATGAGGGAAACCAAGAAATCCCATTAGCCTCCGTAGCGTAGCTCTGAGCAGCTCGTGGCTCTGCTCCGCCGTTCTAAAAACAGCTTGCACCGACAATTAAAGGTAACAAACCTACTGCTATGACTATAGGGATTATGACAATGGGCCAATTTGCCAAAATGTTGAACTATCCCTTTAAAGCTGTGCCTCATCAACTTCCAGTTAACCAGCACAAGCTCCTTGCTCCAGCACTGAATCAGGTACTAAGTGGGTGTATGCATGCATGTGCGTGAGAGAGAGAGTGGGAAAGTGCACATCTGGGAAATGGGTCAAAGTACAGCATGTTGCCTGTAGGTAGAGTCAGAGGTGGGGGGGACATGAGTGCAATCCTGTTTTTGAACCAAAGACATTGTTTAAAATCTATCTATGGCCAGAAGGACAGAACAGAAATAGACCACACACACACTTCATGATGGTTCCTTTGATTTATATACTGTAGTCAGGAGATGAATGTTACTGACAGTGAATGAGAAACATCATCAAATATTTATTGTGCATTTTTAAACTCATTTAATGTTAAACAACATGAAGTTTGTGTGATTGATAAACAGTCGGCATCTGAGAATTAAAATGTGTGATAGTTTTTGCAGGATAATCTTGGCCACACTAACAACTCTCAGCTCACTGAGCTCAACTTTTTTTTTCCCAAACCAGAATCTTGGAGCCAAAACCTGATCTTTGCAAGATTAAGGTTGGATTTGTGAGGCGACAGGATTACACACACACACACACGCTTCTCTCCAGGTTGAGAAACTATTAAACTGTTACACTTACAAATCCAAAAACAAGATTAGTGTTACAACAAGTCCCCGTTTTTTTAATTCGACAAAAACTTGAATCATTTGCAGTTTCATCCAACAGTGATTGTTACGGTGACGTCGACTTGAGGCTCGTCTATCCTGGATTCGATTATGTTGCACCATTCTTATCATTTCAATTCTGTTTGAAAGTCTGACGTCAGGGGTATAATAACCATAGCAACAGATAACAGAACATATAACAGATAACAGAGGAAAAATAAATCCTTTTTTTCTCAGTTCTTTCCATATCTGAACTCAAGGTCTAATGGATGAAGGGCGTTCTGTTTTGTACAGATGGTAAAACTCCCAACACCTGAGTATCTACTAAACCATAAAACTGTAATCAATCCTAGTTTTTTTCTTAAAAAACACACTCATCCTTCATTGTGGTGTAGAACTGGTAGCTGCCAAGTGCAGTGAGTGTGACAAAGAGAGAGAGAAGCAAAGAAAAGAGACATGAAGCCACTCTGTGATCAAAGAATCTAAAAAAATCCTTCAATTCTCTTCAGGCTTCATTAGTGTTGTACAGATGTTTCTTTAAGGGACAAAATATAAACTTATATCTGCATTTCAGTCCTGACAGAGACAACAGGAAGGAAAGAAAGAGGGAAGGAGGGAAGGAAGGAAGGAAGGAAGGAAGGAAGGAAGTAGTGGAGTGATTTGAAAGGTAGAAGAAGGAATAAAAAACAATATTTTGTGAACACTGTGGGTGGATGTGGATTCGGGCAGGAGTTGTATTTCTGCTCATCTCTAAGGTCAAAGTTCAGTCCAGTATTCAGGGTTAATGCTCAAACTGGAATTAAGTTTTAAACATGCACTTGTTTTCTCCCACAGCGACGTCTAAAACTCCAACCAACTACTGTTTTTAAGGTTAAAGTTGTGCACGTCACACACAGTTGCTTGTGTACCGGTATGTGTGATCAGCTGTGAGTCCGTACAGTATACCACAGCTGATCCGATACGCGGGCTATTTTTGATAATGACAACAGGCTCGCTTGGCGTCTTCCTGGTCAAATCCCAGAGGGATCAGCTCCTCTTCTCTTTATCCACTGCTCCAGATTCCAACAGAACCACTCTGACTCTGGGAGGATGGGCTCCGATTGACGGAGGCACGGATGTTGTCTGGGTGTGAATATTCAGGCGGTGGGGGCTGTAAGTGTGTAAGTGCCTTTTCGTGTGTGTGTGTGTGTGTGTGTGAACTATCAATATGTCTGGTATGGCAGCGAGTGCACAGAGGTTCGTCTCCGTGGGTGTTGAGTGGGTGTAGATGAGCTGCTGCAGATGGATATGTGTGGATCTGTATGTAAATGCATTTTTTCTATCAGTGTATTTTAAGCACAGTGGTGCATATTTTCAGCTCGAGTGCAATAACACTGCTTTCATTGTTCAGGTTTAGAAAGTAAGAGGAGAAATAGATGGATATGGGTTAGAGTTTAAAACACAAACTACACAGCCATCTTATTGGTTGTGTTAATGTGTCATGGTCTACATTTCTCTACAGGGATATAAACCAGAGAAAGATGGAATACAAACTATGACAGATATGATACTGCAAGCTCTCTCCCTCTTGGCAATTTAAGTTTACAACTTGACTAATTGGTAGAAATGTAGCTACAGTGACTTTCTCCAGAGGGAACCACAAAGAAAGGAATGATAGAGCTCTAAAACAATAACCCAATAAAAGGTTCGGTCACAAAGTGAATCCCTGCTGGAACCACAGAGGAAAAGTCAAAACACATCACGTCTCCTGTGAACGATATGAAGTTAAAGACTGAATGAATATTGAAATGAAACACTGTTTATTGCCGTTCGATCATGAAAATGGCTTTTAAAATGCAAACTGCTGCTGGTTAACAGGTGTAAAATAACAGTTTAATGTTTGTGAAGTTTGTGAAGGGGAATTCTGGGACTATTACTCTTACACATGAGCAATAACAATAATATAACACTCTCTCCTGCTGACTGCAGAGGCCAGAAAACACAAAATCAAAGGCACCAAATGTGATGTTAAATGAAACCGACATTTACCGATGAAGAAAACGGTGGTGGAGAAAGAAGCATGCTGTTGCTGAGGAACAATATTTCATGGATGCAACACAGTGTTTCTATAAACATAAAGCTGTAAGGAAGGAGGTAACTGTATGTATGGTTCATGATGACATCATTTCCTGTCACTGACACGGTGGCAGCAGGACATGTTTCTCCCCCTGAGCTGTGATCAATAACCTGACGCTGTTACACCGACACCTGTGGCTCGGCCTATAAATAAATAAAGTTCCTTTCTTTCTATCACTCCGCTGCTTTTCCTTTATTTCCACCTACGACTGTTTTATTTTCTGCTAATTTCCCGCACCACGTACTGTAGCGTGCCGCCTACTCACACACACCACTGACAATGGATGCAGCACCCTCCGCACTCACTGATAAACCAACTACCCCCCGCCTCCGTCCTGCCCTCGTTGTGTTTACGGTTGTATATTTGATTCATTAACTGAACCATTTAACTTGTGTTGTTGTGCAGTTTTCCTCTCGCTGCTGTTTCGTCTCTTCTACCTGGCGGTCAGAACAGGTTGTATAGTGTTTTTATAAATCGTGACCGTGGGGACGGTTGTTTCTGTTCCCACTGATACACCATTGTTTTTCCCCCCCTTTCTTTTTTCTCTGTGTAATGAAGAGTCTTCCCTCCTACATATTTGGTGAAAGCAGTCATTTTCCATGATGCATCCCTCCCACTCTCTCTTTCTCTCAGTGTAACTCTCGCTCATGCACACTTACAATCACATGCACACATAGGAAAACACAAAAACAAACCACACTGGCCCCACACATCTTGAATCCTGAACCAAAAAAAAAAGAAAAACGGACTGGGTCAGCGTTCTCAGCCCCCACTCCATGTCACTGTGGTGACTGCCCTCCTTCTTGTGAGCCTGCAGTGATCTGCTGGATATTCCCTTAATCTATGGCTGTTACATAATCTGCAGCAACATCGTTCACAGAGCCACTGGCTGTCTCCTCGTGTCACTCTCTGTGGTTATCACACAGTTACAGGGCAGAATAGAGGACCAGGAGAGAGAGAGGGATGGATGGGATATACTGTAGATGGATGGATGGATAAGACATTGTATACAGTGCGGACTGGAGTGAAGTGTGTGGATGTGAGGGACATAATTTGCTGCAGATTATTGGTGGGCCTATGTATGTGTCGGAGTGCGTGCTGCTGCAGATTATGTGTGGACGTGGATGTGAGGACAAGCGTGGATAAAGCAGAGATTGTGGTGTATACACGGTCAGCACATCCAAGCAAAAAAAAAGAGAGAGAGAGAGAGAATGCGAGAAGCAAAAGAGGGATGGTCAAGAGATGAAGTGTGTGCTTGCATGAGTGAGTGTGCGGAGAGAGAGACAGAATAGAGGAGCACAGCAGGAGGCCGGAGAGAGGGAGAAGAAGAAGAAAAAAGATGGATAATGTTGAATGTTGGTGCATTTTTGTGTGTGCATGCACGAGGGGGAAGAAGTGAGGGAGGGATGGAGAGGGATGGAGGGATGGAGGGATGGAGGCCCGTGCATATGTGATTCGAGTGAGATTATGATTCTCTGTGGGATGAAGCAGAGGATAAAAGAGAGATTGTATATAATGTGCATTGTTTGCATTGCACATGTTGCATGTGTGATTGCAAATAAGCAAATGGGAGAACAGAAGGGAGAGCAGTCGGTGCAGCAGGAACTTCAGAGAGAGAGTAGACAATCAAAAATCCACCAGTCATATAAAAACAATGTGATTATGACTCTCATCACTCACTCAGACCAATGGAACCAGTTAAGACTCAGAAACTACAAAAAATAAATCATATAAAAGCCTTAATAACCCTCCATCATAATAAAGAGCTCATTTTCTGTTGCACATATAGCAGCTCAACACAAGACAGACTGGCAATAACCTGTCAACGCACACACACACACACACACACACACACACACACACACACACATGATATACATTACAAATTATGTAGAAAATGAGATTATTAAATCATAATGTCAGTGTGTATTATAACACCTGTAAACAAGGTCTTCATTTTTCTTTATCCGCTTTAAATGCTTCTGTGACATAGGTGCGTTAATGTGCCAATTAAGGCTGAAACGGAGCAGGAGACTGAAACTGAAATAGTTACATAAAACAGAAGAAGAGCTGGGAATGAACCCAGACAGGAAGAGAGAGAGTGGAGCTTAGTGAGAGACGAGAAGTGAACAGATCAAACCACAGAGATGAAAGGCATGAAACAGAAGTGGATCTATGGAGGGATGAGTGACAGAAAGTTTATATATACTGTACGTCCAGAAAAGTGAAGAAAACCTCAGTATCTCAGTCTGTACTGGACAAATTCTGCTGTTTTTGGTGAATCTCTTCCTCTCTGAAACTAAAACATCAGTCAAAGCAAAAAAAAACGATGCCACTGACTCACTGCTGGAATATCTGTTCCCATAATTACAGTGCAACTAATGGTGCATTTTCAACAATAACTAAACAAACAGCCAGATGTGACTCAAATCATTTCATACATATAGAATATATTTATACATAATATGTAGCTTGTGCTTGTACTGAACCACCTCCTTCCACACATGCTTCAGTGCATTTTAATGCACAGTTAATGGTACATTATTGCTGCGAGACCAGAAGTGTGGGCGGTGAGAGCTCACTAAAGTTTGCCTGAATCTGCCTCTTAGACATTTTCTGTTCTCTCTGTGAGTTGTTTTGAAATGTTGTAGAAGCAAAAAGCATTTCATCACATGTTTGACAAAGTAACAGGAAGCAGCTCAGAGAAGTTTCAGTGTTGGAGTTTTGATTTGTGGGGGGGAAAAAAACATACAGGGTTTTGAGGAAAATGTCTAAAGGCTTGTAATTAGAGCATGTAGAGTGAGAGCTGTGAGAGCAGCGGCTAAGTGCAGTTTATAAGGTCTACTCTGCATCTGCACACACCAGTAATCCTGCTGCGGCCTGTGACCTTTAGACAAGGTCAGAGTGATTGTGTGTCTGTCATTAGAGGGTTAAAGCATTGTGATGACACATTTTCATAAACCCTCTAAACATTATTAATATCTCCACAACGTTAACGAGGATGTTGGCTGCTCTTTGCTTGGCTCTGTGTATAGACAGAGGCACCACTGCATTTTGTTGACAGCAGAATTTTAAAAAAAACGAGTTAAAATGAAGCTTCACCTGGTTTAAAACATGTCATCTTTAAATATTTACACAGCTGTTAAAGAGAAAGAGAAGTTGACTTACTGAGGAAACTTCTCCGTCGTTGCCTGTGGCTGCAGCCGGAGCTGCAGCTGCAGCCGCCGCCTCCTGAGCCGCCGCCTTCATCGCTGCCGCCTTTCGCATCTCCCTGTTGGCCTGCAGGGTGGAGAAGTAGTTGACCGCCGCAAACTCGATGAGGGCGGAGAAGACGAAGGCGAAGCAGACGGCGATGAACCAGTCCATGGCCGTGGCGTAGGAAACTTTGGGGAGGGAGTGTCGGGCGCTGATGCTGAGTGTTGTCATGGTGAGGACGGTGGTGATACCTGCACACACAGGGGAGGAGACGGAGGTTGTGAGGTCATGGTTTGGTCGGTATGTTAGCTTAGACTTATTTTTATCTCCACTGCATTATTATCTGCTGTGGAAAGTGATCTGATGAAATCAATACCACTCTCATGTCTGTGCATTAACTATAGATTTATAACAAGGAGGTGCATAAAAGCTGAGAGCATGGGGAAAGTGCCAGCCTGCCTTCTCTATCCTCAACTCCCAAGAAAACCACGACTTGTCATTTCTAACAATATCAAAGTGTGTGTGGGTGTATGTGTGTGAGTGTGTGCATGTGTGTGGGTTTTTATTTTTGTGTTTCTACCATAATACGACTCAAGGCCTTGGATGCATTTGTCAGTGAGTAACAATGCAGAGGCTTGATTATGAGAGGCCACAGCAATCAGCTTGATTTGGACACACACACATACTCCAAATGCATAAACACACACACACACACACTAGAGAGATCTTAAGGCTAACCAGTCGACATTCAGTCTGAGTGTCTTTTCTACGTAGATCAAACTCATCAGGTCTTTTCAGAAAAACCCATTTTATGATTTAAGTGGCAAACAAAAGCTGCAGCATCTTTTTGGAATTTACTATTTCAAGTCAAAATATTTCCATCTGGCAAGAAAACCCATCTGCGATCACTTCAGCAGAGAAGCACTCATGTTTTCAGTGTTTGTTAAACCACAGTTCTGCAGGAATGACACAAAAACCAGGTCCTGCTGAAGTCCACTCATGCAGCATAGTCAGTCATAGTGTTAATACTGGGAATTATTGGTGTTTTCCACTTAGGGATTTACTGTGAAGACGCATTTTAAGATGGAAATCCTACTTTCAGAGAATATCTTAGTGACTTTTACAACATTGCGTGATGCTTCTAGTTTAATGCCGTGAGTATAAATGTAATTTTATATAACAAAAGCCCGGATGCCAACATATCACAGTGTCTACACAGCAGATTTTCCCAGTGTTGGACACATGGCAGCGGCTCTGTTTCATGGCATATAACTAGAATGTCAGGCCATGTGCCATTTCGGCTCAGCAAGGTTTGCCAAAAAGTCACTTCAGGGGATGCTAATCTGTCCGTAAGCAGACTAACCCCTGCCCCCGCACTGGCACACAAATAAAAGAGACCAAATATCTGTAAACATTCTCCGGAAAGCCGTCCAGTAAGATGACCAGACAAAAGCCACAAAGCATTTGTTAACATTTGTTTATCTGTTAAGTATGTCACAATATGGGCTACGGCTGAGCTGACAGAAGGCTGAAGAGGATGAGAGGAAGGATGTGGGGAAAGATGAAGACAAAAGATGAAGGAGAGAAACATGTGTGGATACATCAATGGGTAGATGCGGTGAAAGCAACTGTTTTTGATATCTCTATCAGCTTGACTGCACTGTTCTGTTTTTTTTTGGTTTTTTTTCGTTGTTGTTAGCAGCAGTTCCTCTAACCTTCTGGCCATGGCTGCAAATTGAAGCGGAGACTGCCGGCGTCCCTTTGAGCACGGCCTCAAAGTAGAAAACTAAGAAAAACACGGAGCAGATCTGAGGCCATTCATAACTTCTCTTGGATACATGACAGTTTGAAATTAGTTTGGACCACAGAAAAGGTCCATGGCAGGTGCATTTTAGACTCTTTTCATGTGTCAAACTATCAACACATCCCCCCCAAAAAACATAAATACGAAGTCTAGTTTTGCCACTGGAGAAGGATTTCCCTCTCCTCTCGTCCCTGACTGAGTCAGACGAAGATGCTGACAATGAACATCTCCTTAAATGGCCCGTTAACAAAGTACATATCCAATTCGCTTTCATCAAGCTAAAGCAAGCAGGGGAAAGGGGCCATTGAACACTGCTGTCCATGCTTTTACCGAATGTACGCTGTAGTTGTGCGCATTTCATTAGCAGCCCTGGTTCTCGCGGGGCGTTTAATGCACCTCATAACGTCAGAGAAGCATGTTCTGCACATCACTTCAGCAATGAAAGATAACAACTCATGTACAAGCTCCACCGAGGAGCCGACCAGCGCCGGCCGTCTCCAGCTCGAGCGCGAGTTAAATGGTTGCAAAAAGGGGAGGAGGGACATGGGATGAAAGCCTGTCAGGGTGGGAGGGAGAGGCAGAAAAAAGAAAGAAAGAAAGAAAGAAAGAGCGAGTGTAGGAGGGAGGGGGTGAAGTATAAAGACAGGATAGAAATTAAATGCTCGGGGCATTTATGTGCTTTTATAGGAAAAAAGCAAGGTACAAATTAGGCCACACTCAATTAAGTCTGTGAGACTTGTGCTCAAGGGACTTTCAGCTCTCGGAGAGGTTGTTGACAATCCAGGGCACAACATACAATGGCTTCATATACTGTCAGGGTGGCGCACATCCATATATATATATATATATATTTATACATCCTTCTCTTCTCTTCTCTTCTCTTCTCTTCTCTTCTCTTCTCTTCTCTTCTCTTCTCTTCTCTTCTCTTCTCTTCTCTTCTCTTCTCTTCTCTTCTCTTCTCTTCTCTTCTCTTCTCTTCTCACTTTACACGCTCTTAAAGCAAAGCACTTAAAAACTTGGAAACAAACTATGTCACTATTTGAATATGAAACTTGAACCTTTTGTAATAAAATATTCAGCACATGGCGATGGAGGATGGAGGTTTTTCAACATGACCTCCTCTAAAATGCCGAGCGATCACCCAGAGCTCCGACTCACTCAACAAGAAACAGTCAAATATTCCTGAGCTTGTTTTTTTTTTCTGTTCCTCTTATTGAACAGGCTACTCAATATCGAGTGAAATGAAAACAGCATGAGGAGTGAGGTTGATGAGTTGCCACAGATGTGCGTTCCACATGGGGCCACAACCTTCATGCCAATGCTAATTATCGGGGTCTATTCTCTGAAGAGGAAGTGCAAAAACACAAGCACGGACCACAGAACCACAGAACCACAATCTACACGAGGCAACAGCTTCACCGTCAGCTGCAACTTGTTGAAATTTAACGTGATGTGGAAACGAAATTAACAAACAATTTCCCCCCAATTTTTTTTTCCCCCTCTTTGTTTTGTCTCGGTCTCATTTCTCTCCCTCTCTCTCTCTCTCTCTCTCTGTCTTTGTTTTGTGTCTCTCGCCCTCTCTGCTCCTGAGGCTAGAGCTTGGTGGCAACTGTAGCGTGATGTAATGTGAGCAAGCGGAACCTGTGAGTGCTCGGGAGAGAGCCAAGTAAACATCCTGCCCCTCTCGGCCTTTGCATGACCAATTTTAAAAAGGACATTTATTCCCCATTAATTGTGATCCAGCACAGCGGCGGCGCAGGAATAGAGATAATGAAGAGAGGTTAAATCAGAACCTGATGACTCTGTCTGTCTGTTGCATTTTTTTTTTTTTTTTTTTTTGCAGGAGGTATTTTAAGGACTTCTCTGTGCTGCTGATCAGTGTGCAGTAAACATAGAAGAAGAGAATATAGTGAGAGTTTTGTGGAGCTGGTGGAGTCAGGCTGAGGTCGCAGAGTGGGTGGTGAGTCAACAAATGAAGAACATTTTCATTTGAGTTTTTAATACTTGAGGAAAACAAAGTCAAGTTTTCAAGTAAGCTGAAAACTTAATGAGGAGACAGAAACTTTTTTTTAACATTCATCAGAAACCGTAAGACACTACACCATAGACCGTTCTGTTCTGTTCTGTTCAACAATAAATGTCTCATTTAAGAGCAACACCACCTTAAATTCTGACAGCTGACAACTTCTCTGATGCCTTTAAAATAATAATGTGCAGCATGATTTCTCCCGCCTCTCCACTTGCAGAAACTTAGAGTGTATGGGTGAATTGTGAATTTTATGAACTCTTACCAAACACAGTCCGAGCTGGAACCGATTCCTTATTAATCCAGAAAGAGACTTGGGCCAGGATCACAGTCATAATACAGGGAATGTAGGTCTGAATCAGGAAGAAGCCCATTTTCCTCTGGAGGTGGAAGTGGACCGTCATGATCACATATTCACCTGAGACAGTGAAACACAAAAGACACGTGTGTTTGTAATGATACTGATGATAAATACTGTGTTATTTGTCTTCTAACTGCCAATAAGTGTAATAATATACATGTACTAGGTTATATAACACATCAGACTCCAAACCTGTGAAATGCTAACCTGCTACCCTGACAGTGTTATGATCTCAGAGTCCTCGCTCACCTGTGTTGGACTTGAGTCTCTCGCTCGACACCGTCTGGCCGACCAGGTCGTACTGCAGCAGGCTGGATGACTCCTGCGGCACCTCCACAGACGACAGAGGACCTTTCTTCCACGTGTAGACGATCTCACTGATGGGGTACGCATCTGGACCGGACGGACGGAGAAGAACTCAAGTCACCGTTTTTATACAGGTGAAATAATTTAAAGCTTAAAAAGTGCAAAGAAACTCCAACAACAGACGAAAGCACAAAAACACTTTTGCTGCTTCTTGGCTTTAAAAATGTTCTTTACTTTACAGACGAGTCTGCGCTCTCACACATAAAAACAATAAACTGAAACGTCGTCCTCATCCTTGACTTGATTACTCATATTTTTTTGAAAGCGCCGCCGTCATTGAACAAATCACTGCTGTTATTCCTGGTACAAAATGATCAGAGTCACAAATAACCTTCAGATGTGCACTTTGCACATGCTGAATGAAGACCTGTCATAGCTTTACTGTATATTACCTACATAACTTATTTTTAAAAAGCATAAAACGTATAATTACTCCTAGATCATCAAAGATAAGCTACATCTGATCCACTGTTATGTTATTAAACTTCTTTATTAGAGTAGTTCCTCTTAGTATGACAGTGGAAACTTTCCTTTCTTACATGTAAAGGTCTAATTCTCAAACACACTGATCTATTTCTCAACTTGTCCTTATTCCAAATCACACAATGAAGTCGGAGGCATGATAATAAATCCCTGCAGCGAGCGTGTAATTACCCTCCCCTCCTGTATACCGCATTCTCTCCTACGCACTGAAATAACATGTGTTAATGAGCAAAAGTACAACATGCGTTTTACATAACACAGTAATGATAAGGTATGTGGGCTGTAATAAAGAAAATCTGACTGTTATGCACCTTTTACTCTTCAATTACATCGTATAAACAAGGTCTTTAAAAAGCTTATTCCCACTGTAGGATTCCACAATGTACTGAGATAGTTTATTTCTCTTTATCCCTCTTCTCCACTGAAATCCTCTGTTTTTTTACTCCCATGATCCCTGTGGACTTGTTTTCACCCTCTGACCCTTTACAACACCGGGAACAGGAAGTGGTAACTGTTCTGTTTGTCTGGGAATGACACTGTAAGTCCTATTTACCCTAATGTACAGTACATGACACTTCAAATTGAAATGCTTGAATACGTCCTGTCAGGCAGTCAATTACTCAGTGACAGAGCGATCATCGGAGAGTGACACCATCTGTCAGAGCGAGCGAGCGAGGGGCTTAACACAGAAAACAAACTCACAACTCCCAAACTTGAGCGGGCAGGCATGGCCGTCCATCGGGAAGTTCATCAGACGCATGGGGCACTCGGCATTTATAGTTAATCTGTCAGAATAGAGATGAGATGGAAGATGAGTTTGATTTATATTTGATAAACTGTTACTGGCTGGTTTTTTTTATGATGGATCCATCCAGTCCGTGTGACGCACACACTAACCAACACAACAGGAGTGTTTGATGTGTTGAGGTTGATGGATCAATGCTGCAGAGATTAAAATGTGGTTTTCTTTCTTGTCATAATTCTGGCAACATATCATATAAAAGTGTAACTCTTGCAGAAGATAACTAAACACACAAGTTAAGATGGATTATATAAAGCTTTTGAACTTCATCAAATATTTTCAAAGTTGATCCACTTAGATAATCTAATTATTCTTTAAAAAAATAGTTTCTGCGCAATCAGAAACTCTGAGGGCATTTTTATTTATTAATTTTATTTATCCTAAATACGTCCCTTTGGAAAAAGCCGGAGTCATGTTTGTTTGAATTGCTTTCCAGGCCTGTTTTCATTATCAGATGGCCCATGTCTTTTTTTTTTTCTTCTTTTTTTTGGAATGGCAGCGCTCATCTCTTTTCATGTCTGTGCATATTCTTGGACGCTTGTTTTGTTTGATTTGCTTTCCAGGTCTGTGCTCTATTCCAGTCTTGGCTGTGCGTTGTGTGTGTGTCCAGCACTGTTATTTTTTTACCTCATGGTGTAGAGGATAGTTCCGTTCTGCATGATGCGGAACAGCTTGTTGGGGGTGGTCATGTTGTGAGAGATCGACCTCTTGCCATTCCGGAAAAAGGTGTCCGGAGTCCAGATCTTGCTGACCATCAGGTTGTTGAGCCGCAGGATCTCGATGGGGCCCTCGAATTTCAGCCGCTCGTCGATCCACGTCTGACGAAAGAACACGTCCATGGTGTACTCCTGCCAGGTGGAGGGGTAGGGTAGGGTGTGGTGGTTTTAGAGCGTTGGTTAAGGATTTATTTATTTACTATACCAACCAGTACAACCACTCCTACTACTGGTGCTGCTTCTGCTCCTGCTGCTACTATCTCCACTACCCCCAGAGAGAATGGCAGATGGGTTTGTGAGCCATGGTTACATTGGAAACCTGCAGGATAAAGCACTGGCAATCTGATGTGTTTTTTTTTTTTTTCCATTTCTGAACTTTTCTATTTTTACTGCCGGTGCAGATGACATTTAAAAAGTTTGGTTTTTTTTTTAAATCAATGTTTTTTGTTTCTTTATAATCAGTCATGGATTCTTTTAAAAGAGAGAGAGAGAGAGGTTATCTTCTGTTTTTTATCTTATTAAACCAGGTCTGGAGATGAAACGACTGATTGATGATGATGATGGACATTAAATGTGAATATAGATTATTTTCTTTGGATGCATGTGAGTGGTTTACTGTACATGCCTCTGTGTGGAGCTCACACCAGCGTATCACATGGCAAGTTCAAGTAGGCTTTAGATGCAGCGAGAGTATCTAAAGCCTAAAGCCTAAAGCGTGTAGAGTACAACAGACATACAGTGCTCAGCCTATCCCATGACAGGAGTAGCCAGCCTATCCCGTCCCAACATCAGCCAGATCTCTCTCTCTCTGCCTCTCTGACAGGGGGATTGTCAACCAGATTAAAATCCTAAGCTGCACTAATGACATCCTGCCCAAATGCTGGAATAATGAAGGCTGGGGAGAACCATGACTTGAAGCTCAATGCACAGAGTTACTGATGGAGGGAAACCGGACACATTCTCCCTCGTCTCCATGAAATCACACTGACTTTGTAAACAAGTGGTGAAACGAATGCACATATATGGACATCTGTGGAGCAGTGTGTGTGTGTGTGTGTGTGTGTGTGTGTGTGTGCGTATCTTGGATCAGTGTTGCGGTGGTCAATGTGCTTTACGTACCATCTCAACATCTGACACGGGTCCAAAGCTGGTGACAAAGATGTCAGTTTTAACCTCTGTGACTGGACCTACAGAGGAAGCAGAGGCAGCTGCTTTCACACAAATAACAACTTTGGATCAGATATTTACATTTCTTTTCTAAAATACATAAATCTCAAGCAGTTCAAAGTAAAACTAGATTTAATGTTGAGCACAATAATGTGAAATGTAATTCATTTAAACAACAACAAAGAGAACATTAAATTGATGAAGCTGAAGTTGATTCTCAAGTTTCCACTTGTTCACTGCTAATTTTGTCTCAATTATGTAAAAGAAAAGAGACAAATATTCCACCACTACAGCACAGAAACTCACTGGAAACGAGCCACACACAACTACAGGAGAGACATTATATCATCCGACAATAGAGAAACTCGATACACTCATTTATGAAGCAATATCATATAAAATGTCAGATAACACACACACATGACCATACCTCCAAATCCAGGTCGCAGCCTGTTGTCATAGCCATCCAGCAATCTATCCAATATACGCGTGATGTTATCCAAATAGATACTGGTGTCACCGTTTTGATTTCCCCACACACTGCTCACACTGTAACTAAAGTACAATAAGCACTAAATGAGGAATGATTCCAACAGTTTGGAAATGCAGAGTTTCTCAAAACGCACATCCATCATCCACAAGCCTCTGGTCGCCGTGCGTAAAATACAAAAAAAAAAGAAAAAGTGGGGAGAACATGCAGAGAAGAAGAAAAGAGTTGCCATACTCACCAAGACAGAAATAAGCAAGTTAAAAGGAGAGCCATGCCTCGCAGACACCCCACGACTAGAAATCCCTGGTCAACTTTTAAAATCAACATATTCCATCATGTAAAAGAAGCATGATTAAAGCCGAGTCGGGTTCTTCTGTGAGTTGTGAACCGTGCGAGGATACCGCGCCAGTCCTGCACGACTTGACTTCCCCCTCTAGTGCGGTTGCGCCCGCCTCAGCCTGAATCGCTCAGTTGGAAAAACCTGAAGAGTTTTTAAGAGAGTGGAGAGGAGGGACGAGGAGAGGAGGGGAGGGGGGCAGGTGGTGCTGCTGGTGGGGGGTAGTGGGGGGTATTAACATCACCCGAACAAGGCATTTAAAAAGAAAATACACGGGGCTCTTGTGCAAGTTGGGCATTTAGGAAATGTTGAGAGGTTGATGTGAACGGTGCTGACGCGCCACTGTGCCAATTTGGTTGATGAGAAAAGCGACGAAGAGAAACAGAAACACAGTGACATCACATCGAGTGACCTTTTTGAATACAGTTGTGTATTTTTATTTTTTATTTTTTATTTTTTACATGATATCATTTTTCTACCGCCTTCTCTGCTTTTGTTGACTGTGTGCGCGTGCATGTGAGCGTGTGCATGTGCGTATGTACGTGCGATAGAGAGAGAGAAAGAGAGAGAGAGAGGAGAGAGAGGAGAAACTACAGGGCTTGTCCATGCAAAGCCAGAAAATTGCTACTAGAGCTAAAACATGATGAACTGTGATTCATATTGGGGCTGGGTGGTTGAGTGGAGTGGGTGGTGGATACATTTAGTGCAACTTCAAACTCACAACACACAGTATCCATAGACCAAGAGAGGGAGGGAGGGGAGGAGGGGGAGGGGGGAGGTAGGATAGGATAGGGTAGAGTGGTGATGGGATACCACACTGTCAAAGTCGGCTCTTCCTACTGGGCTGACACGAGTTTATTTCTGTTGCACAAACACAATACAAGAAATTGCATCATTTTCATTGGGGGGGGGGGTAAAGTTGAGCTTGCAGTGTGCACAAGCATCAGCTGATGGACTCTGGCACAATGGCACGAAAAAAAGAGAAGAAAAGAAAAGAAAATGTTAAACTTTCCCAGTTCAGTGGGACCGATTCATTCTGTTTTATGATGATTATTTGACCAAACGATTGATATCCTTTGTCAACTTAAAGATATTATAATCACTGCATGGGACCTAACTTACCCTAACTTGACCTTTACATTCATGAATAAATAAATACAATGTCTGCAATACTGTAGATACAAAAAAAAAAAATCAAACATTTTCTGATGTTCCAACTTCAGTGAGCGTTTTCTCTCTGTTACATCTAACATTGAAATCGAATTCTTTCTTTCAGCACAACATTACTTTTTCATTATAAGTGGTATCATAGTCATGTTATCAATAATTTATGTGAGGGAGGGAAATATAGGATATTTTTCTGACAGCATTAAAATGTGGTGACTGATTATGCAGTATAATCCTTCAACTCTCTTTCTCTTTCTTTCTGTCTTTGTGCTAAAAAACACAAGTTATATAACGACCTTAAAATATAATTGAACTCATATACAAACAACGATTGATCACATTCAGCTCAAGTGGATTCTGCAACGTATTTGATGAACGAAGAGATTCTTCTTGGTCGTCACAGAAAACTGAACCTGCTGTTCATGGTTTGGATTTGCCTCCACAATCATAGTTAGTTTGAAGTTTACATGAGGTAACTGGTGTTTGCATTTTCTTTTCCTCTAAAACGTCAAAGTTAAACTACAGAGGGAGGAAGTTATAGTCTATTGTTCATGGTGCTTTTAACCCTGTTGGGGTTAATGTTGTTTTATTCATGTCTTTCCTTTGGATTCTGTAATCTAATAGCTGTAGGTGCAAGATATAAACTGCAAAATATAAACTGCAGTCAAGCAGAGAACAGGTCTTATATAACTTATTAATGAGTAGCTGGCATGCTAACGGTGTCGCTGTTACAGTGGCATGCCAGTGTAGACGAAGTGATCTGACCTTAATGCTGTGATCAACTTGATCTGCTCTACGGTGAGGTCGACCGTGAAAGGCTTCTGACCTGATTCACTGCTGAGGTCGTGGACGATCCAGGACAAAGATTAAGTTGTTATTATTATTCCTCATTGGTGTGAATGTGCTTAACATGCTATAGGAAATATCTTCTGACACCACGAGCGCAACACACTAACCTTTACCCCCCTCCACACACACACATACTCACATGACAACAGACAACAGCCATTATTCTGTAATCCACTTTTATAACTGGTATCTTGAAGTATCATGCACAAGTTATTATTATTATTATTATTAAAATCTGATTTTTAGGCATGTCAAACTGCATTTGATTAAATTGTGTGTGTGTATACCAATGTGTCCCCCCGAGCATGTACTGTATGTAGACGTGTATGTGATACTGTTCTGACTTTGTTTTTTTTTGTTTGCACTATTATTGTGTTGTATTATATTTGTTTTAACTATTGTAAAGCACATTGAGTTTGCCTTGTGCATGAAATGGCTTTATAAATAAAAATGGATTGATTGATTGATTATATGGGAAGTTTACAGCCTTATAATGTTGTTTTGATTAGAAATGACTTCTGTGCATGCTCTTACATGTACATGTGTGTGTGCAGGTTTGTGAGCTGGTTAATGACCTGATTGACTGAGTAAATGCCCATTTGACAGCATCTTTAGCTGAGTACATGAATGCATCTCCAAAATTATTGACTGACTGACTTTTAGGCAGCCACTGAAACCGTCTCCCTGACTGGATCACTGTCTTGTTGGACGCCGAGCCTGGTGCAAACGTGCTCAGCCAAACATTTACGATAAGTGCTGCACAGAAGCAGATGGTGGCAGTGACTAATTTGGGAGCTACAGTATGTAAATGCTGGTGATGATGATGGTATGAAACAGATATTAGTCTTACAACCTGAGAGTCCACGGAGACAACACAGCTCAGGTGAATCCCTCCACTGCTCTTATTGATTATCTCATTCTGACGTCTCATTCCCCCACCGTCCTCCTGTCTGACCCACTTTATACCTTCTGTGTAATTGGTCATTGGGTTTTAAAGCCTATGTCAAGCAAACAATGCTAAATAATGGGAGGCCATTACATCTAATAGACAATATTTCCACAAAATACAATCACTGAACCATTCATTAGAATTAAGGTCTGAACTGAGATGAAAAAAGCTGCAGTGATTATGATGGATTGCAATTAGGTATGCTTCATCCCATGAGAACAATACACCGCGTATGCCAGGATGGGTAGCAATTCAATTATGTCCATTTGGGAAGTACAATTACTTCGGCGGAAGATAAGGGAACATACTTCGCAATCCAATGTGTTTTGATGAAGGAAGAAGGGGGGAAAAAAGCCTTCAGCAGGAGTTCGTTAATTAGTTCATTATTCAACGAAATAGGATTTAATTAAGCATTTCATGATATGTACTCACTGTATTTGATGCTCCTACAACACATATCGCAGCCAGGCCTCTCAAGCAGCCGGATGCACAGCTAGTTAGATTATGGCGAGTGGAGGGGCGGGGGTTTCCAGTAGTCAGTGACCTTTGGAGGGAAGAGGAGCTTTTGGGACGGCAGGAACAGGAGTTAGAGAGTTTGTCATTTTTCATTTTATTTTAGAAACCGCTAGAATACCACTGATGTAATGTGAGCAAAAGAAGAAAAGCTCTCATGGATATTCTGTTTTCTGAAAACTCAAAGTCACTTGTCACATACTCACACATTACAGCTCACACCCTCACAGTGCTACACACTTACACACTACAGCTCCTCCACTGCTTGTTATTAGGACCCCAACACCACCACCATCACACCACCACCCCCCTAAAATAGTGAATTGTCTAAACTAATTTCTGGCCACACCACAGTGTTTCTATAAATACACAATGTCTCCCACGTGAGATGGACCCACTGTACTTCATGAGCCTCACCATGTGGTAGCTATGGTAACAACTTACAGTAGGAGAAACTCAGCATGTGCAATGGAATGTGTGTCCACGACTGTGTGTGTGTGTGTATTTCTGGACTATTAAGAACTAAATGTCTTCACAAGAATAGAAAGGTGAGAAATCTCTGGTCTTTGCTTCTAAATGTGACTTGGATACAGTCACTCAGTGGATTTATGGTGAAGTTATAACTGAGTTTGTGTTAGTGGCAGATCAGAGATGTGGTGGTGAAAATGCTGGAGCTAAACCTTATTTAGGAATCAGATGTAGACAGCCCAGAGTGAGGCGTTAGAGGATGATAATAGGGAATAAAAAATGTGCTGGTTATTTGTTGTTGGATAAATCTGTTATGCTTCAAAATCAATAACTTGATTGCTGAAGATCTGGATTAAACTTTCTTTTTCTTTTTCTCTCTCTCCCACCTCCCCACATCTGCTCATACTCAACTCAACAGCAGCTCTTTCAAATTTGTCCTCCTCAGACATGATGTGCTGCTGCACCATCATCACCACCTCCACCACTGGATTCCACATCGGGAGGGGGGAAGAAGAACAAGAAGCAGAAGAATGAGAAAAGAAAAAAAAAATCCACTGCAGTTTCCATGGAGACCAAGCCATATCATAGTAAGATAAAATAAATGTTGATTTAGAGAAAACAGTTGTCCTCACTGCCTCGGCTGACCTCTCGCCTGACTGCAGCCAAAAGCCTCACAATGAACCGTGGGGAACAAGTGCCAACAGCCTGCAGAGCAGAGCAGAGCAGAGAGGGAGGGAGGGAAGAAAAGAAAAGAAAAGAAAAGAAAAGAAAAGAAAAACACAAAAAGTCAATTCAGTAAACTCAATCGCCCCAAGGTTTATATTTGCTATTGACATGTAAATGTTATGCATATAATAACTGATCTTCTCTCCTAATTACGTAAAGCTGTCAACACAACACTTGGGGCACATGTTTCTCTAACATTTGCACATACAGTATCCACCAACATATGCACACATAAACAATGTATGTATATTATGAACATATGAACTTTATTTTCTTAAAGCAACAGCACTGCCATACAAACAACAACTTGAAATGAACAGTAACATTTATTAGGATAAGGAGTTTTACTTTTACTAGCTCATATTCTAATATCATTTCATTTCATTTTGATTTATTCCATTCATGGTTTACATACTAAACACGACTGCACATATTTACATGATGTACACATAATCACCATAAATGAAAAGGAGCAGGACGAAGAAACACTTATAGTACCTGCCCCTTTCTATAGTTATAATTGCATTGTCTTAATATCAACACCAATATTATACACTTTAAAGATGATGAAACATATAATAATAACAAGAAAACAAACAAGCAAAATAGCATTGGACACAGCTCGTCTATCATTATTGATGGTGCTGCATACGTGGCAGCTATTAATATATATTTCTGTTCTGGTGGCAACAGTACTGATGTGTGTGTGTGTGTGTGTGTGTGTGTAATATGTCAGTCTAGAAACATGTTCTTGTGTGTGTAACCACTTTCTATTTCAGTTCAGGGGATGAAAAGCTTATTTACAGTCTCTCTCACTGCTGCAGCTCTGCAGACATAAAGTGTAATCACCACATCATTCCATACTGTGCAGCACAAAACTTAAAAAAAAAAGGCCATCACTCACTCATCACTCAAACCCACAAATGAGAGCAGCAGAGACTCCACAATGACAGTGACCACTTCATAAAGTAGATCCTCACTCTGAATCCTGAAACTATGCAGATAACAGGAAGTGCGCCGAGACACAATGTGCTGCAGAGAGACGCCATACGTCCTTTGAGTTAAGTGCTTTTGTTCTTTAAACGGTTGATGCTAAATTTGTGCTGACATTCTTAAACATTGCCGTGCATATGATATCGCCCCTTTGCAGCAGATGTAAAAATAGAGGGTTAGTATTCAGTCTCTATGGTTACCGCTTGTAGTTATGGGAAAAAAGAATCAATGTCAAGTTAAAGTCAGCGAGCCTGCAGAGGTGGTACTTGGCTAACTCTGTCTTCAAACTGAGTTGATCCGATTAAGCTCGGCCTGGTCAACACAGCCGGTCGTCTGTCAAGGTTGTATTTTATTCACCTGAATACACACAGAGACTCGTAATCTTTAATTATAAAGAATCTCTATTTTATGACCTAATATAATCAGTTGGTTATGCACAGTTGAGCTGCACTTTGGGTTTAAGAGGAAACACGTTCAGAAAACTGCTTTTTACTCAAAGTTTAATGGAGCTATTTAAGAATTTGGCTTCAGCCACATATCCAACATGAACATTAGCAGCTGTTTACTGACTGTGACTGTTAGCATCAAGTTTCCTTTTCTAACTCTAACCCTAACTTGATGCTATTAGACATGTGTTTCTTTATTCAGTGCCTGTACTTATTATAATCATGTGGCTTGATATTTATATTATCCCTCAGCTAAAATAGAAGATGATTCTATCTAAAATATATTTAATAGAAACAAAGTTTGGATTGAACAGAATAACACAGCAGCACAGAACCTGCTGAAGTCTCCTCCCACTTTTGACGCTGGTGCAACCAAGTTTTTCAGATGGTTACACAAACATATACTGTTGTAGAACTATTTCTATTATCTTAAAGTTATTGAACTACATTACATAAACCAAAGTGAGCAAGTGACAGAGACATTTGCAGTTAAAAAAAAAAAAAAAGATATCACTGCAGTCTTGACTGGCCTTGAGAACAAAATCCGAATCCAGCTCAACCGAGGCCGAGTAAAAATGTAGTCAATTCTGAGACAAGACCAAGACCTTGAAAATGTGGCACTAACCAGACATCTTGTTTTGACTTCTTTTCTTCTGCTGATGTTATGCTAACCACTTAGCTCCAGCCTGGTTGACATTTTCCAATACCAAGGCACTGTAGTGTAGCAGTCCTACAGCGGATCAGCTGAAAAAACCATGGGCTGCCCTCTACCCTCCCTCAATCACATAGCCACTGCTCACTACCTCAGAAGAGCCTCCAACATCGCTATAGACTGCACTCTGCTGCCTTCTGGCAGACGTTACCGGTCCATTAAGACACATACATCCAGATTGAGAAACAGTTTCTTCCTGCAGGCCATCACAGCACTAAACTCTCAATAAAAACTGTGTACATTGCCCTACGAACTCACCAAACTGTGACCGTTCAGTACTGTCATGCACTGTCGTATGGCAGCTGAAGCCAAATTGCACTATGGACTATGGACTGTTTTATATAAATGTGTGATGTGTGGATGAGATGTCTGCTGCTTTATTAATTCTATTTATGTATATGCATTTTGTGTTTATGCACCATAAAGAGTAGCATCTCCAATGTCGTTGTATCTGATACAATGACAATAAAGCTTCTATTCTTCTACTCTATTCTTTAGCAGCTGCCTTGAGGAACGTATTGTAAATTCACTGATGCTGTAACACTGGCTATGTAACAATAGCAACACTTACTACAGCTAGCTATCTCCTGTCAGGCCAAGGCTTCCTTATTTAAGTCTCTAACGTTGAATAACACGACCCTGTGGTCACGGCCTCCACCACAGGTCTCCCTGATCCGTGCAGCCTGCAGGAGGCGTGGAGGAATGGCAGCAGAAGAGGACAACTGCTGTGTCATCATCCTGTGTCACCGGCTAAATCATCACTTCTGACGCCAAGACGCCAAAAGAGGGGCTTTTGGCAGAGGCCCTCAAATAATCCTCCTAGCCTTTCCATCCTTCTATCACTCCCTCCATCTCTCCACCCGCTCCAACTGTGGCTAAAGCTGACACTCACCCTGGACGCCTGTTGGCAGTTCTGGCAACGGTGGCCAACGTCTGTCAGAGCCACAGTGAAGGGCTGAGAGAGAGATGAAGAGAGAGAGGGAGGGAGCGTGGAGGCCGGCAACAAACTGGCTATCTATCTGCTGTTTTGGTGCTAGATTTACAGGGAAGGACACGCCAACCTTGAAGGTAGCAGGTGGCGCCTCCTCTGGCAGAGGGAGGGTAATGAGGCATAAAGGTTTGGCTGATGGACTTCGTTTGTCCTGCTTATCTACACTTCAGAGGTCGAAACCACAACCGTGACATTTTGCCAGGGACAGGTGGAGATCCTGGGCCAACAGCAGCCCTCTGGTGCTGCCAGGCCTTCACATTTCAAACTTCAAAAGATGACGGGTGGATGCTGATGGATGGAGTGCAGCCGTGGTAGACGGATAGTGGGCTGTGGATCCGTGAGGTGACAAATTCATGAGCACGCAGTAATTGGTAAAAGCATCAGACCATCAAGCTGCAGGAAAATGATTATTTGCGAGTTTCTGATTTATTACTTAGAAAATAATTACAGCAGAAAATACATTACAATCGTTTGATATTATATCACAACTAGGGAGATGTAATAATGTGAATTTACTGAAGCACTAAGATAAAAGTAAAAATAAAATGATTAATCATTCTTTTGTGTTTAGTGGGATGTTTATCACCACTTGGGCTTTATTTCAAAGGCTTATGAAGTCTATAGTTTATAGTAACATCTCAGACAGGCTGTAAACAGACTGACAGAATAGTCAAAGTTATTGTTTACTTGTTTACAGCCTGTTTGATCCCAAAGACAAAACAAAGGCAAGTGATAAAATGAAAACTCAAAGTGCCCATTGTAAATGTTTCTTTACAGATTAACGACAACCTCAGTGTTTTCTGTTGCATATCGAGAACATTCACTCTGGGGGTATTATTGTTATGTCATATATCCAAATAAAGTGGTTTGTAACAGTCTCTAATGATCTGATCAACCATTAGATCTGTTTTTCAGTGATTTCACCACATCCTGTCATTTCAGCAGTGAACTCAGTGAGTCCAATGTTTTAATAACTGACAGAAGTGAAATTACAGCCAAAGTTATAACTGATCCCCAGTTTTGAGGCACTGCCATTTAAATTTACAATGGTCATTAAAATAAAACTCGTGACTGATTTAATGTTGTTGCTGCATAAGTCCAACACATTCATTTGAAAATTACAGTTACTTGGTCTTTGCAGATTTGAAGTAGAGAACGACCTTCCTTCACACCACAAATCATACACAATGCACAACAGCCTCGGTTAAAAATAGAAAATAAAACTTACTATTTGAAGGGGAGTTGCCGTTTTTTACAATCTGGACCTTATTTCTAGCATAAAATACGATCGTTTACTCACCCAGATAACTTTGGTGCCAATATTTTGTTATGATACACTAGTGCTACTCCCCTCTGAGTCCGGGGTTACCTGTTATCAACATCCGGGGTCTGTAGGTTGACCTACTAACCTCTGACCTGGATGATGTCATCTCTGAGCGCCGTGCGGTGCGGCTTGTTTCCCTGAAAGTTGCTACTGCTAATACTATGGTTCGTTTCTGCGCGTTTCCGACTTGAATAGCACTAGCGTATCATAACAAAATATTGGTGAAATGAATGAGTTTCACAGCAGATAATGTGTTATTTATTTTTGTTTAAATATCTATGTGCAATGTTGTCTATGACTACTGTAGCTGTGCACATTTGCATTTGCGTATGTGTATGTATGCGCATATGTCCGTATATGTATATGTACATACATCTGTGTGTGAGAATGTGTGATAGTATGCATGTAATTTTGTTTCTTGCACATGCATTTGTCTTTGTTTCTGTCTCTGCTCTGTGAAGCACTTTGGACGACTGTCACAGGTCTTTTTAACTGTGCTATACAAATAAAAGTGAACTTGAACTTGAACTAGAGGCTGCATTCTGCTGCCCTGTAGACTTGCATGATATTGGATATACGCGGCTCTCGGCTAAACAACTTGCAATGACACCAAAGTTATCTGGGTGAGTAAATGATCGTATTTTATGCTAGAAATAAGGTCCAGATTGTAAAAAAAACAGCAATTCACCTTTAAATAACTTTATATAAAAATATGTTGCTGTCAGTTGTAGTTCTTATAGAAGAGAAAAATAAAGTGAATCACAGATTAAATTACTTAAAATGTTAAACATACACCAAACTGACAATGACTCAGGAGTTAGAGTGGGTTGCCCAATAACCAGAGGGTTGGCGGTTCAAATCCCGCTCCATCCCAGTCGCTATCGTGTCCTTGGGCAAGACACCTTACAAATGTATAAATGTTTGGTGTTGGTCGGAGGGGCTGTTTGGTGCACATTCTGTACAGACGTTGCTTACCCCTGCCGATATGAACGTGGTATAAATGAATAATGGTTTCTGTAGTGTATAGAGTGCTTTGGATGCCATTAAAAGCACTATATAAAACCATCAATGATCCATTCCTGTTTACTATAATAATTGACTGGGGTCACTCTGTTTTGCTGTACTTGTATTTTTACTTTGTCATATATTGCAGCTGTTTAAATATGCTTTTAGTTCTATTTCCTGTTCAGAGGAACAAATAAATAAATAAACTCAGTGATTTCCTTGTCAGCTGTAATTACACAACACTTTGCTGGTCATCAGCTTTTTCATTATTATTGTTATTATTATTATTTTTCTGAATTCAGTTGGGGTCTCATTGATCTAAATACTCCTCTTGTCAATAATTAGGAGACCATGATTTGAATGTGCCTTCCACAGGCCTTTATTAGAGCTCTCATGCTGGGTTAAGGAACTCTAATCAGCGATGTCAAAGCTGTAATTGCAGTACATATAAAAGAGAAATACAGAGAGGTGTTTTAATTACAGGGAACGGCTGAGTGCAATTTTTGTTTCTAGCTGACAAATTGTGTTTGATTATATTTAAATGTGATGTATGTTACTCTGCTGAAGCTTTCTGTTGTTTTGAAGGTTTTGATGTGACAGCCAGCCAGTCCAGATACTCTTTTATTTTTCAAGCGAATTCGACAGATTGACAGACAGATACATATATACATACATACATATGTAGATGGATGCACATATAGATCGTTCATGTCGATTTCAAAGACACAGTCATGACAGTAAATGCATAAAATGATGCCTCTTTATTTTGGCCATGTGCTCTGGCACACTGCCGCTCCATCTCTGTGGAGCTGGATAGATATCACACAGCCGATCCATGGGAGGCGTTACCTGCTGAGAACAGACCAGGTGCAAACTCCACAGTAAGACCACAAGCTGTAGAGAGGTTTATTAAGCTCTGCATAGTAATCCAGCCTCTTCGCTTAGCACCTTCCCTCTGGAGGTGCCTGCAATGTGTAAATAAATAAGAGCTGATTGCACTGGCTTTATTAGTTTGCCAGTATTTGGCAAAGGTTTTACGACAGCTTTTAGCAAGATTTAATTGAGGAAACATTCACAAATGAGACATGTGGTGGGTAGAGAATTATAGGCACACCGGATAAACTCCACATCACAATGTTCTCGTAATGAAGTTGCTGTATAGTACTCTGCAAAAGTTAAGCAGGTGTGAAAAAAGCTGTAAAGTAAGAATGCTTATCGATCATGCAGTAGGTACCATCAGGGAGGCGTATGATTGGCCCCCAAAATCGACAACCCCAAACATACAGCCACTAAACTAAACTAAATAACAAAGAAATATATTGAACAAACATGTCATTTAATATTTAATATACTGTATATAAGAGAGAGAGAGAGAGAGAGAGAGAGAGAGAGAGAGAGAAATAAAGTAATAGTAATAATTGTAAGGGGAAAGGGGAAGGGGGAAAAATATTTAGGGCCCAAGTGACGATGAAGTCGGACGGAGGACCCTATTGAAATTCTGGGAAATTCTTGGTTCACATATGTTGACAATGACCTCAACCCAACAGGGAGTCAGCCATTTTGAGAGACAGAGAGAGAGATTTCATAGATAGTCGGTGGTAGATCTTCACTGCTTTTGCTGCAGCATCTTCACTGCTTTTTTCAAGTACTTGTGGATTTGTGCCATCACTCAATTGTTATTGTATCGTCGTATATTTATTATTTTATGTATGTTATCAAGAACAACAAAATGAACAGAACAGATGTTTTTTTTTGTTTGTTTTTTAACGAAATAGGTGGGAGAAACCAGACTTCCTGGAGAAAACCCAATCTTGACACTGAATCCATTCATTTAATACGAGAGCATCATGCTAGGAGTTGTTCAGGTGGCAGGCGATGGAGGGTAAAGGGGGGAGGGTAGAAAGTAGGAGGGGGAGTTTCTATTCCGCCACTGTTCTTTCTCTTCCTCTCCTCTGTCTCTCCTCTCTTTCTCTTGTTCTTTTTTTCTCTTGCCTCTTCTTAATTTTCTTTCTCTCCTTTCTTTCTTTCCTGTCTTGCTGTCTTGACCTCGAGTTCCTGCATGCACTCTTGCTTTATTCTCACCAGTTCAATGTTTTCATGTATAAAACTGGAGATCTTTTTGTCTTTCTCTTTCATGATGAGTTCAATTTTCTTGCAGCTCTCCTGCAGAGTTTGGAGCCGAACTGCTATGTTCTTTTCCTTGCTAGTCATCTGCTGCAGGGCATTGGTTTTGGTCTCGCAGTCAGACTCGCATTTCTGCAACTTGGTCCTCATCTCCAGGAGTTCCTGCATGCACTCCTTGTTCATTGTCACCAGTGCCATGTTTTCACCTTTAACACTGGAGATCTCTTTGTCTTTCTCTTTCATGATGAGCTCAATTTTCTTGTTGAAGCTCTCCTGCAGAGCTTGGAGCTGAACTGCTATGTTCTTTTCCTTGCTTCCTTCCATCTGCTGCAGGGCATTGGTTTTGGCCTCGCAGTCAGAGTAGCATTTCTGGAGCTTATCCCTCGTTACCTGGAGGTCCTCAATGCTGTCCAGGTGCGTTCTCTCCAGTGCTGTGTTTTCATCTCTAACATAGGAGATCTCAGCGTCTTTCTCTTTCATGATTATTTCAATCTTCTTGTCGTAGCTGTCCTGCAGAGCTTGGAGTTCAGCTGCAGCTTTCTTTTCCTTTGCTCTTATTCGGTCCATCCATGTTTCATTGAACATACCGAGTGACTTGGCAAAGGAGTCCTCCAGCGATTGAATCTTTTCGTCTTTTTCCTTCAACTGGTTGTGAAACCAACTGATGCTATTTCGGCAGGCGATGAGATCTTCTGTACAGTGTTTGAGTTTGCATTTTTGCATCGATCAATTGTTGATACCAAGCCTGCATCCTATTCTTTTCCTGCTCCCAGCTGTTCTCTTTGCTGAGCAGCTGTTGCTTCAGAGCAGCGTTTTGTTCAGCCAGCTCTTTTACAATATTTGTGTCGAGAAGGGTTTTTTGAGATGTTGCAGCATTTGAGGGGCATTCCCCATTTGCTGGTGCCAATTTGCTTGTGCGGATGACATTTTGTCACTTTCTGCCAACTTTGCTTAACACAGACTGTATAGCACGGTTGGAGATGGAATACAAGATGTGGGACATAAATTAATTACTCTATTACTCAATTTCTCCTGAAAACAAAAATACAAAAAGCACAACACTGTATCAACATATCAAACTGTATAATCACTTCAAGCCTTTTTTTTTAAAATGCTAGTGTAAGATGAAGTATTAAAGTTGCAAAAATCAACACATCAGTAGTCTTATTTTGAAATTACAGGTTAAGCTCTTATTTTGAATTTTTTTTGTCTGAAGTTACAGACACATTCAGATTACAGTTATGAGATAAATCTATAAATCATCTAAAAAGAGAGAGAGATACTGGAAACTTTGCTTTAGGTATAGCTAACAATACAACTGCCAATTATTTTTTCAATCATTTTGTCTAAAATGTAATATAGATTGTGCATTTAACCAGAAAAAAAAAAATTTAGTCCCAATAATGCGATTATTTTATTTTTTAGATTTTCTGTTGATCGACAGTCTGACTACAGTAACAGGATAAACACTAGGTAAATTGCAGGTGAACTCTGACTTGGTGGCTATAAATCCTAATTACATGTATATTTTATGTTGGAGGGAAAATCTTCTCCTCTCGTGTAACAGCTCTGCTAAATGTCATCTCACTGCTGTTGGACAGAGAGTGACAGGTCAGTTTGATAAAAGAAAAAAAAAAGTCCATTGTGTGATTATGTGAAGACATACACAGAATTTTTGAACATGAAATGTTCTCTTCTGGCCAACTGAGCACAGTCTGCGTGAGACAGTGTGTGCCAGTATTTGAGCGTTGTCATCATATTGTTTATTGCAAAAACAAAAGTCAATGTCATGGCAGAGAATGGAGGGAGATGTGTTATCTGTGTATTCAGGCGCACACACACATTCAGGGCAGGAATGTGAGATCACAATCCTCTTTCCAGCACATGCATATTTCCCATCATCTTGCCAGGACACCGGCAAATAAACCCTGTTTACTGACATGATTCAAAACAAACGCCTCGTTTTTCTTTCTTTTTCCAAACAGATACCGTGGACAGCCGTTCTTTCTATTCATCAGATCAGAACCTGGACATGTGTGTTTTACTGAGACGCTCAGAAAGGCAGTTATTATATTCCTCTTAGTGCAAAGATGCAGAAAGACATGGATGGAGCGAGAGGAGGACGAGCTACAGCCCTTTTGGGAATGTTAAACAATACAGTAAATCATGCATTAAGAGCAGCGCAGCAGGTCAAAGTATCTGTTTGCTTGCCTCAGCGCTACTTTCAGAGGGATGTGCACATCCACCCACTGACATTGAAGGGTTACAATACAACTTAGTCCTCTTTTCCTTTTTTCTTTTTTTTTTTACTCACAATATGATGATTGCTGAAGCGCTTTGTGGTTTCACCATATGTTTGCTCTCTGATCAAGTAAGATAGTCAGATATGAAAATAAATGCTCAAAGAGGCCACGGACTGAACCCCTGATTGATGATGGCCCACACAACTAAACCTGTGTATTACTCAGACTGATTGAGCTGCTCTTAATATCACTGCCTGAAAAAACGGCAATTTGGAGTTGGGTCCTGATGCCAGCCGCTTTTCTTTTCTGCTCGATTACATAATTGATATAAGACATGGTGGCAGGCCCATTAGGGAAAGATGTACCAAATGTCACGAAAGGCTCTCCATGGTCCTGATGCCCCTGCATGCCCCGGAGCAGACACAGGCTCTTGCTCAGGAAACACACCAGAGTTCTTGGTGTTCCCAAGACTTTTGGACCCGATTATTTGAGGGAACACACACATGCTGATGTTTCTATACATTTCCATTTCAAAAATCAGTTTTCTGTGATGCAACCAGCTCCATGTTGTCCAGACTGGAGTCTGAGCTGCTCCTTTGTGCTTTTGTTCCTCTGATGTTTTGCTTCATTAACTTTCTGTCTGTCCTTCTTTGTTACTATCGTTTTGCTCTGATAATTCTCCAGAGGGTGCATTAACATGGGTCACTCCAACCAGGCCAGGCTACAGACAGGGATGTAAGTCAACAACAAAACGTAACTCACCACTTAGTCCATAAAAAAACAACCTTTTTTTATGATGTTCAAGTTACAAGATTTACACTACTCACAAAATATATATTCGGCTTTCGTATGAAATTTGAGAATGCACCTAAAATGCGGTATATCCTTTGCACGTCAACTTCTCTAAACTTGCACATGTCCAACTGTTCAATGTTCCAGTAGCTACCTACTGTATAACATAACGTGCTGTTCTCTAACAAGGTGATTAACCACAAACATCACAAATACAAGTTTCTGATCCATGAATCCACCACTAAATGTTCTGGTTCTGTGACAGTCTGTATTGAAACAGTCGTCTTCATCCTGCTGTTCACATTCTGACATCATGAGACCAAGACCACACCTGTATAACGATCCATCAACAGGACCTGGTACCATGAGGAGGCTTGAGACGATGGGATGTTGTCAGAGGGACATGTTTTGTTGTGTATAGCCTACCAACCACTGTTGTTAGCTTTTGTTTCAATACAGTGTTGGAGATGAAGAAGTAACCATTTTATACGTCTACCTTCATGATATAATATCACTGTAGCGGGAACTTTTTACATTTTCCATAAATTTCACCCAAGAGTTGAATATCCCTTACTTTCTGTGAGTAGGCTAATGTATATCCATGTGATTGTTCCACTCTCTCTTTAAATAATCCATAGAGATGCCACAGTTAATAACCATAAAAATAACAATAACAATTATTATTAGGCTACTATTATATTATTATAATAATTGAATAAACATCCAACTCAAAGATTCTTGGTGCACATCTACTTAACATAACTTTTAAATAGTTTTTCACAGGTGGGAGCGATGATAAAGTGAAAGGACTAGCCAAGAAAATAAATAAATAAAGATTAAATAGCCTACAGTTGCCGAACTAATCTTTCTTCCTCAACAATGTCATATTAACCCCCTGCAGATAGATCACCAATTTGTGCAATGGGGCTGGAAATGAATCTTTGATTATTACCCATTCAAACTGTGTTTTAATTTGACTTTGTTACATCTTCCACTGAGTTTTATTTACAGCGCCCCCATCAGGTCAAACGTGGAGCAGGTTGCAGGAGCATGCTGTGTTTTTTTGTTTTTGTTTTTATTAATAATGCAATGGATTATAATGTTTACTGAGCAAATTAATGAAATGCCAACACGAGAAGATTCGCGCTCATCTTTGTGTTTGCACTTTTTTTTTTTTTTTTTTTACAGTACATCCAGTATCTTCCTGCTGGGATCTCTCGTGCTCCCCTCCTCCCTCCCCGGCTCCTGCAGCTGATGGAGGACTCCTACACAGAGCTCACTGCTCCAACATCCGCCTCTGATCCCACCACATCCACGATGATTCGCGTCCGAGTTTTGCACGGTAGCGCACATCCTGCTTGCTTACCAGTGCGTGGAGCCACAAGCGTGCATGGCTGAGAGAGAGAGAGAGAGAGAGAGAGAGAGAGAGAGAGAGAGAGAGAGAGAGAGAGAGATGCGCTGAGCCTGAGTGTAGGCTTCAGTGCATACTGCTCTGCTCCATGCATCCATCCCGCTTCCAGCCCCGAGGCGCTGCATTGGCACCGCGCCTCTCACTGTATTAAGCCACGCTTCTCGTTTTCGTCAGAGGCCCGAGTGCGTGGAGATCGATGAGTGAGCAACTGTTGGTGCAATGAGGCGTTTGTATCACGGAGCCCCCACTTTGTATTGTGTGTGTGTGAGTGTGTGAGAGAGAGAGTGAGAGAGAGAGAGAGTGAGAGAGAGACGGAGAGAAAGAGCCGAGGTGGTCACGGAATGAAGTAGATTCAGCACCATGGACAGAGTCACACACTGATCAGCTGATAAAGCCTGTTTCTTCTACTCTCTGTGTACGTGTGTGTGTGTGTGTGTGTGTGTGTGTTTCTGTGGAAGTCGGGGTGTTTTCCCTCAGCTGTCCACTACACCTGACACCACTCACCTCAACCACACACACAGGTTACCTCCCCATCTCGGCGTTTGACTCATTCGTGCTCGTGCACGGAGAGCTTTGACACGAGCACAGACTGTATCCTAATCATTGACAACCACTGAGTCACTCTCATCTCATCACAGAGTGGAGATATGAGCTGAAGTTAAATATTTTATTTTTATTCCAGTACTCTCTCTCTCTCTCTGTGTGTGTCCGGTCCAGACTCCAGACTCCAGCCGGGAGCCCCCGCCGGGTTAAGTGCCTTGCTCAGGGACAGTTAGATGAGTGGGCTGACGGGAACGGAGGGAGCAACAACCCCACCCTCATTCCCCCACTTCCTCCTCCGCGGAATCGAACCACCGACTTTTCCCGGTTACCCACCAACCCGCCCACCCCTCACCCTCCCATCCTCTTCCTCTTCCTCTTCCTCTTCCAGCCACACCGAGTGCAGAAACAGCAGCAGGGAGACACCCGCGTGCCCCCTGAGTAACTTGTAGTCTTGATTCTCCTTTAAATCTCCCCGGCTGGTTACTACCTCTGCCACTACCATCGGCAGCAGCAGCGCTGCTTCTTGATGTTGTGGTCGGGAGTACGCATGCGCCCGGCATTGGAATTACTGCACTGGCAAGACTAAGTTGGACATCGTCTGTCTTCACTAAAAAAGAAAAAAAAAACACACGCACACAACACAAGTATGGCAGTGTTCAGAATAAGAAGAATGAGCTGTGTCCGCGTCTGCCTGGTCCCCCTGTTAGCCGCGGTGGTTTGCGCCCAGAGGTAAGTGGAAGGGTCGGAGGATGCTCCACTCATTTTTCCTATAAGTGTGACAGTGTTAGAGACGGCATGGAAAACACTTGGACACTTTCTGCTCCAGGAATATCTCGTCATCTAAACCTACTGCTCTCACTCTCTCTCTCTCTCTTCCTCTTCTCTTTCTTTTTTGTCTTCCATAGTGTCGGTGTCAATGACCCTAGCAATATGTCTTTGGTTAAAGAGACGGTGGACAGACTGTTGAAAGGTTATGACATACGATTGAGGCCAGATTTCGGAGGTAAAAAAAGAAAAAAAAAACATACAATGAACTTGCATTATCACCAACTCTGTTCGAGTTTGCGTCTTTGTCAGCCTGTGTAATAGTCCAGTCTTTATACGGCAGCACGAGCCGTCACGGAGAAGTCAGTGACAGGGCTCTGCAGGTATCGGGACAAGTCAAAGAGACAGTTGTTTAGTGGCAGGTATCGAGGCTAAAATGTGTCAGATCCACACACAATACCGACATTGTGAGGGGACACACACACACACATACACTCACACACACATAGAGGAGTGATGTGGTTACAGGGGGTGGGGGGGACGTGGATGGGTGGTGGTGGGGGGGTGAATGATAAAACACACCAGCTCATTTATTTGAATGAAAAACCAACTCCAGCACCTCTGATGGAAATATTCAGATAAATAGCTGCCTCTTCATTATTTAGACCTCTGCTCCGTTTTCAAGTGTCCACGGCTGCGGACACACACACACATACACACACGTTTTCTTTCTTTCTTTTTTAAAATATATATATGGTGCCAAGCTATTTCATGTCAACAACTTTTTCGGTGGGAATCTGCAGCACTTTGCATCGCGCGTCTGTTAAAAGACAAAAAAAAAGAAGCAGAAGAAACTATTATCCGGCTGACAACAGCTAAATTCACAAGTGTTGATCATCTGTGTTGCCATCACGCGCACACATTATTATTATTTTAACCGCTGCTTATGATCTCTGCTCACCACCGATCTTGTGTTTTTTCTATTTGTGTTTATCTGCCCAATGCAGGTGCTCCGGTCGGAGTGGGGATGAATATAGACATAGCCAGTATAGACATGGTATCAGAAGTCAATATGGTAAGTAGGTCATTATCACCTCCACCTATGACAATGGGCTCTGCTGTGATGATGACCCCCCCACCCCCTACCTCCCCTCTGCTACTGCATGACCCAGCAGAGGAAATACCCTCCAAAGCATCGGGAAACCCCCCTCCTAATGCCAATCACTGGCATCGACCTGTGGTGCTGCTGCACAGGCTCACGTTGTTTTTTGCAAAGGCTGATGACATGATGTGAAATCTCTCTGGGATTCTGATATTCATAGACATGGATGTTTTTTTTTTGTTGTTGTTTTTTTATGTTTTTTGTTTTGGTCTCATAAGCTGATTGCTGATACAAAGCCAAGCATCAATGATTTAAGAGACTGCAAAAGTTAAATCTTCTCCTCATAGGTAAAAAGTTGTCATAGTTTTCCCAAGTCGCAGTCTGCAGGGTGGATATTTCACACTGACATATATATCATTTAACAAGAAATAATTTACATTTGGCTGTCAGGGCTGATTTGTGAGTGTGCTGCTGCTGCTGTGCTAGTGGAGACAGTGGCAGTGGAGGAACTTGAGAGCTGTGGATGTGAAGTTTTGCTTCATACAAGTGCACCTCCTAGTGATGAGATGCTGGAACTGCACCTGCTCAAAGCGAGCTGCATTCAATCATCACAGAAGGTCACAATGAGCATTTACCATACAGCTGACAAGTGGTGGATCATAACTGATAGTTATGGATATGACTACAATATGGATGAGTTTCCAAGCGTTTCCATTGTCATGTCTCCTCTCCCTCTGGTTCACCTAGACTGTTACATCTGACACTTTTCACTTGCACCTTATTTATGCTTTATATAAAGACGTGTCCTGTTGTTTGCAGTTTTTGTTTGTTTGTTGGCTTGTTTGTTTAGGTTGCTACTATGATGTGAGTCATGTGGTGATGTCAGGGAGTGATTACATGCTGGAATATTTTTGGCAGCAGCACCCAAAGGCTGTTGCTCATGTTGTTATCTTTGTGCTCCTGTGGAATATGTTGATGAGCAGAGATGAGAAAACAGATGATGATGCCATGTCTATTTGCATGCATTTACACAGAAGATCTGCGCAAGCACACACATGCACGCACACACACACACACACACACACTCACAAACACAATGCAGGCCCACAGAGCTCTCCACAGTGGCCTTGAATCCTTAATGAAAGGCAAATTTTCTCTTTGTAACCAATGCAGGAGCTTGAAAGCAGTCTTACATTGTGTTTTTGTGTGTGTGTGTGTGTGTGTGTGTGTGTGTGTGTGTGTGTGTGTGTGTGTGTGTGTGTGTGAGTTGCCTGCAAGTTGTAGCATTGTGTGCACATGAGCTGTATTTCCAGGAATCAAAGACAAGTATTATGTAAGACGTTATTTGTATCTGTACTGTACATCCAAATCAGCTAATGCATAAGAGCAGTTTCATCCGATTTATACGCAGCTTTTCCTCAACAACAAAAAAGGGGGAAGAGGCAGTTGTGTTAAATGATTAAGTGTTGATATTTGGGGCATTTGTAGGATTTTTTTTAAAGATGGAGCTGCCCAAGTTTAAGCAAAGAGGTTGTAACATACGACACAGTGGGATGTGTCAAATAACTAAACCAGCAGGAAACCACAAAATCTGTTGTGTTGTTTTCTTTGCTACTTTCTCCACCACTATCGTCTCTTTCAGGATACAACTTTCCAAAATAATAATAATGAAAAAGAAGTTAAGTATATCCCGTATAAGTAGCTAAAAAATGAAATAAAAATAAAATCCCATTCTCCATCCAAACACACAAAAGGCGGCGCTGGGCAGTGTCTTTGATCATCCCGTGGCTTTGTCAGATTTGGCCCAGTAAACACCCTCTAATGTGAAAGGGGAGTTATTACCACCTGACCCATTTGAGCCTCATGAAAAGAGGAGGCCACATGTGTCTGTAATGGTTTCAGCAGCATCTTTGATCTGCTCCCCTTCCTATAAATGTGACCACTTTTCAGGATAGCAGCTGGGGTAGAAGCACTTTCTCTTCTTCCATTTCCCTCTCCCCACGTCTGGCTCTCTGTCTGTCTGTCTGCCACTTATTTTGGTGCGAGGATCGAGCCATTAGCCATTAAGGCAGAACAGGACATCCACACTTTGGTCTATATTAAAAATATATTTTTCCTTCTATTACTCACAACACGACTGCTGCCTGTTTAAAGCCTCACATTAAAAAGCAGAGACACATGAATGAATGACTGCAGAGTACACAGTATAGTTTCCTTACACTTTCTTTTTTTTTTCTTTTGTCCACAGGGGCCATTAAAATAAGAAAGTGCAAACAGGTTTGTCTTAAACCATCTGTTTTAGCACTTTGCAACCAATGTCAGAGCAGAAACCCATTTAGAAACAACACGAGGCCTCCAGCTCACTTCAGATGAGTCACCAAACTGAGTATGCAAGCCCTCAGGCATGAGTGGCCCAGAGGACATGAAGCCCTCCTTGGTACTGGTCACGTAAGCAATTCTGAGGTCCAGAAAGGCACAGCAGGGACTACAGCATGTTGTGGTTCCCCACCCACCCGTCCTTTTTTGGGTAAAGCCTGGCCTCTAGGACACATTAGTAAGCAGCATCGACTGCTGAGCTGCTTTGCGAGGTGTCGTTCCCGAGTCGTGTAACATGTAGAAAACCAAACTACACGCCACTTAGGCCTGGAGCCAGACACGGGATGAGGAGGCCGTGGCCGGTGGCACTGTTCAACACAACACCCTTTTTTTTTTTACAGTGCAAAAACCAGAAAAAATAGCACATTCTTGTCTTCTCAGCTTTGTTGCTCAGGGTCTTAGGAGCTTCTTCCTCTCTTCCTTTCTTCCCTCTCTCTCTCTCTTTCTCTCTGATTCCAAGAAGTGGCACAGTTGGGGGAAAAGAAGCCGAGAACCAGTGCTGCTGTTGTATGTTGTGTCTATTATGTTGAGTTTTTATATCAGCACTTACGCAAAAGACAAAGCCTGAAAGAGTTTCCTGCTTTTTAAATTATTCAGCATTGTAATTGTCAGCTGTGGGAGAGTATTCAAGAAAAAAAAAAACCTGGATGAGAGGTTAGCCAGGCATGTAAGTGTTTGAATTGCTTTCCTTCTGGTTACTAGTCTTTCTCCTTCCTGTGCGTCGCCCGCTCGTACAGACTGCATGCAAGAAACGGGTGTTCTGCCTTTAGCCCATGTGGTCGTACTCTGAACACTGGTGCACTCAGGACTTCCTAAGACTTCTGTGGTACTGCTATACTAAGTGTTTTATTGCTCGGTAGGAGGTGGGAGAGCTTGCCAAAGAAGACGCAGGAGGATACAGTCGGCTCTTATGTTTTATCACCCTCTCCCATTCTATGGAGACGTATAGTTCATATTTATGTACAGAACAATGTAGTGAAAGTGATGTTTTCAGCTCTTTACACACCCAGACTGCTCTTTGTTTGATCAATACGTTCAATAAGAAGTTTAAGAGAGGGCAAAAGAAAATATTTTTTGTTGTGTTTCAATGATGGATTTTATTTTCAAAAGCAAAAACCTGCAATTCTTTTTTACTTTTTGTTTTTGCCAGTGGCAGTGAAATAATAATAATAATAATAAACTGATCCATAATCTTGATCCGTCTCAGAGGGTAAAGATACGTTAGCCTGAGATGAGGTGAAGAACAAGTCACTGGGAAATAAAACTCTAACTGTGGAGGTTGGTATTGACTACTGTATGAGATGCTGACTGCTGGTGTCAAAGCTTCAGATCAAGTTATATTATTTTATGTTATATTTAAATATAAGAAAACACTTCTTCATTCTTTGAAGAAAATAACATGAAAAATATTATTGTCATCAGACTGGAACTCACCAGATAGAAAGATTGTTGCCATCATCCATTGTAGCACCATCAGAGTTGTAACTATTTGCAGGGACAGTTGGAGTTCAACTCAAAGCCACTGAAGTTAATATTTAAAAGACAAATCTATCTGTTTATTAGAGAAGAAGAAAAAACATTGCTTTGTTTCTCATGAAAATCGTCTTTAGACTCTTTGTTTATTTGAATGGGACAGTGCACATTAATGGACATAACATGTAAATATGCCGGATTATAGCAAGATGTTAATTTCCATCCGTAGTCCCATTAACGTAAAAATAGTTCAACAGCAGTACACATAATATAATTTTAAAAAAGTAGACAACACAAAAAGGCAACTATAAAGACTGAACTAGCTACTTTCTGTCACAACCATCCATACTATTTTTGTGTGTTCTGTGGGTGGCACTGAATTACTTTCTGCAATAACATGCCTCTGTCATTACCCTTGTACTTCATCGCCAGTGCCACACACACAAACAAAGACACACGCACACACACACACACTGACACCTTCCTAAAGCACCCCCGTGTCTCTTGTAGGTCAGTCCAACTGTGAGGAGATATTGCTTCTTCAAGGGTGTCCTTGCTCAAGGAGATACTGTACACAGGCCACATGACTCTGTACATGGATGAAGAAGTAAAGAAAGAAAAAAAAAACACACCAACATAAGCGCCAAAACTGGATTTGCGGTTCAGATATTATGCGTCGACAACCTGCTTTCTGCTCTCACCCGGGGGCTGCATACGTGCCATCGATCCACAGACGTCTATATATTGTATTATCTCACTATTGACAATGTGTAGATGTGGTGTGTGCTTCCTGGTACTCTGTTTGAATAGCAATCAGCTTCTTTCCTCAGTTCCCTCAGACCTCCATTATGCATGAGGCGCGGGACTCCTCCAGTGGATCAGAGTATTTGTATGTGTGTATGTGTGTGTGTGTGTGTGTGTGTGTGTGTGTGTGGTGCAGTCAGAGGACAGCTGCCCGGCCCATCTTTGCTTTAGCAGCAGCAGAAATTTGGCAAGTTTTTTGTCACAAAAGAGTTAAACACTCACAAATGCACATGCACACTTAGACACACATACACAATCGGCGTCTTTGTGCCGGAGAAGCAGTAAGTGGGACAAATGGTGTGTTCACTGACGCCTCATTTTTTCCCCCCCACTTCTCTTTGGCCGGTTAACCTTCCGTCTTGTGAATGACAGCTGAGATTGAAACCTTCATCAACACCCCCTCGCCCGATCTTCCAGTGGGATTCAAAAGCACCCTAATAATCTGCCCTCTCTCCCCCTCCACATCATACCCACCACCACCACCACTGCTGCCATCGCCACCACCGCCGCCGCCCCCTCTGAATTGCCACTCCACTCTACTCCTCTCCAGGGACACAAAAGGGCCTGCAGATGCTCCAATCGACTCTAATAAATTGTATGTAGGCAGTTAAGCTGCATGACTGCCAACTGGCAAAGCTGTGAACCTCTGCTCTGGGAGAGGACTGAGAGAGAGAGAAACACAGAGAGAGAGAGAGAAAAGGGCTCCTCTAAATTTGATTCACCTTCAGCAGTGAGCTCTCTTGAAAGCTGCGTCCAGGCCAGAGTAAATGATGAAAGAGTATAGAGGGAAAAGGGGATATATACACAGAGACAGAGAGAGGGGACACTGGGAAAGAGAGAGAGAGAGAGAGAGAGAGAGAGAGAGAGAGAGAGAGAGAGTGCTGTGATGGAAAGTAAGGTTAGATAAAGTACAAGTAAACAAACAAGAGTCCGGGCTTTATTGAAATCTGTCATCTAGTTCCCCACATGCCATAAACCAAAGAAATGGCCTTGAGGGAAGAAAATACAAAAAGAGCACTGAGTCTAAGAGCTCGGGTCGGAGTAATGCCCTGAGACCTTAAAGGGCTAGTCCAGGTTATTCGATGCAGGGTTGTGTGAGGTAGTACTCTAGTCTACACTCATGTATAGTCAGTGTGTTACCTGCACTGGATTCGGATCAGCGCGCTGCCAGGAGCAGAACGATGAGCTGAAACAAACAGAGTATCTGTTTACATGAACGCTGCGTGGAGAATATCTTCAGTGTATTATCTTCCAATTTAGTACTATAGAAATGTGTCCACAGCTAGCGGTCAGGTCCAAGTATCTTTAAATTATTTTCATATGATTGGATCATCTATGAGTTATTTAATTATAGAACAGCCTGGACACACTCAAAATGAATAAATAAATATCCTGTTTTCTAAAAATAAACTTGTAAGTGCTCTCTGGTGGACAGAGTATGTAATGACCACAGATATCTCACACTCAGATTCATGTGTCCCCTCTTCTGTCTTTTTGGATGTCAATCTGACTGTTGTGCTAAAAAAAAATAGCAACATTATTTATCCTGGAGCAAATGGGGCAAATGAAACCCCTGCAGCAGCCCCTGTGTGCGTTCCTGTCGCAGATTTACTACACGCGGCGCACAAGCTGCTCCAGATACAGAGCTGGATCCCGAGGACTTCTGTGCACGTATATCTCCAGAGACGTGTGTGTGTGGGGGGGAAGGAGGGGGGAGGAAGGAGGGTGGGGGGTGGGGGGTATATACAGTGTGTCACTCAGCTCTTTGGGGATCAGCATGTTTATTATTAGGCCTCTTTGGAAAGGCTGCAGCCTGTGCCATCCTGTCGCTGATGGCACGAGGACAGTGTGAGACAGGAAATTGAAAGCCACTTGTTGTTTGGAGGGTTTTCTGGAAGAAGTGTAGTAGGTGGATGACAGAGTGTGGTACGGACATATGGCACATGAGTGGTGGTGGTGGTGGAGGAGGAGGAGGAGGAGGAGGGATCACGTTTCCTCCACCACTGAGGGAATTTGAAGAGAGAGAGTAAAATAGACAGAGAGGACGGAGCCAGAGGAAGACTGCTTTCAGATTCAGTCCCACACGTCAAGGTCGCTGCACTATAGAAATAATTTAAAGCAACATATACCGCTTTCAGGTACAGCGTAAAGGAAGAATATCATTCAAGATCTAAATCACAACACACAGTCAGTCACAATCACATACTTCAGTGTCAGTGTATAGAATATCCAGTCCATCTCTGCCCTGAATGCAAAATAAGAGATTTATACATCAGCCGTCTCTGAGGGGGAGATATTAAAATCTGAATCTTGTGCCGAACCCATGTAGCACCTCCGATCCAACACCTGTCATGTTCCCTATAGACAGCTCCCTTGGCTGCGTCTGTTTAGTGGTAATGATCTAAGCCATTCACACTCCCCTGCAACGTGTTCCCGCATCACCCCCCTCATCTCCCCCTTCATCTCCCCCCATACGTGCATGCAAATAGATGCAACAGGAGCTCCTCCGAGGGCTGAGATGGGTGTAGACGAGGAGCGCATGAAGGAGAGATGGGATGCTATAGGGAGAGGAGAGCTCTGTGAAGGAATGAGGGGTAAATGGGAGATGAAATGGGGAAAAAATAACATGAAAGAGGCGGAGGTGGGGGTCGGGTGGGAGGGGGGGCAGATGAGGGAAGGAGGCGAGAGAAAATAGCAGAGGGAGGTCATCGTTGGTGCTGGAATCAGAGACTGGAAGTGAAGAGCTGTGAGAATAAAAGCAATTTGCATCACTGCTCCACTGAGCTTTCCAGTGCCTTTCATTTACCCCCCCACCCCCACACCCACCGCCACCCATCTACACCACCCCCACAACTCCATCCCCCTTTACACCCCAACCCCACCACCATCCCTCCGGCAAACTCATCACACCATCCCACCGCTCTCAAATGGAAAACTGGCTTCAAGGGTGGTGTGGGGGAAAGGGACGAATAACCAGTGTTCAATAGTTACTCATCCTCATTCACACCTCCCTCTGCCGTCCTTCCTTCATCCTCATCCTTCAGCACTCATCATCATCATCATCATTTTCCAACCTATCCTCAACTTTTTACTTCCATGTTATCTTTTTCTCTGTTTCCTCTCTACTGTACTTCTACAAACAGACTAACTCTGTTTGTGGTGTCTATATGTTCCACTGTTGGAGCTCATCTTCTGGCTGAATAAATTATAGCAGCTGGATGTCATAATGATACAGTACAATAACAATGACCAATGATCTACAGTAACCTGCAGTAGGCTACTTCATTTTCTGACCACTTATGGGCATAAGAAACAAAATGAACGCAGTATTAACACGTTATAAACTCCTAAACCTGATAGGGTGACATGTTAGCAAACAGTCACCTGGTTTCAGATCAGTTAGACCAATGGTTCTCAAAGTGGGGTCTTTTACCACTTTTTTCTAGATTTTATTAATCTTTTTTTTTTTTTTACGAAATTTTACTACTTTTTCGAGAATTTTATTAAACCTTCTTTTTTTTTTTTTTAGAAAGCTTACCACATTTTTCCAGAAATTTCTCTACAATATTTCCAAAAATTCACGCCATTGGCCCTAATTTCAAAGTACATTAACTAAAAAAAGTAATGTTCTTCTTCAAAATTTTGTCCAGTGGGGGTCCGTGGTGTAATTTGTGTCAATTTAGGGGTTCTTGATGTAAAAAAGCAATGATGGCGTTTGTGTTGTTGTTTCGAGTGTGGTTCTGTCAACGAGGAAAATTCCCTCAGTTTTTGGTCTCCACTCCACTTCTGTTGGGTCCAACTTGGGTCAAACCTGTCTGTCACAATCATCACATTTTAGTTGACGAAAAATTGCTGTACAAATAATTGCAATTAATGATTTAATTGTCTTTTTCTGATCATTTTATGCCACTAAAAAGTATAAGCCTAAACATAGTTTAATAATACACATATGCCTTAGGACAAAGAAGAAGAGCCATTTATTGGCATTAAAACATTGGAACATAAAAATAAATGGCGCATTTCTGTTTGACTTTAGACTTTGCAGCTACATCCATGATGCTAACGTCAATTGATGTTCATCAAAATGGGGTCGTTTGAACATTAGAAATAAAAAAAAAAGGGCCTCAAGATTAACAGTTTGTGGCACTAATTTTCCACTAATGTGACATTAAACCATAGGAGAAGAAGGGGCGCAACGTGATGATGTCATTAAAAGAGGACCAGTCAAACCTCAATTGGTGAAAAACGATGAGGAAACAGTCGTGGCAATACAACATTTCTGTTTCATCTTGCTGTTTTCATACAGATGAATGGAAACGAGTTTAGCGATTATGCTTGATGATTGCGGGCAGCTAATTGTGATCAGGCAATTATGCAATAATTGTGACAGGCCTGAGACTATTTTAATCAAGTGATTTTTATGCCAAAATAACCTAAATTTAAATAAGTGGAGATGAGATTTCTTTCTCTTTTCTTTGCAAAGTTTGAATGAGAAAGAAAGAAGAAAGTTGCACCAATTAAATGATCCACAAATCATAGTCAGTACAGCTGGACTTTGTTATACAGGGTCGGTCTAATATTAGTTTTTCTCCTCAGTCCAAGAGAAGTCATGGAGGACAGTCAGAGAAGGTCAGAGTGAGAAGCTGGGGCATCTTTATTTGTTTCTTCACTGGTGCAAAAGAAATAAGTTGAATTTTTCTTACTCTGAGAAAAAAAAAAGTTTCACATAGATGCTGAGACAATGTCTGGCACAGATGAGTCTTTACAAGTCTTTCCATTTGAGCAATGTGAGCTGGTTACTTACTAACATTTTTGGCACCCATGATTCTCCCTGGCAGTCGAATCATATCAGGCTCAAACTGTAATATCCGTGGCAGGAAATGCCAATATGAGATTTGTACAATCAGTGGAGTTTGGCTGCTACGGGGCTGAACTGACCAAGCATGTACTGTCCACACTCCAACTGTAAAATTCAACAGTATTACCTTTTCCACTGATGAACCACAAACTTTCAAAGTTTGAAAAAGGACCTTTTTAAATCAGAATCTGAATACAGCGTCTATACAAATTGATTTAGTCAGGACTCAGGAGATTTGGCTCTAATCCATTCAATTTACATTTCTCAACTTTATATATTTGACTATACAGTAATATACAGACACACACACACACATATATATATATTTGAATTGCCAGCTGAAATGCACCTTTTAGTATGAGCTAAGTCAAAGCAAAGCACTGGAACAAAGGGAGCTACATGCGTCATATCCGCGAACTTTCAAAGTAAAAGCTTGGACTAGTAAAAATGAAAGAAATACAAAAATAAATCCATGAAAGTTTGAATTATACTGCTTTACGTAGGGATTTTTGTTACTATAATTCAATAATTCAATTTTTGTGGATTTATTTTTGGATTTCTTTCATTTTTACAAGTCCAAGCTTTTATTTTGAAAGTTCGTGGATATGACACATACAGCTCCCTTTCCTCCCTTCTCGAGTCTGCACTGTTCCTGACTGATTGAGGTAATGTAGTCTCGGCTCCAGGACTAAAAAGTTATATTTGATGAGTTTTAATGCTAATTTATCGAAATAATGTTAATGTAAAACTGTTTGGAGATGTGTTTGTGGTGTTTTCTGTCGAGTAGCATGTTTTAAGAACCGTTTTGAGCAGGAGAGAGAAAGTTATTTTGCCGCGATTTCTCCCTGTAAGTGTCTGTGTGTGTGTGTGTGTGTGTGTGTGTGTGTGTGTGCGTGCGTGCATGCGTGAGTGAGTGTGTGTGATGTGCATGTGGTAGTACGTCCTCCATGTACTAGTGTACTTGCTAAATGTATTTTATTTATTTTGTGGTAGGAGAAGATTCACTCACATCCATTTTGTTTTATGTCGCCATCATACAGGAATACACCTGAGTGTGAACCCACCCCTGGGTCAGAACACAACCAGTGTAGCCGGGGCCTGCAGACCGTCCCGGCTACAACTGCAGCGCTGCAGCTGAGGTCAAGGCATGCCTTGACATAAAATTCCACCTCGAAATTGAATGATTTATGGTTTTATTTTATGTTTTTTAGACACTGTTAATATATATTTGTTTTTTATTTATTGTCAGTATAATTGTTTTTATAATTTCAAGCTTTCAAAAATGTTTGATCTCTGTTTTACGTGATGTGAAAAAATTATTACATTGTCATAATTGTGTCATGACAGTCAGTTTATCCTTCATGATATGTTAATGACAAGTACAAATGCTACCACTTTACTTGAGGTCACAGAATATCTTCATTACATTGTCATGATTGTGTCATGACAGTCAGTTTATCCTTCATGACATGTTAATGACAAATAAAAATGCTGCCACTTTACTTGAGGTCACAGAATATCTTCATTACATTGTCATGATTGTGTTATGACAGTCAGTGTATCCTTCATGATATGTTAATGACAAATAAAAATGCTACCACTTTACTTGAGGTCACAGAATATCTTCATTACATTGTCATGATTGTGTTATGACAGTCAGTGTATCCTTCATGATATGTTAATGACAAATAAAAATGCTACCACTTTACTTGAGGTCAGAGAATTTCTTCATTACACTGTCATAATGGTGTCATGACAGTCAGTTTTGGGTATCCTGTCCACATCCTGTCAAACAACAATGACCAAGTGCTAGATTTGTTCTGTAACCTTGCACATCTAATTAATAATCATTATGTCAACTAAACAGAAAATATTTCATTAATGTCAAGTTGTCATGACAAGGCCCTTTTCTGGTAATGTCACTTTGAGTAATGTCAAGTTGTCATAATAAGGACATCCCAAACAAATTTAATGTCAAGTTGTCATGACAAAGACGACTTCTGGTTATGTCACCTTGATTAATGTCAAGGTGTCATAATCAAGACAACCAAAATAATGTCAACTTGTCATTACAAAAACGAATGACACTTAATGACAACAGTCATAAATGTTTAATGACATTGACTTAATGTTTATGACACGTTTATGACTGTGACATGACACTGTTATGACATTGTCATGTCACTCTTATGACGGTACCTTCAAGTAAAGTGTTACCGAACATTTAGTTTTCCTGATCCAATGTGTACTTAAAAACAACATACCTCAATTTCAGAATTGATTTTCCAAACTGAACTTGAAGAGCTGAAGTAAAACACGCTGACATTTTTATCAGGCTTAATCAAGGTCTGTGATTTAATCCTGAAAACAGCAGCACAGACGGCCTGAGCTGAACCCAAACAACTTTTAAAGGACATTTGAGTAAAGGATAATGTAGAGAGAGCAGGTTGTTATAGAGACATAAACCCCGACAGGACAGATACAAGGTTTTATCCATCACAGAGTAGTATTGCAATTAATTGAGTTTATTTTAATAGTTTAAAGTCTCATTCCCCTGTCTCATTTCACTATTAATGACAACGTCCAGTTTAATGTGAATTACAAATAAAAGTTTCCATCAACACTTTGCTGAGTGCTCAGGCTTGTTCAACCGCTGCAGGCAGTTTTTTTTTTTTTCCGAGAGGCAATTTATAGATCAATAAGATTGTAGGTTACATTTACCAGTGCAGTAGGAATACTCTCATTTTCTTTTGTTTCTGAGGTAAAAAACAACTTTCAAACAAAAGCTTATATTCACAATAGATAGAACATGTTTTATTTCCATAACAGAGCTATAGACGACCTGAAGTGGCTTTTATACTCAGCGTTTCTAAGGGATAAAAGAAGGCAGCTGAGCTCACATTAGACAAAAGGCTTCAGTTAGAACTGAAGGGGAGGACAAGAGGTTTCACACAGCACATGGAAACACCATGACCTGAATGATAAAGAACCTTCACAGACATATTCACTCAGCTTGGTGCACACGAGGAGGGACTATGGTCATTAGTATTTGAGGCCTGACACAAGCTTGTGCAGCTCAGGTTGATGAGGACTCGTGACCACAGGCAGGTCATAGAATTTATTTCAATATGCGGTTGCAAATAATTGCATCTTCTTTCACCGGGCTTTCACATGCAGAGATGGTGACAAGCCACAGATAGGGCAGTGCACTGCACGCTGTCGGAGGGACCAGGGGAACTGTACGATGCAAGGTCAACATATACCTGGGGTATCTTCCAGTTACCCAGCTTCACTTAAAGGGACTACGAGGAGTTTCGGAAAGCGAAGTGTTTTCACACTACATTTCTCATGAGCCTCCGCACGCACAGTGAAATTCTTGGACCGGTGCAAGACGGACGAAAGCAAAAACATTTGCCAAGAATGTTTTGCCAACTAGCGATCCAGCGGCGTTATTCCCATGACCCGCCGGGCAGCGTCCGGGAAACCAATACTAGGAAATGCTGGGCGAGTCGACCACTAAATAATAATAATAACTATAAATAACAAAACAAAATAACTATAAATATATATCGATATATTTATCGAAAATGGACCCATTAACAAGTGTGGGTAACGTAGATTCATCCACATTAATATGAAACTCTTTTATAACCAAAAGCAAACTCCTCGGGGTCTCTTCAACTGAAAAATCGCAATCACACTACCCAGTCACATGACTAAATTATCCACTCGGTAAGTCAACACATGAAAGGTGGTGGTGTTTTTAGAGCATCTGACCACTCGCAAACATGGACACGTCTGGCAGTGGCAGTAGCAGCAGCTGCGTATTTGACTAAGGACGAGCAGACAATAATTCTCCAGCAACATGAAGAGCTCAAAGATCAAATCGAGGCAAAAAGCAACACAGTCGCTGCAGTAAAGTGCAGAAAGGAGTGAAAATCACTGCTCCATCATGATGGCATGGGTCTGACAGGAATCAAATAGGTGTATTCCTCTAAAATGGTCTGTTGCCCAGATGTTTTTGTGATGTGTATAGCAATTTTAGCCTATTATTTCAGCTCTAAGCCCCGGTGGTGTCAAAAGGACTGAAAAAAGAAATAGAAAAACATTATTCAAAGGGTTAGGGTTCTGCTACGGACCAGGTTTAGCCGTTCAGAATGGCAATATCACGGTAAGAAGCGACACACAGAGGTAGTCGCCTACAGAAACCCCAGAGTTAACCCTGAAGTTACCTCGCTAAGCCCAAATCCTGCTTGCTATAGTCCAGGCCCCAGGTGAGCGGAGTCAGCATGCTGTATAGAAGATGGTCTTTAAGCATCAGACCCCCCCCACGCAAGGGGGACACACCTGTGTCATCATTATCATGATGATAATGATGATGTGGCTGCAACAGCAAATGTGCCAGTGCGCTGAGCAGCAGCATTAACTGCACTTGACTGAGTTTATTCGTATTCAGCACAGTCGCACACGTAAACTTCTATAAATATAAGATTTAAGGCTTTAAACATAAATGTTAAATCGTGTGCTGCGAGTTTCCTTTGTCGTGGATGGAAGATTTCAGTCGAACATAACAACACATTCATAAGATTTAATGACAAAAGAAATAAAAAACAATAACAGCACAAGCAGCACTGATCATAAATCGCTCGAGCTGAGTATCATTGACTCTTTTGTGTTCGGCGAGATCTGTCAGAAACATATTTAAGCAGAAATGTTCAAAACAACTGAGCGTATTAACGCAGTGGGAAGTGTGTTGTGGAACTGGAAATGAGTTATTAGCTACAATGGATTCTCACATTCTGTTGCGGCTTCTGTTGTGTGAGAACACAATGATCACTTTGTGTTGTGCTCTCAGCTGCACAACATATTCTGCACTCATAAATTCACCATCATTCTCCGGCATCACCCTCCGTCTCCTTCTCTTTCTCTTTCCATTTCTCTCTCTCTCTCTCTCGCCAACATAGTTTATGTACTGATCCTCATTATGACCGTTGTTATGACAGCCTCCCGTGCACTTACATGCACAACAACGCTGCAGTTACTCTGGTGATTTACAACCTCCTCCTTCTGCAGAGAGATAAAGAGAGATGTACACTATAGATGTCTTTGAGGAGAGCTTTATGTTCACAGTAAACTAGCCACCGCGGTGCCTCCTCCTCCTCCTCAGGGCCCGTCCCACAATGCAAAAACCACAACTTCTTCAAGCAGACAGGCTTTGCAATAGCAGGCTCTCGGGGACGACAACGGAAACGTTCACTCAGTTAAATAACCTGGCTGTCTTTTTTTTTTTTTTTTCCGTCTAACTTTCCACGGCTACTCAGCAGGACTAACACAGATTTGAAACGCCGACGCTGCAGTTGGGAGGATTGTGCATCTGCCAGCCGTCCTGATGGCGTTTTCTCTTTTTTTTCCCCTTCTCCTTCTTTTTACAAATGTTCCTCGTTATGAGCGCCAGGGCTTCAAGTGATGCAATACAAATGATGATGACTCTTGTTATCTAATCTCTGTTGTTACACACTGTGAATGATTCTGTGACAGTGAGGGAGCTTCCACCACGCACAGAGCTGAAGCTGAACATCACAGCTGCACTGTTTTCTCTTCTTCTATTCCTGCTCGTTGCACGCTGTGATCCCTGACGCACAACAAAAACACACATGTACAACACAAGTGTCTGTGTACGCCCACATGCAGGAAATGTACACACACATAATACATAGGCTACATTCGTGTTGTGAAGATGTGCAGCACATTTTATGATGTATCTAAGGGACGTGTTTGTGTGTCTGTGTGTGCATCTCAATGAGAAAAAGCAGCAGAGGAGCTTCCCTGATGTTTCCTATGTTTGATGTGTGTATGTGTGTGTGTGTGTGTGTATCAACGAGTGCAGAGGAGATAGTTTAGGAGGAAGACATGGCAACAAGCATCTCCTCAGCCACACGTGCTGCGGTGCACAGCATCATCCAGAAAGAGAGAGTGTGATGCTCTGTTACGTAACCACCGACCGCGGATGGAAGTGTTGGGAAGGCGGCTCACGTGTAGCCATGAATCCAGTGGTACAACTGTAAAGACACACAGATATATAGAAATTCTGCAAGATATGTTTTGCCATTTTGTTGCAGGAACCTTGCGCTTCATTTGGGTGCAGATCTTCCAACATTGAATCCAGCCTTTACAAGCAAATTCCTATGTTTACACAGGAAAACAAAAGTGAAATGGGTGTTTTCTATTTCCATTCTTAGTCCAATTATTCTGTGGAACACTAGAGTTGCCACTTTGCTATTTATGTCTTTGAATAACTCAATTCTCTAACTCTTGCTTGTCAGCACCTCGAGCCAAATAAGGTACAAACGACAACAACAACACAACAAAACCTATTTAAGTCAAACAAGGATTTGACTGCGAGGAGCTGCTCCCGTTTCCCCGACTCCATCCAGTCAATATCTGAGCCCGTGGTTCCCAAGGTGCAGCGGGGATGTCAGATCTGTAGCCGACGGGCATATTCAAAAATGCATGTTCAGCCTCTTTGCCAGGAAGTGGATGTGCCAGTCATGACAAAAAGTTCCCTGAGACAGCAAGTTTATTTAACTTAGTTTTTTTCATGGATGATTGGTAGGCTTCTTCCTTGGCTGAGCTACATGAGCTGCTGCCTTGACTGTTTTATCGTGTCCTAGATTTACCATCAGGGAATTTCACTGCGACTTATCAAACTTCCTCCAGTTTGATAATAAAATATTAACCTACCGCATGTTTTTTTCAAGCTCTATGTTTGTGTGTGTGTGTGTGTGTGTGCATCACATTATACTGTAACAATCATTTGGATGTGCGATGCCTTGTATCACTACTTTTGTTTTGTTGTTTTCATATTCTTTTATTTAAAACTTTTGTGAAAATGTGATTTCCTGAATGCACTTGAATGCAACTGCTGATCAAATTTGTGGATTTTTGCAGCACAACTAGTGGTCATAAACCTCCCACAGGGACTGAGACCTTCAAGTGTCCCAATAAGGCAAATATATATAAGCTGCACTTTAGCTGGGAGACATTCATATCATGTCCAACAGACTTCCATGTCTGACTGGGCTATGTAAAGCAGACGTATACAGTCCCTCTCAGGCTTTTTGTGCTGTCTGTGCACGACTTGATGTGATGTGAGCGGATGTTCTAACCATCCCAGTTCTGGGAAGAACAAACAGAGGGAAATGGGTGAATATGTTATGCAAGTACGACGTAGTTACGCTCATTTCACAAACAGTGCTTAATCTCAGAAAGACAGCGCCTGTCAAAGCAAATAGAGCATATAGGAGATATTTTGTAAAACAGATTTTTGAGGTTGCTTGGAGGTTATTTTCATTTGTCTGGAACATGTGCTCTCTCTCTCTCTCTCTCTCTCTTTCTCTCTCTGTCTATGTATGAATGTCACTTACGCACAAAAAACACACAAACACACACATTAAAACCAACCGAGCAACCCATGCACATATGCTTCACCCCTTTTTATCATAACAGACCCAAATTGACACACACGACTCACCCACACACACACACACACACATTAAACCCAAACCATCTGCCTCTCTCTCTCTCTCTCTCTCTCTCTCTGACACACACACACACACACACACTTTCACACTGTCTGTCTAACCTCATGTTTTTATGAACAGAAGGAATTCCCCGTTGCTTTGTACTCAGAGGTTTTTTGGACTGTACAGCTACTGTTCCGTTTGCTTTTAAGTGAACTTCATCCAATATTGAAGCCAAGTCTGGTCTAATTTGAAAGCTCGCAGCGGAGCAGCTGTGTAAAATGTTTCGCTTTTTTGGAGTAACCATCCTCTTCAATCTCTCTGTCCTCCTTTGCTCTCTCTCTCTCTCTCTGTGCACTTACAGGACTACACTTTGACCATGTACTTCCAGCAGGCCTGGCGAGACAAGCGTCTGTCCTACTCCGAGATCCCGCTCAACCTGACCTTAGATAACCGGGTGGCCGACCAGCTCTGGGTCCCCGACACCTACTTCCTCAACGACAAGAAATCGTTCGTCCACGGCGTCACGGTGAAAAACAGAATGATCCGTCTGCACCCGGACGGCACCGTGCTGTACGGTCTGAGGTGAGATTTTAATCTCTTGGAGAAAAAAAAAAGACAAAACACTTCTGATGACACAACAGAAGCTCACATATTTCACACCGGTAAATAAAAAACCAAACACATCTCCCACATGCTGGATGAGAACCACCAGATAATGATAGACTGTGCTGCACAAATTGTTGTAATTTCCACTTCATGTTGTCAAACACTTCCCACTTAATCTTTCCTATTTTTGAAATCAAACAAACAACCTGTGAGGGCGAGAAAAAAACTAACTTCTACCAAGTTTAATAGAACAATGAGTCAACAATGGCTGCGTTGGACTCAGTCAGTAATTAGCTCATTAGAGCCAGATGAAGAAAACCACTGATGTGAGGTGCAATATCACCCCTGAGTGGAAATTATAACGTTGATGAAGTGACCTACTTGTGTCCTCATTTACAGGACATGTGCACATTACAGAGTAAATGCTTCAACTTTGCAAAGACTCTGCATAATTTACATCAGCATCAGAGGTGCGAAAAAGGCCCACAGACATAAACCTGGAATATTTACAGCTGTGGAAGTCATAGTGGAAATTAGATGAGGGCTCCGAGTGTCTTGGAAGTTACTATAGATGCTGGTTTGAGTCTTCATGGTTTACAAGATGTACAGTTTGTTTTTCTGTGCATTTCTGTTGTCGCTCACTTGGTTGTCGGAGAAGGAATATGTGTGATAGTTTCCTAGGAAGCTCCTAACATCAACGTGAACACTGACGCTTTGAATCCTATCACGTCAGATGATTGAAACATCATTCATCCTTAGAAACGCATCCATCCAAAGAACAGCTAAAGAGCAGATGCCGGTGATTTTCCGTTTCCTCAAACACAGTGTGATGGATGAGATCCTCAGACAGTGACAGTTTTCAACATTCAGCAACTTTCTTCACACATTCACGATGCACCTTTTTTTTTAGGTTTGATCTTTTTCTTATCTCCCCAAGTTGAGACATTTGCATATTTGATGTGTGGAATATGAGACGCTCCACTTGTTTTCCTGTTGCCAAAAACAACCGAATCTACTCCGTAAAATGATCGGCCCATCCTGAAGAGTTTCGCCCTCTCAAAGTTAACATGATGACGCTGCACTTCTCACACCTCGCTGATGCCTCATCAGTTCATTTCGCAAATAGGTCTCTGATGTACAAACTCTATAAAAAGTTATTGAAAACCATAACATCTTAATGGCCGTCATGGCAGCTCATTGGCTCTGCTGTGGGAGAATTAGATTAAACAGAGAGAGAGAGAGAATGAGACAAGGAAGGAAAGAGAGAGGAGAGGATTGGAAAGAAATCTTGCCAACATTGCTCTCCTCAGTCGTCTTCATCAGCGTTGTCCGTCTTCATTACTCACACACTGTCCCGTTACAGAGCTCAGCACGTTATAATTAGTTCACGTTTCCTACATGATGTCTCTTCTACTTCCTCCATGACCAAAGAAACATCTCTGCCAAAGTTAGTGTCAAAGCTTCGAGGAGCTCTGACTCCAAATGAAAGGGTAAAAAAATTGGCGGATATGATGAGCGTTGCTTTCACAGGAGGAGGTGGAGGAAGAAGAACCAATCAGAGTCTGTAGAGATAAAGGAAGGCAGGTGTGAAAGGAGAAGAGGTTCGGCTTTACCTGCCCTCCAAACATCGCATCACCTCTCTCTCCCAACAACACTCTGTCATATTTTATTCACCGTGGAACAAATGGTGAGCCTCTGAGTTTTCTAAAAGGTTTCAGGACAAAAAGAAGAGGATTTAGTAGAAAGGTACAGCGCTGAATTATAGTTCTCCGAATTTCTCTTTGAAAAGCTTTATAACCCCTCCACCTCTCCTGTCGATCAAAAGCACAGTAATTAGATCCTTGGGTGTATTGTTACAATTGGCACCGCGCTCATCAAGTGAATAACAATTAGACTTTTTTACCATTTTTTTTCATGTTCATTGATGGTTTTTACTGCCTCAAGGTTAAATTAGAAAATGAAAATCCTACTTTACTACTTTATTTGGTCCTCAGTTTTTAGTGCCGTAACTATGGATCAAAGCCTGAAGGCCCCAGACACTTGTTCTGATAAAACACAGATTTTCAGATTTTAAGTTGTTGGATGATGTTGGATGATGTTGTTTTGTTTTAATCTTTTGAGGTTGATTTACAGTAGGGAGGCAAGATAACTCTTTTATCCACTGACACCGATAATCAATAACTCGCTGCTTCTCATTACCGATGCTGATAACCGATAACAGACATCATTACTGTTGTAATCACAACAGAAAGTTATGACAAAAATCAACATTTGTTTTTATTTCAAATCAATTCAGGGGGCAAATGAACCAAAAATGAGCAAAATCAAGGCAATGTTGGCTAATGATAATTGGCTTGGCAAAAAATTTAATTATCGGAAATATCTGTGTATCTGGCCGATAATTATAAGCCAATATCGGGCCGATAATTATCTATACCGACAGTTGTAGTGCATCCCTGTAGGAAATAAAACCTGTGAGACTCCCGGATGTACTGGGACGTCACTTTGACATCTAGTACTGCAGCGACTTGAGCTATGGTGATGATCGTTCAATGTGTGTCACAGTGTTGGACACAAGCATAAAGCAGAAGCTGGAGAGGCAGCAGCAGATTGTGGAGGCTCAGATTATACTGAAATAGAACTCCGACGGGACAAATCTTCCTTGTGTCGGGCCATTTGGGTCAAAACGGATAACCCGCGGTATCAACCCAACCTCTGAATCCAATATGCAAATGAAAAATCCATAAACACGGTTCTGAACGTTTCCACTGCAGCAGCAGCAGAAGTTATGACACAAAGTCAGCACAAACTTTGGATCTACTTTGGATCAAGTGGGATTAGATTGAAACTGGGAGAAGAAATCCATCACCCCTGACACTCAATATCATGTAAGTAGAATGACCAGATTTTTGACAAATCCTAAATTAGGTCATGGGATCTTGTGCATGTCAATGATTGGTAGAGCAGCACATGCAGATACAGCATATTTTACAGTCCCCCCGAAAGGCCAATAAATATCAAGCTGCTATTTAATATATTATGGCAATAAATTAGATTAGAGGACGTGAAACTTTAATGGTCCTTGTGATGACAGCTAGGTGACTGCAGAAACATGTAGTAAAACCAAAGACCAAAGAAATGGGAATGGTAATGTGGGTCATGTGAATGATAATTGCTTTACTCTGTCATACTGTACCAAGGATAAGTGTATGAATAGAAATATATAGTATTATTAATACATATATACTCTAAATAGCACTAGAGCACAGAGAGGATTAGCTTAGCTTTGAGACAGGAATATATTGTTACTGTTATTGCCTGTTGTTATTTTAATTATGTAACAATTACTGTAACTCAAGGACCCCAGGAAGACTAGCTGGACGTCCATGACATCAGCTAATGGGGATCCTGTAATAAATAGACAAACAAATAAATAAACATTGTAGCATAGCTCTGTCCAAAATCCAAGAACAGACCTAACGACACCTCTACAGATCAACTAATCAATACCGAGCGTCTCATTTATTCAGCCTGTGCTGTGCACAAACAGAAAAGTGTAAAACTACAATTTCTGGTTTTTACGAGGAGCTGCATGTTGGAGCTGCTTCTAGGTGAACAACAGCCGGGCTCAGAGATTTCCTGGAGGCCGGCCACCGCTGTGAGGCTGCCAGACGACCAGCAGAGTGGCTGGGCAGATGGAGAAACTGTTGTTCATTGAGAAATAGTTACAGCACATTGTTTTCTGAGCGACATCGAGTCATCTACAGGAAAAAGGTGACAGCCTATGTAAAGCTGTGAGGTAAATCATCTTTTCTTAGTGTAAAAGTCTGACAGAACTGCTCACATGTACAAGGCTGACCCATGCAGCTGATTGATATGCAACTGATTGCAATTACAAACCACGAGTTTACACATTCAAAGAATATCTACGATCACAATCGGGTCTTTTGTTGTTTTTTGTGCTGTGCTATTTGTGCAGCTGAATTTGGCACTTTTGGCACCCAAAACAAATTTCCCTCAGGACAATAAAGTTTATCTAACCCAACCTGATCTAATCTATTTTTAATATCTTCAATGGAATTAGAAACAAAATGCACCCAGACTGAGATATCAGCTCTAAATTTAAATATGCTCCTCAAACAGAATTACAAAGCAAAAAAACAAACAAGGTTCCTCAAATTAATTCTTAGTATTCACTTGACCTAAATTGACCAAAGAGTGATAGTTTAAAAAACACAGTAATTGCAAAGGCAATCAATCGTCAATGATCCTGAAATAGCGTTTTCAACAGTTTCAGTCACAGTAAGAAAACTACAAGAGTGAAGGTTAGGTTGGAGTGGATTGTAGGAAAAAAAAACACCCTGTAGGATATGTAAAGAGCTTCAGGCTGACCTGGAGGAATGTGGAGTGGTGTTTTCAGGCCGTTCAACACTCTGCACACTAAAGCAAAGAGGGTGAAAGTCATGGAGGGCAGCACGAATCAAAGGCAGACATGAAAAGAAAAGACTAGTGTTAAATGAATCTTCACAGAAAAGCCGGCGTCTTGCTGAGATGATGATGTTCTGTGGGCAGATGAAACCAGAGCAGAGCTCTTTGGGAACGTGCAGTGCATCAGTCTGTTTAGAGGTGATGAAATGAAGCCCACAAGGAAAACAGTGGCCTACCTACAGAAAGACATGGTGGAGGCTCCATCATGGCTGCTTTGTTGCCTCTGGTACTGGAGATGCTGAATATATCAAAGGAGTGATGAAATCAGAAGATTATCAAGGCATTTTAGAGCAAAATATGTTTCTGAGTGCCAGAGTGCCGTGTTTGACGTGAAGGTCTTCGAGGCCTTTTCAAAGCAGCACAATGACAGAAAGCTCAAATCCAGCAGCGCAAGAGAATAGCTGAAAGGGAGACGATGGATGTTTCAAACTGGCCAACAACGAGTCTTCACTTAAACTCCTCTGAAAAGCTTTAGTCAAAGCTGAAACCTGCCATTGCAAAAAAAAAAAAAAAAAAGACTCCTGCAAACTTTAAAGAGCTTCAAGCCACAGCGGTGAAAGAGTTGTAGAAGCAGAAACTTCCAGCAGAGAAAGTGCGAAGGTGCCTTCAAGGAAAGGAAGGTGATGGAGCCAAGAATTAGTGAAGGGTCAGTGCCAGTTATTGTGTCCCGAGTACATTTTGTGTTTATAGTATTTCATTAGAGAAGTGTTATTTTAATTATTTTGCTCAGTAACCTTGAGCATTTTTATTAAAATATTAGCTATAAAAAATTAGTTCATTTGCATCACGTACTTGAAATTTTGACCCGGGCTGTGAAAGTGCTTTATCAGAATTTGTAGAGAGCAATGTAATTTCATTAAACAACCCCAGACCAGACCTAATGAATAGTTAAAGAAACCACTTTATTTCTGCTCAACAGAAACTAGAGATTTTATTATTTTTCTACGCGTTATGACTTATTCTGAAGTTACAAGGTGAGTCTGATAAAACATGAGTCGCTGTTTCCACCTTCTCCGACCTGTGCTGCAGCAAATAATAATCTGTGCATCTCCAGAGTCAATAGTTCATCTGTCACCAAAAGTCCTGTATACGTACTTGAATAAGGAAACAGTGCGGAACATTATTTGTATACACACAAACAGCAGGATGCATTGTGAACAGGAGAATCTTTCCATTGAGGCCGTTTATTGGAAAAGTAATTGGATGCAGTGAGTCCATAGATGCTGATAATAGAGGAAGCCACACACATTTACTGTATTTTCCATTGAACTGCCAATTCATCCCAGAGATTCATTATGGCTGTGAAAAGGCAAAACAGCACAGACCCCTTTTCTTTCTTTCTGAGTGTGTGTGGTGGTTGTGTATTCACAGACAAACTAGTGTTGTTGTTTGAGCCGCCCACACACTGATCGTCAAAAGTAAAGCCGCCGTTTCAAGGGCAGGATGAACAACAGCAGATAGTCGGGATTGACTTCAGGAAAAATAAATAGTAATAATAATATTAATAATGCAACGATGATGTAAAAGGAAGTGTCAACAAAGACCATTAAGTGCTGCTGTGTAATTTTTAGGCAGGTTAAACCAGAGAAAACACATCAGGGGGAGAGCGTCGCCTCTGTTCTTTATCAGTTGTTGGTTATTTGTTGAACTGACTTGTGTGTTTGTCACTGGGGATTAATGAGGACAGAGGAGCTGCAGAAATAAACTGTTATCCTGATAATAAAGTAGATAAATTAGAAAACAGAAATAATGTCTGACTTTAATGATCAATATGAGGTTGAAAAAAGCAACAACATTTACAGTGACTGACAATAATGACAAACAATATTTCTGCTGAATACGTTTTCTAATATTACAGCAGCCAAGTGATTTGATTCTGTGGGCATCCCACTCCCTGTGTTTTGTGGCGAGGCAGTGGGTGGGAAGCAGCTGCTGTGGGGGATGAGTGCTCTGCGAACGCTGTCATTATCTTAAATATCAGATAATGCAGCTCTGGCACAAAGTACATTTTATGTCTCTGGATGTGCAGCACTGCAGGCGAAGGGAGAGAGAGGTAGTCAGATCTTTGATGAGGATAAAAGTTAAAATAAATGTAGTTCAGAATATCTCTTTGGAGAATGTTACTATAGAGCTAATGCAGGGGCGTCTGTGCCCAGTATAAATGTCATATACACTGAAAAAAGTGAAACTAGTGTGTCATTCCTTTAAAGTGTATTTTTAAATTGGTCTAATGAAAAATTATGGTTTCCTCTTTAAACCTGATTTTTTCAGTTTGCTTCAAAGCAAATGTCACTCCCTGTGAACTAAATTAAAAGAAATGCTTCAATTCAAATGGTATTTTCACTTTAAACCAGAGATTTTCCTGTCACGTGACCATGTGACGTCACCGCAGAGCGCTCTTTTCCAAAATTGAAATCCGCCATGTTGTTTCCTCGCATCAAGTGCCGACCTCGGGTGTGGTCCGTCTGTCCTGTCTGGAAACTCTTTTAAACAAGGTAAGAATTCAAAATTGTACCGTTTTAATGCAACATGGGCTCTCCGTGCACATTAATGCGTAGTGGCAGAATGGACAACTGACATTATCGTCACGGCCGGCTTGGTATTCTGTGTGCTAACGCTAGCGCTAGCTAAACCGTTCCTTAACAACAACGTGTCCGTTGCCTCTGTTTATTGTGCAACGTTAATGTTGTTGTACAGTGGCATTATGAAGCAATATGCGTAAGTTATTGTGATAAGGCTTGAATACAGTAAAGTAGAAACGGGAAACGGGTCTGCCTGGCCACCGTTTTTTTTTTTTTTTTTTTCCTCCAGGTGGGCTGCAGGCAGGTGCCCGTCACAGACACATGCACGGACACACACACACACACACACACACGGCTGTCTCTGCAGCAGAGTGAGGGGAAGACGGTGAAACTCCGTGGTGGGTTAGGGGGATGTTGAGTTACTGTGGAGGTGTGTGAAGGCAGGTAGTTGCAGGACGCAGTGTTTGGCACTTAATTATTGCAGTCCTGGGGCAGACTGAAAACAGTTACTCTACCCGTTAATACCGCATGTCGTTTTTGTTTACTCTCCGTCAGCGCTCATGTTCTCACTACGCACTTTTCTGTTGTAAACAAACTCACATGGTTTGGTGCTACAACCGAATTTCACAGCTGTTAGATGATTGGCTGTTTGAGTGTCACTCAATTGTCAAAGGGTGTGATAGGCAGTTTATGAGCAGGCATATTTGAAGCCGTTTTTTCTAAAATAAAATACCATGCAGAGTAATTGTATATAAATCGCAGGCAATTAATGTTTTATTCATTTAGTGCAATCCAGTAATAAAGATCCATTCTCTCATCTCAGTATAATAGAATACCAGAATGTATAAGGTCTAATAAATTGGAGTCTGCAGTGACAATCATGGATAATGCTATTTGTCCCAACAAAAACTAAATGTGAAATCTTTAAATTCTGTTTACAGGTTTGCTCCTGAAAAGGTCACAGTTGGTAAGTCCCTAAATGAACAACTGTGGAAGTTATCTACATGTTCGTTTTAAGTGACATTAGTGTCATTGACATTTGTTATATTTCATTAATTGCAACCAGATATAATCTAAAATTTATCAGACAATAACAATAAGATTCATGATTCATTCAAATAATTTCATGCAGTTTTAAATAATGTTAAAAGTAGCCAAATATTAAAGAAGAAATAATCATAGTTTTTTTTGTATCTCATACACTACACTTACTCCAGCTTTTGAATTATTGCAGTGTCTGTAGATTTGTTGGGGTGCAAGAACTGACCGATCCCTACCCTCTGGCTTACTACATCGTTGGGTGCTGCCACATCATCTCTCTGAAGAGATGCATAAGGTAAGGTTGTATATTAATGTGTGTACTCTAGGAAATTGAAAACTTTTTCAAAAGTAGCTTTTGTTTTATCACACTATTTAAAGCAGAAGTAAGCGATCCGGTCGTTTTGGCTAATGCTGCGTTCCAGGCAGGCTTTTGAAACCGTAAATTACAGCTTAAAGTCACAACTTACGACTTTGTAGCGTTCCAGGCAACCCACTCGTGTTTCTCCGACCTGTTTTACCGGTGAAAGTCACTATAACGGCCACTCGTAACTTCCGACCCGTGAACTCGTACCAGATCGAACTGGTACGACCTCACAGGTCGGAAAAACACGAGTTACGAGTTGCCTTGAACGCACCATAACAGTCCTCGTCCCTACGTCACCATATTCACGGCGTCCCTTGGCTGCACACACAGCCCTGCATGCCGTTCTCTCTCCTCATTGGATAAAAACTGTAGGATACGATAAATGTTTTCTCCTCGGCTGCAGAGCAGAGTGACTGACAGACCCGTGTTTCGGTCCAAACACTCTATGTAAGTGATTGCTGTCAGAAGATATAACTATTTAAGACTTATATTAACACAAATATATCACTTACTTCTGCTTTAATTGTGAGAAGAAAAAAACAACACACAGTTTGCCAAGAATGTCCTGTTATTTTCACTAGAAATGTGAATATGAGTGAATCTATGCTATGGCCAATTATGTACTACAACTAACACTATTGTATTCATGTTTTTACTACCGTAGATACTTTTTGATGGACTGGCATGGCGAGAGAAGACCAGCTGAGCTGCGGGTTATCCTGTGTCCTGATGACACCAGGAAGCTAATTCTGCCTGGTGGAATTCCAGAGACAGTGTGTGTTAAATGGCAGTACAGAGACAGAGACTTGGAGAGGCACTAGTGAACTTGACATCTACTGCTGAACTTGAAGAGTTGGCAACAATCAAGATGATCTCACTAAGTGATGATAGCCAAAGCATTCCAAGAGTTCAGCATGTCTGATGACCTTCACCTGAGTTTGGCAGTAGTAGGATCTTCTACGGTCACCAGGAGTGGAAGAGGTGAAAGAGTGATGGCCTGCATTGTTCACAGTGGATAAAGTAAGTAATTTCAGGTCACAAAAATCTCATGAAACATATCTTTTACACCACAGAGTTTTAATGCAATATGTAATGTAATAACATTTGATTGTGATATTTTGTTTCATAAAGATCAGTGCTGAGTTGATGAGAATGACTGCTGTTCCACTTCAACCACGATTCCTGGCTTCCTTGGACAAGCACCACAGCAAGCTGATCAGAGATCATCAGGAACAAGGGAGGAGCTGTCAGAGAGAAGACCGGTTAGGTGCTGAAAAGTTCTTGGTCAGGTATGTACTTGCTCAATACTGCAAAACTCGTCGACATCACAAACAGTAACATTTTCATCCTACCAAACACACAAGCCACTCATCATAATCTCATAAGACTATGGAATGATAACTAATATCTTTTATCAATCAGTGAAGAAATACAAGTATGGAATTTAATGAGATACAACACAAAAAACACAATATAAGTACAATACAACAGAAATGACACTTACTTTTCTTCTCTTGACACTCGGAGTATCACAAGAGCACCCTTCCAAAGGAAAATAACTAAAATCACAGGTAGAAACTGATTAACTGTCTGCTACAAGTTTACTACAGCTGAGAGGGTAGTCTTCTAGTCTTCTGCTGTATGATTACGTCACTTCCTGCTACACAAAGTAGAGAGGGACTTATGTGCTTTTGTAACAGCCTTCTAAACAATAAATGTCTTGTCTTTTGTCAGGTTGGTGAGAAGGATGGCGCCGAAAGAGAGCTTCAGCAGTGGACAATGGCAGTGTTTGTCATCAGAAGGAGGATCCATTAAAGCCACCATATGGCATGAGCACCTCCACACCTTCAAAAATGAACTGTCATCAATTGCACATGGATGTACCCTCTTATTTGGCCTCATCTATGCTCTAAACCTGAGCTGTCCAGGTGAGCTCAAACACACTTTTGATGCACTGCAGGAATATTCATGGAGATGGACTGCACACTCTGAGTGTCATTTTCTTTGGCTCTGACTGTCAAGCTCTAGATATGTGGTTGCTCAAAGAAAGACATTTGGATACAGCATGTTGATCTGTTTTAATTGCTTGTGTTCAAATACATTCCAGGATAATGTTAAGGGTTATTGTAAATAAGAGAAAAAAACAGCTTTGATTCAAAACAGGCTTTCATTTCTGATATTCTCTGTTAACAGAATTCTTTCAGTAGCGCTGATATTAACAAAATGTGAACAATGCTAAAATTCTGAATGATCAGTGAGAGCACGAATAGTTCCTTTTTTTTCTTGAACTGCCCTTGTTCATCATTGACTCCATAGCAACTGTGTTCATCATTGTTTTTTTTGGGTGGTCCCTTGCTTTTCTAATGGATCAAAAATAATGATATTCATACATTCTGATAATTTTGTCAAAGGATAGCAAAGACACTGTTAGATGCTCTATTTTTATACTTTATGCTGTTACCTTGAATCTCTCAATTGATGTGTTTACAGTTCCATAAGGTTTAAAGAAAAACACAATGAAAAGACCGTGTATTTTGTTTTACATGCAACTTTGTTTGTTTGTTTTTCTCAAGTGTTAATACATGCCTATTTGAGAGTAATCAAAAATAAATGGTCTTTTGAAGAGAATTTTCCTGTTTTTAGTTTTATCTTAAGTGAATCAGTTCAGTTAATCCTAGTCTTATATTATAGGGAAATATATTTTGTTTATGGTAAAATTTCAGTTGTACAAAGTGAAAAATGTCATTATATTGACCAAAATAATATTTTGGCTTGTGATTTAAGAGAATATATTGATTAAGGTATAAGTAAAAAATTAACTTTGTGCTGAATCAGAAATTTAAGTTGAGAAAACTTAAAAAAATTGCATGTAACAGGATTACAGCAATTTAATTAGTTTTTTCCAAAGTAAAATCTTTAATTAGATATAGTGGTAAATATTAGTTTTTCTCAAATTAAAAAAATAAGTTGTAATAAAGAATAAAAATAGTTTATGGTCTTTGTAATGAATTATGTTTTTACTTTGTATGAAAGCAAATTTTTGGCTTTTTCTCAAAGTAGAAAATGTATTTACATTAAATCAAAATTTATGTTTTCAACCAAATCAAAGATTTAATTTGTGAAGAACTAATAAATTTAGGTGTAACAAATTACAGCAATTTTTTTAAGTTGATCCAAAGTATCACTTTTTTCAGTGTAGGCGGTACACTTTAAAGGGATTGTTCAACAGTCATAGCAGTAGATTCATTACCTTTGATCATCGGTGCATGTTGTTTTGAGATCCGTGGGGCAGAGACGCGATGGAATTTAGTTCCGGCTACATTTGCCTCGAAAATAACTCTGTCTTGTAATGTTACATGATTTTTTCATAGTGTGGTGAATGTGCAGGTCACAATTTGTCCACAAGAGCATTTTGGAGTTGTTGGATTGTGTATTTGATGAGTTTGATGAGGGACAGGGGACCTGTGTTCACTGAGCAGCTCACATCTCTGCCCTGCGGATCTCAAAACAACATGCACCGATAATTAAAGGTAATGAAACTACTGCTACGACTACAGGGATTACGGTAATAGGCGAAATTGCCAAAATTTTAAACTATCCCTTTAATGTTGTTTATTGTGTTTTTTTATTTTGTTTGAATGCCCATTCAAATAAAATATGATAATGATGTTCAATGCTGGACTTCTTTAAGCTGTTATTTGAACTTACTGGGATCCAGTGCTGTACAGAATTATAAAACAGGTCTCGGTGCTAAATACTGTGAAAGTTGTTGTTTTAATTCTAAAACAGTGAATCCACAGAGAGGTATGCACACAGCCAGTAACTTTGTGATGTTTTACAAAGCTATAAGACTATTATCCATCACCTGTTGTTGGTGTGGCCAGCCAATCAGAAGAGAGGCTCAGAGATGGACACAAAACATTGAGAGGCACCTGAGAGAGGAGATACGAAACAACGCTGAGATGTTTTTAGCTACTTAAAACCATAAATATCATTTTATGAACATCAAATGTAACGAACGTGGCCTTTAACTGATACAGCTGAGGGAACGCAGGGTAGTACAGTAAATCACAGAGTGGTAGAAAAGTTGATTAGCTTCTGAAGATAAACTCAAGTTCAGTACTGTCTGCTCCGAGGGTGTGACCAACAACAGTCAACGCATTTGCTTGGCCTTGGTTCCAGTGACTGCTTGAATCCCTTAAGGATACTTGGCCCTGATTTGACCTCACAAGTTTGATCCATCCAGGAAGCGAGTCTTGGAGCACGGTCTGGTAAATCTGGAGGGCCACTGCAGGTGATGCAACATATGGGGCTCAGTTGGTGCGGTTGGCGCAGTGTCCTCAGGCAGCATACCCAGGCAACGGAGAGCGACACCAAGAAGACTGAGCAGGAGATGTGGCTGTGCATCATTTACTGGCCGGGACATTAGGCGGTGAAGTGTGTGAGGGTAAATGGAGAAAGCCAGACAGCTGCTTTACACACTCTACACAACACAAACACAAACACACCAACGTGTAACCCCGCACAAACATGCTTAACCTTCACCTTCCTCTCACGATCTGTCCAAAGCCTTCTGCCTTCTTCGGCTCGCTGGCTCTCTCAGGTTCTCGTTACTACGCCTCTGACTCCATCTTGACACAGAGATCAGAAAGTTGCCAGGAAGTAACCGCCAATTTACTCCTTGGTTAAACACTTGGAAGCCACAGAGGCCGATCACCAGCAGTAAATCCATCAGAGAGAAACACACGCTGACAAAGACAGAGAAAGAAAAGGAGAATCCATCTAAACCTCTTAGGCTCAAGCAACCTTCCCGTCTCACGGTGGGGGGGGGGGGTTGAAACCCCTGAGGTGTGTAATATGAAGCAGAATGTAAATGTTAGAGCTCTTCCCTTTGAACTCATTTATTGTTATTAACAGGTGCTGCTGTGATGGACCCCACCTCCCCCCCTTCTGTCTCTACTGACGCCCTTTGTCCTCAGATTCCCTCTCATCCATCTTCTCTTGATTTCACTCCCACAGACAGACAGAGACGCAAATCTGCTCAGGCCACAGGACACAAGTGACAAAATTAGCCGTCATCTACACAGAAAACTTTAGCAAAATGCTGAGTGAAATGTTAGAAAAAGCTCGGTCAAAGACAGAAACACTAATGTGACTGTTGCTAGGAGAAGGGACGGGAGGTTTGTACTGAATGTCAACACGAGGTCTTTGAGCAAACAGTCAGCGCTGCTGGTTTTCTGCAGAGGACAATTATCATTTCACTTCAAGTGGACGTTTGGTTTTAAAGCCAATTACTGAGCAATATAATGATTTCTGCCCCTTTAATGGGCACACACTGTAAAGTGTTTGTTCCCAATGTTTCATTCAGGATCTACTGCAGCTACCAAACAAACAAAACAAGACAATAGTGTTTGAACACTGAGGTGCAATAACATCAAGGTTTGATCACTGATATTTAGACACTGTGTGGGAGTCTTTTTCTTCCCATCTCAGATCATTGTCTTCAACTTACAACCTCCATCAAACTCCTCATTACTGCTCATTCTCCCCCATGTCCTGTAGAATGAGAACATGTGATAATGTGGCTTTACTGAGGTGTTTTATTGCAGAGTTGCTGCTTGTAATTGTGCAGTTGTTTGGCATCATACAGATGATCTACAGACATGCATGGGATATGAAAGGAGGGGAAATGAAAGGAGCTTTGCAAAAGTGCACTGTCGTGTTTCTGCATCATCACTTTAAAAGCTTTCTGCCAATCATATCACACACAATATTTTGAGTTGTTGTCCAATATGCAAGTGCATGAATCTTGTATGGTGCTTGGGGTATAGAAATGCATAGATTATAAGATGCAAAAAAAGAGAAAAAAGATTGGCATTCCAGTGGCTGATGGTAGGAATAATGGAAAAGTGAGAGAGGCAGAGAGAGAGAGGGAGGAATGTGGAGAGCAAAAGGAGAGCGATAGAGGCAACAGAGACACACAAGGGTGATTATCTCTGCTGTGTAACACAGAGGATTGGACTCAAGATGAGCCTCTCCACTGGCACAAATTTATCTATGTTGTCAGGTGTGCCTAGACGATTACCCACCATGCTGTGCTGCTCTGTGGCAACTCCCTCAGTGGGAGTCAAGTTCTCACACAAGACCAGAGCCAAGGAAAGAATGGCAGCCTATTACTCACAGCCTCGTCCTTATGTTCCCTTCACAAAGTCTGATGGACAACGTAACCTTATCTACTGACTCATGGCTGGCTGCTGTTATTGTCCTTTATGATCCACCCCTGTCTATTTGTTTTGATAGCAATTGGAAGGCTAAATGCATTTACAAAGAAGACAACGTGGGGGCTATATTAGCTCTTTGGCCACTGTTGTTCAGAGCTTTAATAAAAGCACTTATCAGGCTAGAGCTGTTCTTTTAGAATATTAGATTAGGACTATGACCAATGAGGCCATAAATAATCCAGATTGAAACTGATTTGTTTTGATTAAAATTCATTTCTCACAATACTGGACCAGTACCAGTACCTGGTCCAGGAAGTAAAAAGCCATATTCACAACTAATGCAAGCATTTGAATATTTTGGTCACTATCAGTAAAACACAATTACAGCCCATCAGAGGAACCTAAAAAATAGGTTATAGTACCAAAGGATCTTACAAACTGCAATTATTCACCAACACAAAGACAATTAAAGATAACCTAGCAAGATGGAAGCTAATTTAATGTCTACATTTTAATTCAAGAATCTGAATTATTATATTCATTTTATACCCTACATATAGAAATAAGCCAATTCAAAAACAATTTAATGAATATACATGATACATGAGGAGAGGTAAAAGTCCTAGATCTGATTCAAAACCTTACAACTGGTGGATGAGGCCTTCCTTCTCTTGGGGCAGCACAGTGAAGACCTATAATATGCTGGTTTCATCCATCATATGATGAAGAAAGGATGGCCTCCATTCTCTCACATGCAACTGTACTGTAGCTGACAGAGGACTTTATAAAGATAAAATCCATGGGTTAATTTAATTCAAAAATAGCTGTTGCTTTTCTAAGTCATTTATTATTTGAGTTCAAAGTATTTAAGATCAAGTCATGAACTGTTATGAGTCATGAATAAGGAAATAGAAAAGTCCTGGTCTCTTCTTTGCTGAGGCACTATATACAGTAAGTGTCTCTTGTCACTGACTGTATTGAACTGGAGTTTACAATACAGCACTTGACGTTTTATTGGATAAAAGAGAGAAAATGAAGTAGTTAAGCCTCAGGAGTCAGATCTCTGCTTCACTGTCCTATTCACCTCAGAGCTCTTGTATCTGTCCATACACTCGCCCTCGTGGCCAAACCGGCTGAATGAAGATAATAATCTACAGCTCTATTGATCAGTCTCCTCCTCAGCATGCTCCATAGAGTCGGCTCCAGTTGATTTCATAGCTAGACTCCAGTTCAGTCTGTAACAGGAGGATGTGATTTACATTTGTCATTTCAACTTCTTCTTGGATGAAACTTCTCCGCTGGGCGATAACTCTGAGAGCTTTCTTAATGAACACTGTCGAGATGAAATAAACAGCGGCCGTGTGTTTGAGTCCTCCTCCATCGGTCCCATGCTTTACAATAACTACAACTACTCCCTTGATTTACACAGTGTTAACAAAGGAACAGTCGCTCTCTTATTTATATGTATGATAATGCTACAGTCATTAAATTTCAGTGGTGTCTTGAGAGGCAGAAGGGAGATAATTTCATTAGCTTAAAGATCGAGGCCTTTGTCTTATGTTCTCTGTGTTCGTGTGGAGTTGTGCCAGCGCCTCATATACATCATCTACCTGTCAACTCCGACCTGTGAGGTTAAGAGCTCCAGCTTCCGGACAAACATGAAACATGAACCACCCACCATTTATTTTATTCCTGTTTGCTCGGACAACTTTTTACACTCAACAAGAGAGAGGGGTGGACGACTTTACTAAAACTTTAACACTCACAAAAAGTTTGGGAAATGTCACACTTGATCAGACTGTATCTCTGTGACACTGAAGAAAAGAAACACAAAGTGAGGTAACATGAGATTGTAAAGTGACCTTTATCGGACAAGTAACCACAATCAGTTACTCATTTGTGACAAACAAAATAAGCTATTAAGATAGGGATTTAAATTTAAAGGATTTTGTATTTTTTAAATTCTTTACCATAACTTTATCAGTGTTTTTAAATATTCCATATGATTTTGAAATATTATTATTTGAAAAATTATTACATTTGAACAGTCAAGAGCCGTATAATTAAAAAATGAAACTAACTCTTCTAACATCTTCTTGAAATATCAATATTTTTTTTCAACATCAAGTCTCAATGGCAGCACTGGAGGTATCACTTCAAATAACCAATAATCTTGACTTGAAGTGAAGGTTATCGATCGTCTGATGACACCAGGTTGTAATGCGCTCATCCCACAAGTGTCTGTTATCTCTGGCCTATCGGGGGTTACCGACCCACAGCGTCTGATCCTTGATCCCTGTGACTCACATCTGAGGAGGGGCCACCAACAGAGGAGCCACTGGATTATCCAAACAATGCTAAAACTGGGACATCAGGATTAGCTCCTGCCCTGTAATCCCCTATGGAGATCCCAGTGCCACAACCACCTCAAACCTTCACATGTGAACGTCCTGTGGAGTTTTTGAAGATTTAAAGTGCTGTGAAGTTAGTGACTTAAGCTTATGTGGATGGTATAAATGTTCATCAGAGACCGTGTGCTCAGTTGAATGAGGGAGAATTGTACATTTACCCATGAACACCTATCAACATTGAGACTTTATCAATCAGTGAGGGAGCCCCAGGGTGTTATGGACATTCAGAGAACTCACATGTTGTATTCAATATCTGTCATTAACGTTTAACATTAAGTTTGCTACAGAAATGAAGGGTTATTGTTCTAAAACCATAAACATGCAGGTTTCTAATCCGAGAAAGAAGGCCTGCAGCCCCTGTAGTCACATGTGCTCGTTTAGAGAGAGGCTGTTAATTATAATACATTGATCATTGATCTACAGTGAGTATACAGTAGGACCAGGATCATTTTCCTGGGCCTCAAGGCCAGAGCTTTCTCACAGGGTTGACCTTTTTCTGCCCAGAGATGTTTTATTCTTTCGATCAAAGGTCCAATATGGACTAAAGGAAGATAATTAATATCCGAGAAGTTAGACAAAAAGAGTTCAGGATGTCTTCAAAGTTAAGAAGTCAACAAAAATGACCAAATTACAGGTTTTACTTCACACTCCAAAAAAAAAAGGTCAAAAAATTGTTCAACTACTATCCTTTAGACTTTAAAATAGTTTCTGCAACCTCCCTGCAGGTCTACAGCTGGCCATTAACATTATCAGATTTTTATATTTGTTTGGTTGAATGTCGGTTGTCATGTTTGGTGACAAAAACAGTTTAATTTGACATGAAATACTTCTGACATCTGACAGTGATCTTGTCGTGTTGCCAAATTGCCAAAATCCAACATCCTCGAAATGTCACATGCCAATGTCAGTTTGACGTATAAATACAGACGTTCAGGTCGTGACCAAAACTCTGCTAAATGTCACAATGTCAATTAGCCAATGTTTGGTTTTGAAATGATCCCAATTTTCATTTCCAAACCAAACTTAATGTCTGTCCAGTTTTAGAAATGCTACAGTCCAATGTCTTGCTACACTGACGTCTTGGATCAGTCCGTTTTTGTATTATCTTTATTGACATAGCAGATTTAAAAAAAAAAAAAAAAAAAAAAGATGCTTGAGGATACTCACGTATTTCCACTGAAAACAATAAACACAGTTTCCTGTCAGATTCTACAACAATCGTTGTGTCTTATCTTTCCAGGATCACAACCACTGCTGCTTGTATGATGGATCTGAGGAGATATCCACTGGATGAGCAAAACTGCACACTGGAGATAGAGAGTTGTGAGTATCTCCTTCCTTTTCTTATTGATTATCATCTCCTGTCGTTTTTTAATGTTGCAGTTTTGTTCACCTTTGAATTCTAGCTTCTCAACTATACATCCTTTTCTGTCTACACACATGCAGACTTTGCGTAGCTTCAGCTTTGTTCAGTCAACTGTCAGGAACTATGTGTCACTGGGTCCCCCGCAATTTGTCCTTTACTGCTGTACAAGGATTTACTCAGGATTTTAATATTTTATAACATAATCCTTCCCATCCAATTCACAGTATTTCCCTAGGTAAAGCAGAAACCTTCTTTTTCCTCCTAAATATACACTCAGCTCTGAGTTTTCTCCTGCTTGTTTCTCATGTATTGTCTCAATATTTGGTCCCAAGAAAGAAAGGTAGGAAAAGTTCAGTTTTTCTGAAACTGATTTTGTAGTTTCATTTAAGATGATCTAATGATATCTACTATATAAATACCTAAAGCAGTAGAGCCATATTTCTCCAATAAATGTTCTCTTATTACATATTAACTTGTATGGCCAACACAGCTGACAGCCCTAATGCAAACTGATACTTAAAAGTAAAAAAAAAAGAAAAAAAGAAGTATATTCTGCCAGATGTTGGCACACTACAGTCAGAACTCAAATGGATAACTGCAAACGCATCCAGATGTGTGTAACATATAGAGATGGCTAAAGGGTGTTTTCATTAAATTGTGCAACTCAGCTGGGAGCTCTACAGCTGGTGCTCAAGTACAAAGGGAACTAGAGCATGAGGAACAAAGGAGGCTGTTCAAGAGTTTTTGTAAGATCCAGATTGTGCAATACAGGAAGATAAACGCTAAAGTTCAGCAGAGGCCCGATAATCTGACGAAGACCATTTTGACATATATATCTCATCCCAAAAACCTCCATGATCACCCACTGCAGCAACGTCCTCTCTGCTCCTTCTGTGAGAACAACACCTGAAACACACTGATCCATAACCACCTGACAAAACATCCTGTTCCCAGACACAGACCATTTGTACAGCAGCAGCCTGTTACACTGTGGTTACAATAATGCATGAAGGCTCCACTGTAAGGTAGGCAGCTAATGGACCAGAGTGTGTTCTGCTTGCACACAGGAGATTCTGCTGCACTGCAGATTTTGTGGGAATTACAGAATCAGTTTGTTGATATCAAACATTGCATCCAATATACACGTTATACATATGTTCAATATCCATAATTGGGGCCATCTGGGCTCAGACAGGCAGAGTTTGGTTGAATCGCCCAAAAGAAACTCTGTAGGCAGAGAGAGAACACCGACAGGGAGAGGACTGAACTCAAGCTGTGGCGCATTAGTGTGACGGAGACGTGCAATGAGAAACTTTTTTTTAATGTATAAGCCGTGAGGCCAAATGGTTGAATGAAGCAGGAGGAGGGCGAACCAATTAAAGCTGCTATTCTGCAGGTGTGACAGGGTCACCTGAGGGCAGCAGCTACACAGGCCTCTGTTCTTTCTCTGAAGGTACAGCTCCATCAAAACCAAACTGTCCATCACAGACACAACATCACCTCCCTTTACCCAAAACCCAGTATTGCAAAGGTTGTTAAGGATGCAAGGGGGAGAGGGTTTAGATACACTTGTTTTTAACTTCCCAGTGAACCTGAAACTAGGAAACCAGTGTTTCCAGTGAAGGTCTGTTGGACACGGCTCCAGACTGCCCCTAAATGGTGGCATTTTGCCCCTTAGGTTTGAGACAAGTCGACAAAACAAAAAGAGTGAACTCTCTGTGTTTCTGTTGAGTCACGTCATGAAAATGAAGCTGGTTTTTCCTCATTCCAGTTAAATGTGCCAACAGATTTGCAGCAGCAGCCTGTCTCCCAGTCAGAGCTGACTCCCTGGGGACAGGTGACATGATAAGAAAAACGCTGCGATTTAAATTTTGACAAACATTGCTTTGTTGAATAGTCCGAAAAATTTGAGATTTTAAGATGTCATGTGTTTCCATTACTCATTTTTTAAGTTCATAATCTGCAATGGAAAAAATGTGTTTACTCATAAAAGCAAAGAATTAACTCTGCAGGAGAAACAACTGATGTATTCTATATGAGGGGGAAAAAAGTATTTTTCACTTATTCATGAGAGGAAAAAGCAAAGAAACCCTCGTGCCTCATTTTCTGCATCTCTCATTTAAAAGCACCATTGCTGCAGATGAAGTGACAGAGCAGAGAGAGAATAAGGAAGTACAGAAACAGTGTGACCTTCATGCTAACACTGCGACACACTCAACAGTTTCTCTTAGTGAAGGGGATAAACAAGCAACAATGCCTTAATCAAAACTAATTGGGAATCTGCTATGCCTCTGGTTAAAGATGGCGCAGGGCTTGTAATTGCAAATAATATAACCTCACACTGTGCAGTGTCCATTTAATCTGCCAGTTGAGCATAGTTCGGGGGCTGGTGGTGGACCAGTGAGGGGCAGATGGAGACGGACGATGGCTGTTTGCCTCACAACACGACCATCATCAGCTCCTCCAGCTCACATCCTTCTCTTTTAATTTGGTGACAGGACTCTTTTCCCACCAAGTTTACAACACGCTGGCTGCAGAGAGGCAACAGTGGCTGTGAGAGGAGTCGCTCTTTATTTCCTGTGTGAGCATTAAAGGTCTCATGTAGCAGCAGTGTGAAGGAGATGTCTGCTGGTTGTTTCTTCTCACTCTCCTCTTGTCCACTCATGGCTCTCTACTTCTTCAGGGCCCGTCCACACAGATCCATTTTATTGGTTTGTTTTGTTTCCTTTTATCTTGAGCAACAAACAAAACAAAAAAAAAAGAAACAAACAAACAAAAAAAGAACATAAGAATAAAAGTAACATAACACTTTTTTTTTTTTTTTTCATTTCGGAGTTTCATCCATATGGGGGCCCTTAAACTGTATTTTTCCCAGAGTGGATAAATCTCAAAACGCCGCCCCAGCGTTTTCATGATGACAACCAAAACGCATCATTGGTAAAAAAAAAAAGATGTCACAGCCACATCTCTCTAACTTATCACCTGAGCCAGCAGCAGACTGCTAACGGGTCGATCGGACACTGCACCTGAAACTCGTCCATTATATCGCCATATCTAGACTGACACGACTCCCAGTCAACATTTATTCAACGTATCATGATTGAAGTTTGTAAACATGTGGCATGGCATATGTACTACAGCATTTACCACAGAGTTGTTCTCAGTGGTTTTGTGTGTTGGCAGACGGAAAAGGAAGTAAAAAATGAACAAGTCCGAGACAGTTTAAAGGGGCACTTCACCCAAAATTGATAATTCACCAATTTTCTACTCACCGTCATGCCAAGGAAGGGTTGGTAGAAAGTAGAAAATTGGTGAATTATCGATTTTGGGTGAAGTATCCCTTTAAGGAAAGCTCGCTCTCTCTCTCTCTCTCTCTCTCTCTCTCTCTCTCTCTGCCTCCTTCTTTAATTTGACACTCAGCTCTTTGTCCACGTGCTGGCCTGTTTCCAGTGAGTTTCGATGCTCTGCTGCCTCCTAATATCCTCGTTAGTGAGACACTGACTGACTGATGCCTGTGACTTAATGAGCGCTGACAGGTTGGAATATAACGTCCAAGAACCTCCACTTATGGATCCAACTTTAATCCCAATCACGATGACCTTTGGTAATTATTTTAGACAAAAGTGAAATTGCTGACCCAGGTTTAATTACCGACTTTTAATCAGGCAATAACAAGCGGTTTCTGTACAGTAGCTGCTGCTGTATCAGCACAGTTATTTTATGCAACGAGAGATAAGGCCACCGTATTGTTTTCATTCCTCCAAGAAATTTATAATCATCAAGTTACCAAACATGAAAAATTCAACAGTGTATTAATCATTTTGAATTTTTTTCCCCCTTATTTTCCAACTTACACAATTGTGTCCCTTGTTGAATAAAAGGTATTTGAAGAAATACTACAAACACTGCTCAGGCTACACTGGAGATTACAGCTGCACAGAGCCGGAAGAAAACACCATCAAATGGATTTGTTTATTTGTTTCCACCAATTCTCCACTGATACTGTACAACTCTATTATTTATTATCTATAACCACAACAGGACTCGTATCCTACATGCTCACTGTTTGTAACATGCGTCATGAATGAGAGGGAGAGAGGGGAATAAATCAAAACCCTGCAGCTTGTGACTAAAGGTTTGGTTCATTCACAAATCCTCACTCTTATTCTGAGATAAAGAGACTGAAGTTTGTCATTTATCTTCCTAAAAACTGTCAGTTTTTTATTTTTTATTCTCATGACTCACCTTTACCCATAATTCAATTCACTTCTGCTGACGTCTGAATTTACACTACAGTGTCCCGTCACTGACAGCTAATGATTCAAAGCTGTTTTTGGACAGATCATAACCCCCTGTGGAACGACAAACACGAATCAGTCTTCAGACAGAAAACATCACAGAAACAATGATTTTAAACAAGTTTGACATTTCGACACCAGAAATTAATCATTCAGAATAAACAGCCTGAGAAAAAGACGGCACCTCGAGGGCGCGCTTGATGAAAATGAATGAATTAGAAAGTCTGTAAAATATGAGCACGGGTCTCTGAAGGGCCTCAGGTAGATGTGCTCGCTGGAGCTTGCGTTGTGTTATTTGCATAACCTCGCTCCCAAGATTGGAGAATTAACTTGAACACTGGACTGAAAAATCAAACTGTTACCGTCGAGTATCTGTGCAAAGAGAGCTAAGGTTGTAAAGCGCAGGGTGTGGTCAGTTAAAATGTTGTAAACATGGGCCATTACTACAATAATATAAGAGTTACTATGAATTATTGTCACGATATAATACAGGAAATATACAGATCTTCTTCTTATCTGTCATACTGTTCCTCCTCCAAGGTCTTTTTCTATTATGAGGGAATAAAAGAGTGGCTTTACCACCACACTACCTCAGCTTCACGCTCACAGTCGTAGTAAATGAAGGTTGGGTTTATAACCTTGCAAGCCAAGCCCTGTCACCTTGCATCTATTCTGTTGTTACTTGCTCAGCATCTCTATAATTCATGTGTAATTCAGGACCTGGGCTTCGTCGGCCACCCCAGATTTTTACCTCAGTGTGAGGGAAATACCGTTGCCTGCATTATTTAACAGGGTTAAAGCCCCGTGACGTCTCTGGGTCACTGTTACAGTAATGCAGTTTTATAATGTACAGTAGCCTGCTGTATATACAGCGCTGCAGTGCTGCCATCACAGGAAGCCGATTCTTGTGAAACATGTAACACTGAATTCACGAGTAAAGCAGCTGTGCACCTTTTCAATAAATCATCGTGAAGAGTAAAGTCACTGAGCCGTTAAACAGGACGGCTTCTGCCCTGATTAGCTGCTTTAGCTTTAGCTTTAGCACATGTGGCTGTAGGTTAATGTGAAGCTGCTTTGAAATCAAACAATGAACAAATGAAGACAAACTTTCCCTCGCATGCTTTGAGTTGTGTGTGCAAACTGGGAGAGAGAGAGAGAGAGAGAGAGGACGACCACGATTGTTATTTCACACAGTCTCCGTGCACTCACAATGAGACTATCATTTCATTACAGCATCTTTACCAGCTAATAGTTATATTTTCTGCACCAGCGATCCACATCATATGGACAGAGCCGCTTCCACTCGCTATCTATCTCTCACTCTGCTCTCGCTATTTCTGCCCATCAGAGCCCATTTTTAGAAACCGCACACACACACACACACATACATCCTCTGGGATGTGAATGGTTGCTACACTTGGGTTTTGCACGGCTTATTTATTTATCTTTATCTTCAGATGTTCCTGTCCCGGTCCGGGCGGTGCGGTCGCTGTGTACCGCAAAAAAAAAAAAAAGTTTTGAAGACATTTTTTTTAATTGGACTCCAGGAATAACATTAAAGTTGCTTTGAAATGCACAGAATCAAAAATTCATCAGAGGCATATTTAACAGAGGAGTGGCCGCCTCAGGGCAGTTACAGAGGGGCAGTTGTTCAGGTGGGAGTGGGCTCATTATTATTTACATATTCGCCTACACACTTTGTGTTTCCTAGATTTATGTAAATCTTGGTTAAAAACTATTAAATCTGATGAACCTGGAGAGTCTGACATTATTTTAATTTTAAGATGTGTTCTGTAAACACTGTAATGGGTGTGAGGAAAATTGGATAAAAGAAATTTTGTGATTTTACACGACTTTTTTTTCCCGAAATGGCAATGATTTTTATAACATATTATAAACTCTGTGTTATTCCCAAAGTTTTAATATAATAATGATAATAATAAAGGTATGTGATGTTTCGGAGCATCGTTTAGAAGTCAAACAAAAACAAAAACAAAAAAAACTTTGTTATCCCTGATTATGTTTTGCCCAGAGCAATATCAAAGCCAGTGTTTTATCTCTCTCCAAAATCCTTCTTTGCCCATTAAAACAAATCAACTGAGACATTATTTCATAAGCTTGATAAAAAAAAGGCCTAGAGTCAGATTTGGGCAGGGAGATATGCCAGAGTCCCAGTTAAATAGCTGTAGTATTGTATTGCTATCTCCTCTGATGCTATCCTGAACAATTTCATTTATTTTTGTCCTGCCAACGCTCCAGACTCTAGAGTCCACGAGAAAAGCCCGATGCCACCGAGGAATCAAAGAGCTAACTCCCTTTTTCTCATTCCATCATTTCATAGTTGATAGAAACGCTCAGCACCAACCCCCAGGTGAAGTACAGCAGGTCACAGTCCACAGCTGCAGGAATACAGTACTGTCTTTGGGTTGTATGTTCATCCACTGTTTTTTTTAATGTGGCACAAACCTTCATAAGAAGTCAAGGATGAACTGATATTTTTAGCATATCCAGATTATATCTTGTTTGATTTTTGACAGTCTGAAAGCCCACTTAAGATCCAATTTTTACAAATTTTATTCAAACCACATACAGAGGTGGTTTCAAATGCGATTCTGATTGGATTTCTACAGATCAGTTTCAGTGTGAACGGCTCCTTTGCTCAAATTGGATTTCAAAGCAAAGCCATCTGTGTCACTTGCAGTGCGACACGAACAAAAACAACAGCATTGACGACGGCACGTTAAACGGCCGACATCGACAAATCATGTGGAACGTCTGTTCTCATGCCACATTGCATTGTCCAACGTCCCCAGCATGCATTGCTGCTCCGCTTGTACCAAACGGCCCGTTCCACTGTCGTTCCAGCGGCAACGGCAGCACGAAAGGCAACACAACCCAGCAGTCGCCCCGGTTGCTGTTGCCTTCTTGCAATGAGCAGAATATTTACCGCTGTGGCTCAACATGATTTGGGATGTGAACTAGCACAGTTCACTTTTTTTTTGTTTGCTTTTCTGTACGCAGCTTGTTACCATAGAAATCAATGTGGATAACACACACATGCAATATGGACACATTCAGATCAGATTTGCAATAAAAAAATCAGATTTGGGCTGCAGTCTGAACAAGGCCGAAGTCACGCCGGGAATTATGCACAGGGAATGTAACCTAGACAACCAAGAGAAGAAGATACTCTAGTTTTCCTCTACGTGGTGCAGTATGAGCATCAGGGCGATCCATCCGTGCAAAACACTGTGACGTAATAACATCAATATGAAAGCAAAGCCAGGACAAAAATTGCGAAGTCAGCCTCAGTAACGCAGAAACAATGGGGTTAAGTGGATTGAGTCGTAGCTGGACAATAGAATATCTGAGGCTTGGATCAAATAACTGGCTCTGATATGTGTGGGGTTTGCAAAAAACACACTGGGCGTTATGAATGTGTGAATGAGCCCTGAGATGTAGGAAAAGCTCATGGGATACCTACAGTGTAGTATATTACAGGATCATCCTCTGGGGAGAGTGATTGCTGTGAATGTAATTGCACTCTTACATTTTGTTGTATTCTGTGTACCAGAGGAAACACAACTCCATCAGCCCGGCCATAAAACAAGGTTTCATCCTCTGAAACTCAATACAATCAGCCACATTTACATTTTGAACCTGAGCTGATTTAGTCACAGTTTTATCACTGAGGAAATGTAGCTAAAACGAAGTTACCTCTGCACATGACCTGCTTTTATTTGATCCCATCTCGACTAATATAATTTCCCACTCTCATACTTAGTGGAGAAGCACTTAATCGTCTGCAGTTTGTTCAAATTTCAGCTGCCAGGGTTTTTCTTTTCTTTTTTTCTTCTTTTCTTGGGACTGAGAGAAAAAAAAAAACATTCATCTCATTTCACCTCATAGGCACTGGAATTAATTCTGAGATCTTATTCATTGACTCTGATATGAGCTGATGATTGTGATGTGTTTGTTTTTTCTGAATGACCCACCAAACTACAGGAAAGTTTTGGTTTTTATATTATATTTGAGAGAAAGAAGAGAAAAACTGCAGCGAGCGCCCAAGTCCATTTTCAGCGAGAGGAACAAGAGATGTCAGAGTGTGAGGGTGTTGGAAGCAGCCACTGAAGAGTCTGCTTTAATAATTCAGAGCAACTAAATAGGTCACACAAGTATTAATTAAAGAGAGCAGGGGTACGCGCCGGGGAGGGAAGTAATGGGGAAGGAGGTAGAGTGAGAGATGGATGGACACATAATGGTGGTTATGACAGAGAAATAACAGAGAGGAAGGAAGGAGAGGAGAGGAGAGGAAGGTAATCAAATGGAAAAAAAGAACGTGGTGGGAGAAAGGGAGATAAAAACAGAACATGTTAGAGAGGAAGGAAGAGTTGAGGAGAAAAGGAGAGGGAGAGGAGAGGAAGAGGAGGAGGAGGAGGAGGAGGAGGTGTGATGTAACGGCTCTATATTTTATGCACTAATCAATGAAACAGCGTGGGAGTTCCCTCTAAATTGTTCTGTCAAACATGATTTTATTCATCATCCCGCATGGCCCCATCATCACCGCCATCCCACACACACACACACACACACACACACACACACACACACACACACACACACACACAGAGTTCATAAGCATGCAAATCAAACATGTTAATTCACTTTCTGGCTGCTGAACCTCCCCATCACCATCACCATCATCATCATGCTGCAGAGTAATGGTCATGGAGACTAATGCAAAAAAAAAAGAAAAAAAAGAAGTCAACTTCCACGCATGCAATCAAATGAAACAACAATAATCGCTCAGGAAAACTCGACAAACCAACAAACATGCAAATCCCCGATGCAGCGAACATGCGAACGCTGCAGCCTCCACTGATGATTATCATCATTAAGTCGCATGTTGAGATCCTGGAAAAACATCAACGATTGTTGTTTAATCCACCTCCTGCTGTTACATACAGCACAGTACAGTGGGATCGCTACACATGCACGGCGAGAGGAGATTTTGTATCAGTTTATGTTGTAAAGACTAAAAATAATCTGTTGTGTTTGTCTTGTAGGCAGGAGAGGGAGTGTGTGTTTGTGAGTCTCGGCCTCCTCCTTCGCAGAGCAGCGAGTTCACACTCCAACACACCCGTGTCGAGCTGTCAGAGCGCCGACATGATCTAAGCACCGCTAGCTCGCTACGTACAGAATACAGCGTGTTGCACCACAGTGTAAAAGCTACTGAACGTGGATATAGAAAGATAATAATGCCATTCATGTTTTAAGGTTTAAAAACAGGAAGAATATTATTCTTATAACCGCCATTTAAGTTCCTATTCCACTTATTCTGACTATTTCATCTTTTTAATGAGTTACTTTGCAAATAGTTGTTTTAATTGCTTTGTAGTGAGCTTTTAATGGTGAGCTGCTCCTCTAACCCCAGCTGTCTCTGGTCGCTCCTCACTCCTCCTCCCTCCCTCTCCTCGCTCTGAGAGACCAACGCTCTTATGCCCTGAAGTCAGCAGACATGACAACTGCACCAGAGCAGACAGTAGGCAGTGGATTATGCAAGAGCCAAGTTTCATGGTCTTTGGTTGAGATTAATATTAATGGACTTGCTTCTTGTCCCCTCTGCAGGGTTTTTATTGGGTTTTAGTGGTGAAAACGGAGGCTAGGCGCTGCTTATTTAATCATTCTTGCTCTTGGTTTTAATAATTTACTCACTCAGAGGGACAAAACATAATAAAGTTGACTCATATATATGTAGTCAGTCACATATGGAAGATGTTTCTATAGAGTTGTATGTTTGACCGCATTTCATAATTCATAGGTTTAACTGTCAGTTCATACAGTAATTCAATTATTGTAAAGAATTCAGTGCCATGACATCAGCGTGTGTCCATCAGCAGTGGACGTGGAAAAACCGTTGAAACAGGCTGTTGGTCAGGAATCAAGGTTTAACAATAAACAATTAACAAAATTCACCATTGAGTGTTTCATGCTGAATTATTACAAGTGAGGGGTCAAGAAGAAGAGGGCAGAGCCAACGAGTAGATCATTTTTAAATATAAAACAATAATAACTGTGACAGAATTCAGGCTGGTGCTTGAAAAAAGTGGCAAAGCACAAAGAAATATTAAATTAATAAATAAATCGAACCACCCACATCAACTTCAAGTGAGTAATTATGACACAGTGGCAACTTGACAGTGTCGGGGCAATTAGATGTCAGGTCCATTGACTTTCATTTATTCTCATCAGTCTGGTCCAGTGAGCTCGTGCCTTTTACCTCCTGTACAGTATATGTGAGTAATTGGGGAATAAATTGATCGAACAGAACCGAATCTGAAAAAAAAGACGCACTTCACAGGGTGAAGTCAAGGATCTTGGATGTGGAAACACTTCCAACAGGAAGTGACATCAACTGTTGATGTAGTGGCCATAAGTAATATAATGGTAATATATTTTTAAGGACATTTAAGGAGGAGTTTGTGACTATTTCCTGCATCTTGCATCAAATTATGATTTATAAAATGGCAACTCACACCAATCTAATCACGCTGAGTGATTAATTAACTGTCCTTTACCAGATCCAGATAGGACTTGATTATGAATATATGCATACGTATATGTCAGCATGAACGATCTAAAGTAATTCTTGTGCTCTGTCTCAGATGGTTACACCACAGATGACATCGAGTTCTACTGGAGGGGAGGAGACAACGCCGTGACGGGGGTGGACAAGATCGAACTGCCCCAGTTCTCCATCGTGGATCATAAGCTCATCTCTAAGAACGTCGTCTTCTCCACAGGTGAGGCCCTGACCCGCTCTAAGATGTGTGAATCTCTGGTCTTTAATGGTACAAGACTGAACACACAAACAGCAGCACACTATGATGAAGTCTAATATTATTTGAGCTCATATAAATATTACCTTGAAGCATGTATGTTCAGTTCACACTTCGCCTTTATTTCCATTAAAAAAAAAACCTTAATTATTTTTTGCCACTTAGGGATATTGCATTTTATTATCGTTACACTGCTGCAAGGAAGACAATACAGCAACTCATACATATTGACTCATTTCACTGTTTGCACTTATTGATATGAAAAGCAGCATCCACTTGTGTGTGCATACAAAAAAAAATGAAAAAATGTTATGTAAATGTTCAAACGCACATACAAACCCTCGAACGAAGGCGCTGTCCTAGGAGACAGAAAGACACCATGACTTATTTAACAGCAATAAACAGAGAGGATGCTGTCTGATGCTGTGAAATATTCATTTCTTCGGCATTTTCATATTCATGAATTTGTCATGCAAGCAAGCAATTGTAAAGCGGGACAGTGGTTGAGCTGAATACAGTTGCCACTGTATCGAGTAAAGAGCAAAAACATTAATACAAAAAAAAAAAAAAAAACAGCGAAGAGGCCCTCCACCAATCAGAGCTCGTCCTGTCTGCAGGGGTCACACAACCCCATTAAATCATAATGTTTACTGATGAATATACAGTGTTTGTGTGCCATGTGTAGGCTGTGTGTGTTTGTGTGCTGTAAATCAACCAAGTGTGTCCCTGCAGTCTTCCTGATTTTATCACCTAATGCAGAAATATGGCTGACGTGTGGGGAGAAGGGGGTGGGGGTGGGGGTGGGGATTCCCTTTTAACGTGCCGTCTACTCAGATATGGAGACGCCAACTCGGGGGTCACGCAGAAATGCAAACATCAGCACAAGTGGCCGGGCGTTTATCCAATCGAAGTGTCATGTTTCACTCCAAGGATGGAGGCAATGTCATTGTTGCCCTTATGAATAATAAATAGTCACAGTTGCCTCCTCCTTCCTGTTATTTTCTGCCCCAAGCCGCCTCCTCACTTCATGAAGAAATAATTCAGCCACTCTCTCGGTGACTCATGCTAACATGAGCTAACAGAAAGAGCAGATCTAAAGTGGTGCCGTTCCAAGAGGAGAAGCTGAGCCCGGTGGATTGGTGCCGCTTTCATTTTGTAAAGACTTAATCCTCCTTGCTCATCCGTCTTCTGCAACTTTCAAATAAACCACATATTGCTGTGTATTGTCGCTCCTCCTGTCGCTACGCTTGTTGTCCAGCCTCCATCCTGTTGTAATTTGGTAACGCAACATAAACCAAAGTACAACCTGTTCCCTGAGGTAGTGAAACATCGTGTGCACTGATACAGTTTGGCTTTTACCAAAAAAACATCAAAGCTCCTCCATCACGGTGCATAAACACAGGTGGAGGAGAGAACAGGTAATTCTGCTGAGTGCTGACGCTTCACAGCAGTGGAGACGGCTAATATGGGTTTTTACTGAGTGCCTCAGTAACAGGGAACAGATGGATGATGGACTGCTCTCAGAATGAGCTATAAAACAAACAACATACTGTACAACACAGTGGTGGGGGCACAAGGAGCTTGGTGGATCCATAGAAAACTAATAAATACAATTCAGTCTGTTCATGTCACTTTGGTTGGTTTATTTACATTTTATTTACTCCTGTCTAATTTGTGGATTTCCTGCCATTTTTAATTTCTTGGTTGTTGCCTTGTATTTTTTTTTAATTGTGCAAATAAGACAGAACAACCTTCACTGTTCCCAGTCTCTCAAAAGTAAAGGTTTGCAGCTCTTTTTAAATTGTTACATTTGGCCTGGGGAAATCGTGATGGGGATTTTTCCTTTTTTAATGAACAGATTAAAGGACCAGTGCATTAACAAGTTAATCTATAATGGTACTGTATTTTAGCTCAAAAACATGGTGGTAAATATGATTGACAGAAGTGGCATGCTGTTGTTCTCCTGATAATGTGTGCATGATATTTAAACTGAATGACAGAAAAGCACCTACAACCTAAAATAACCCTTAAAATTCAACCATCCCTCGACCACAGAGGTTTGAACTTGTGCTGCAGTCTGAGTACAACCCCAAAATATACACTGTGTCTAAAATAGCAGAGTCAAAATTCATAAACTCCTGGAGAGCGTCTGTGTCGAATGCTGTGGACGTACGTCACCTCACTCTGCCTCTGCTTTCTATTTTCCCTCTCCCGTCTGCTCCGCGCAGGTTCCTACCCTCGTCTCTCCCTGAGTTTTAAGCTGAAGAGAAACATTGGCTACTTCATCCTGCAGACATACATGCCTTCTATCCTCATCACCATCCTCTCCTGGGTCTCCTTCTGGATCAACTATGACGCGTCGGCTGCCAGGGTCGCTCTAGGTGAGGCCTCCCATACAAATATAGACGGATAGAGAGGACAGGGACTGATACACAGTGACCAAGGAAATCCAAGGCAAAGCAGTTTTACTTAGAGATACTTTATTGATCCCAAAGGAAATTCAAGTATCCAGTAGCTCAGACACATATAATACAGACAGACTGTTTCTTTCCCCTAAGTTTCTCCTCATTATCTTCCAATCATGCATTTGAGGGGTATTTAGAAACAAGTTGAGAAAGATCCAAACAGTAGATGTACTGAGGGGAAAGCATTAAGTTGTAGTAGACCTGTTTGACCTTAACTGTAAGAACTTCTGTTGAACTGGTGAAACGTATCTGACATTATTTATCACTACAGACACAACTGTCAGTGCTCTGAAGCTCATGACTGAATTTAATGAATTCATTCAAATTTTTTCAATCATTAATTACTGTGCTTCGTGTCTTCATCAATCACAGTCATGAACCGGATTCAGACCTTAAAGAAAGCAGAACATCTCATTTCTACTCAAAACTAATCTCTTTTCACTTAAAATAAGATTCATCACCTAAAAATTAACTCGTTTTTAGATCATTTTCACTTGTTTCAAACAAATTTTCACTTGAAATAAGTAGAAGAATCTGCCAGTGAAAGCAGGTTTTTTATGCTTGTAATAAGAAAGAAAAACCTGCTCCACTATCAGATTTTTCTACTTATTTCAAGTGAAAATTTGCTTGAAAGAAGTAAAAAGTGTCTAAAAACAAGCTACTCTTAAAGCAGAAGTAAGTGATATATTTGTGTTAATATAAGTCTTAAATAGTTATATCTTCCGACAGCAATCACTTACATAGAGTGTTTGGACCGAAACACGGGTCTGTCAGTCACTCTGCTCTGCTCTGAGTCGAGGAGAAAACATTTATCGTATCCTACAGTTTTTATCCAATGAGGAGAGAGAACGGCATGCAGGGCTGTGTGTGCAGCCAAGGGACGCCGTGAATGTGGCGACGTAGGGACGAGGACTGTTATGGTGCGTTCAAGGAAACTCGTAACTCCTGTTTTTCCGACCTGTGAAGTTGTATCAGTTTGATCTGGTACGAGTTCACGGGTCGGAAGTTACGAGTGGCCGTTATAGTGCACTTTTCACAGGTAAAACAGGTCGGAAAAACACGAGTGGGTTGCCTGAAACGCTACAAAGTCGTAAGTTGTGACTTGAAGCTGTAATTTACGATTTTAAAAACCTGCCTGGAACGCAGCATTAGCGAAAACGACCGGATCGCTCACTTCTGCTTTAATGTGATGAGTATAATGAGATTGTTTCGACTAGAAATAAGACAAATGTTCTTGGTAAGAGTTTGAGTTTTTGCAGTGCAGCAGCATTATGTTTTTAATGGCTTTTCCATCACTGTTGGTTTAAACCAGGGTCAAATATCCAACCCCAGTACAGGAAGTGCTGCTGTAGCCCAGAAACACCTGATGATGGACGAGCAGGTTGATTTGTTTCCGCTCTGAATCCAGAGCCTCTGTGCTTTTCCTTAGAGTCACCATTCGCCCGACGTCGTTCTCAATTACGTAAACAGTGTGTAGCCTGTGAGGTTTGCACTCAGCTAACTTACTCCGTGTTTATCTGCAGCTCCCTGTCTTCCACCCACCCAGCTTCATTCATCCCTCTCTACCCCACTGCCGTCCCTCGCTTTAGTCGACAAGGCAATTTCGCTGATTGACAACAGGGCTGCATTTAGTGATCCAGGGGGGAGAGGCATGCATGGGATTTAATGAAGAAAAAAAAAAAAAAAAAGTAATGCTCCATAATGGAGGCAGGTCAGCTGAGTTGGGAAATATTCAGTCACCCCCTCAATCTACACCAGATTCAGGAACCACTTTACTCTGACCTGGTTTCAGAGCATTAAAGTGGACCTGTAATGGCTGCATCACATGGCCACTGTGCTGCAGAAATCCTTTGTTGTTATTGTTAAGCTCTTGCAGCAACAGCTTGGGAGAATTGCCTGAATCCTATTTTGAGCGGTGGTCACCTGACAGCTTTGTGACAGCTGTATATAATAATTTAGTAATTGTTTACTGAGGCTCTCCATAGAAATTGCCTTAAATAATCTCAGCGTGCGGGCAAGGCACAGGTGTGTGTGGGAGGATTCGTGAGCTGAGAAAAAAACAACTATTTAATCATGTATAGAAAATCACATTGAAGCTTTAGAATCAGGCTTCTCATGCCACTTATAATTCCTGTATATACTGTAGATAATACCATAGACACACACCATTGTAATCACGCCGGGGAAAAAAAAGAAAGAAATTAAATTACTTGTAGTGAGAGTTGGCATGTCACCTCTAATAAGCAAAAACTCAACACATTGATATGCCGAGCCGATCCGACAGCAGCTCACTGGGTGAAGCTTTTGAAAAGTGTCTACAACTTTTCTCGGCAGGAGCTCTCCACTAATGAACAAGACCAAGGTTGACATTTGAATTTCAAATTGCAGCTCGGCTTCAGGTGCCCGTCTTTTAGCTCATCTACCAGCCCGTTGTTTGAAGCCATGGAGGGTGAACCCCCCCCTGGTTTCATTGATCCTGAAAGGCTTAGTCAGTCAAAGACATGGTATCAAGTTGATCGCAAAGATGTCTCACAGGATTAAAACAGTAAGGGCCTCATGTTTGGTTTTATTGATTTAATTATATTAAATTAGATCATTAATCATTTCACTCTCTAAACTTTGTTGATTCTCAACGTTTCTGATGGTGAACATGGTGTTTCTCTGTCAGGTATAACCACGGTGCTCACCATGACCACCATCAACACCCATCTGAGGGAAACCCTGCCTAAAATCCCCTACGTCAAGGCCATAGACATGTACCTGATGGGCTGCTTCGTCTTCGTCTTCCTCGCTCTGCTGGAGTACGCGCTGGTAAACTACATCTTCTTCGGACGGGGTCCTCAGCGGCAGAAAAAAGCAGCTGAGAAGTCGGCGCTGGCCAACAACGAGAAGATGAGGATGGATCCGAACAAGGTAAGAGCAGCACGTCTTTTGTTTTGTGAATGTATTTTGCGTAAAAATACCTTCACATGTGAAGAGACCTGCTCAAACTCTAGATGAGGTCTTGTGTGCTCATGTCTTTTTTTTGCACTAGATTCTCAGAAAATGCATATTTGAACTCAGAATAATTACTTGCAGAGAAAAGAAATGTCAGCACTTCAAACGGAGGGCTGACCTAATGTTTCCTGCCTTCACTGTGCCAATGAGGGCCAGCCTAATAAGCTTGTACAGGCCCCCTTTTGAAATCCAAATGTGACATGTTGCCAGCTGAAATGAGGGGAAAGAAGGTCTCTGAGCCACTTGGCTCTTTGTCTTGGTAGAAAGCGTCGCATTCACCTTCTCATTTTGTGCCACCAGCCGGAACAAACCAATTGCTTATGAGAAAAGATGCAAAATAGCCACAGTAATAACGTGGCCACATGCCGATATCAGGTGAATACAAAACACAGACTTGCAATGATGAAATAAAAATGGAAGAATGGCTGCATTAATAACCTGGGGCATCAAGGGAAGCCAGAGGAGAAAATTAAAACTGATGTTTGAATCGAGGATACTTTTAAAGCGCAGGGGAAAAAATTGTGAAGTCTGTGCACATGAGTATACAGTATGCAGAAAATTGTGAACGAAAAGATTTTTAAAAAAAGTATATTTGAGACTTTATATAACTAACCCTTGATCCAGAGAGTGAGGGACAAAACAGAGGGAGTAGTCTTCAGCTGAGGAACCTACGGTCGCCTACACAAATGTACGACATTTCTGTTGTTCAGGTAACCACGGTGATTGTGTTTAACTTGCAGTGGCTGGTGGGAAATGTGGTCGGCAGAGATGACACTCTGTATGCAAGAATGAAGCAAAGGGAACTTGACGGTCATGACTCGATGTGGGAGCCGATCTTTGTGGATGACGCAGCGATCGGACTGAGCGACCAGAAGAATAAGGTACAGCCAATATATTATACACTATACATTATAAATTATAAATTGTAAATTACTGTCCTGTTTCTTAAAAGCAATGTTTTTTAGTCCTATATTCACTTTCCTGTTGAGTCTTCACCAACTCCTGAGGAAAACTTTGGTCTCTTTCGATTGCTTCATTATGTCGAACAGATAGTTGCTAAAGCCAAAACAATTAGCTTAAAGATGATAAAATGTTTCAAAGGAGGGATCATTTTGACATTTGGCAATGAAATCTTAACTGTAGTTAACTAATATTATTCTTATGGCTTCTAACCTTTTCAGAAATGTTACTACTTTGTTTTCTTTCTGTTATTGTAAAATAGACCTTATAGAGATATAATATTGTTGCGTGACATAAACATACAAGACAAACTCAACTCTTTCGCTCAAACAGATGGACCCCCATGAAAACATCCTTCTGGGCACCTTGGACATCAAGAACGACATGGGCGTCACAGAGCTGGCACTGGGTCTCAATGACCCACGAAACACCATGCTGACGTACGACAGCTCGACTTTACAGTATCGCAAAGGAGGGCTGGCCAGACACAACTTTGGCCGAAATGCGCTGGAGCGGCACATGACTCAAAAGAAGAGCCGACTACGGCGACGCACTTCACAGCTAAAAATCAACATCCCAGACTTGACTGACGTAAACTCTATTGACAAATGGTCGAGGATAATCTTCCCAACAGTGTTTTCCCTCTTCAACATCATTTACTGGCTTTACTACGTCAACTAAACTGGGAAGAACATCAGTGAGGGCAAGAACAAACAGCAAAATCTGTTGCTCATTTCTTGTTTGTATCTGGTTTGTTTCATTTCTATGTGATCTTGTAACACTGGACTGAATTACGACATTCAGGACTGGATCCATCATATCTTGGAAAAACCACATTTTGCTGGCTAACACATGAAAACCTTATAGAAGAGAGATTACAAATATATAAGGTGCCTGTTCCTGAGTAATTGTTTAAAATTTTACATATTTTGTGAATTGTGTAATCCTGCCATTTTTTAAAAATGTTTGCATATTTTTTATGTTTTTATTATGTTAGATTTACAATATACATAATTCATTGCCAAAATGTCACATCAGTTAGAGACAAATTGACAAGTTGACTTTTTAGTTTTAAAAGACCATTTACTTGCACCGATGCCACTTAAAAGTGCTGAGTTAACTTGGTTTTCTAAGATGAATTATGTCAATGAAACATAATTTATTCTTACTAGAATTAATTTGATACCAATATGATATAAGTTTACAATTTGCAATATCATGTGATGAGATGGAAACTTCAAATCAACTTTTTTGTACTTCAATATATTGCAAGGAAAATATAATTTACATCTAAACCATCCTCTTTCAGTTCATAAGCCATCTTAATAAGACGGCATTATGCACTTATTAAAGATAATTCCAAAACTTCCAGGTTTTAATTCAGATTGCACTTAAGAAGCCTGTTGAGAGTCAAAAATAGCATAATGTAAAGCCAATCTGGATTGTCATTATTATTCTGTTCTGTCCACTGTGTCAAACTGTTAAAGAAAGTAAAGAAATGGAAAAGTGAGAAAACTATTTAAGAAAGAAAATATTTAAAAAATTGGTTTAAGCAACTTGTACATTATTTAAAATTATGAATATTGGATTTTATCACAAAGCAGATGTACATGAAATGTACAAAAAGAATTAGTTCATTCATCAAAATGTAAATATCACATGTATAGCATTAATTATTACCAACGACAATATGACCTAAAAAAAATTCCTTCTTCAGCGCTCTATTCTCACTTTCTTGGATATATATTTACAACACTTATAGAAATCCTTCACAACTGCTCAAACGGCACTTTATCAACTCTAATAATTCTTCCATGGTTCAAGTAGAACACAGATGGTGAAGCTCAACTGAGTCTATAGGTCAGCAGAAAGGCGAGAACGCAAAAAAAAGCACAAAAATCATGAAATATCAGGTGTTGACACCGAAATTTTAATACAATTTTATGCTGATATTTTTTTTCTTACTTTTATTTCAAATGCTCGTATAGTGTATCTGCCTCCCAGGATAGTTGATAATAAAAAGAATAATTATTATTAATATAGGTTTAAAAACTCTTGGTCACATATTGTTTCCAGATTGGTGATCATAAAGTATAGAATAGCCGTGAATCCAAAACAAATTTACAGATTATAACTGCAGATTATTTATTCATGATGCCAAGCTTTTGACTGTATGTATACAAGGTAGATTTTATAAGATTTAAAGATTTTAGAGGATTTTGCACACAAGTTCTTAAAAGCCATAGAGGCTGTACCGTAGTTCTTCTAATACCTGGTGCTCATGGGGGTTTTGTCTTTATCGATATGACTACGATTACACTTCACGTCTCAGTTACAACAAGGTTCAAATGTAAAAACTATAACTAGGGCTGTAAAACATACACACACACAGGAGTGTCATATCCTTCTACCCATAGGATCTACCTGTCTGTATGAATGAACTGCGGTGTTTAAAGTCTGAAATCATCCATCAGAGAGTTAAAGGTATAAAGAATCGCTAAGAATTCAAGTCGACATTTTCAAAGTGAGTCACAAAGGCTCATTGCCATTAAAGACAAAGATAGGACGAAGGGTGACTCCAGAAATCAGTGAGAACTAGTGAATAGAAAATTATCTTTTCTCCTGGTATCTCCATTGATTTCCACTGTGGACGTGTGAGTGAACATTTAAACATTAAAACGTTAATATTATCATCCTGCCACCTACAGTTATGTCTCACTGCATGCTCTGTACAGTAGAAACTCCTTAATATTCTGTTTTACATCAATTCTTCTATTTCATTTGTGCTTTTGTGTTAATTCACCTCGACTACACAGACATGTAATTACTGTAATAGCTATAAAGAAGTATGTTTGATTGGTATTGCAAATATTGATGATATTAAAAAATATATATATTTACTTTTTTTTTTAAATATATATGAAGCATTTATGTAACACACTGATTCATTTTAACAAGCACTGCCCAACAACTGTAAACTAATGTGCACAGGTTGAACATACGATAAGAGTCCAGTTTAGGTTGAACTATGAACTTTCACCTCACTGCTGTTTACATGTCGCTCGTCAATCTGACTGCACCCAGTTAGTAACACTGTTCTGTTTTGTGTGTTTTTTGTTTTTTTGATAGTTCTGGTGATTATATCAACAAATATATTTTCTCTCAAATAACTGTTAATTTTGTAATTAAGTTTAAAAGACACAAGTGGAAAAAATTCTATTAGAAAACTAAAAAGCATAATAGGCATTGGAAATTTTTTCTATAGATTCAAATTTTGACTCATCTCAAAAAAACACATGTATGTATATATATATCAGATATTATATTATTAATCAATCAATTGGAGCATATTATTCTTGTAAATAAGTAATTGTAAGCTTTCTACAGAAAATACAAAATGACATTTTCAATATAATTTTTACTGTAACGTAAAGAAATTGCAATGGCTGATGGGAAACTATGTAAATAGTCTATTTTACAGTGTCACCCAGTCATGGTTGTTCTATTTGTTTTTTGCTCTGTTTGTTAAAGCACTTTTTCTTTTCTTATTTTTGTTATTCTTTTAGGTTTTTGCCAAAATGTAAACATGTATTCATGAATGTAGTTGATATTCTTTTGCAGCATGTATTTGCTGTAATGTGTCAGCAAAAAGTTTAACAGTCTCTTGTACCAATGATCAGCTAAATACAGCTTAATGTACACCACTTTCTCAAACACACACACACACACACAAAGGGTAAAGAGGCTATAGCGATGCCTTTGTATTAGCCCAAATTTCAACCATCTCAGGTCAGCACAACTCACACTGCTCACAACACGACAACCACAAACTACAACTTTAAACCCAAGAATTGTACTTTAAGGGAAAAGTACCTTAGTGAACTTGTTCCAGATGTTTCTTTGCTTTTTATTTATTTCTTTTTATTAATAAAAGTCACATAAACCCATATACAGCACTCAAGACAGCACAACACACTGTTTCAGCCTGGGCAGAATTGAAAAACTAAAAAATCCTTATATACAAGTCATTAAGGTACTGAAGTCACCTCAGCCATAGACAAGTCTCAAAATACCCAATATCTTTAATGTATTTCTTAATCTTCAGAACAACACAGTATGTGGTGTGACATGAGTGTGTTTGAGTGTGAGAGTGTGTCGTGGGTGTATGTCGGCCAGACAGTGATTTGTGTTTTTCCAAAGCACACGGCAACTGGACAGAAAGGTCTGCTTCATAAGTTCTACACTTTGAATATGTGTTTGTACTTCACAGCGCTTTTTTGTTTCATATATTTTTATACTTCTATACTCCTGTGTAAAAAAAAACAACAACAATAACAACAACAAAAATATCTGCAGACACTGTTGTTTGGCGAAAACTTGTAAAAATCCAATTTTGGCAGTTTTCACATTTATACTATAGAGAATGACATGACGACATTGTCCGCTGGGGATTCTGAAAAGTGAATGATATTTACGCGTAGGAAGTCCTTTCATAATCCCTTGTATAAAGTTTAAAAAATACATGGTTGTAAATGGTTTGAAAATGGCTTTTTTTCTCTTCTTCTTCTCTTCATTCCTGGGAAGTTAAGGTTTTTTTGGAAATGCAAGGTTTCCATCTGACATCAGAGTCTTCTCTGGAGAGCAGAGGGACAGACGGACATCCTCTAAAAAGCCTAAAGTGACACATGTTGGTGACGGTGTATGTTTGCACACACTCACAGAAGAAGCCTTAGCCTCCTGCTGCGCTGGACTTCACTCCGAGCAGCATCGATCCTTCTTACCCTCTCAACACCCTCCACCTTTAAAAAAAAACAAAAAAAAAACCCTTGTATGTGCCACTCACGAGAACATTCCCAGAATTCCCTGAGCTGTACCCTTCTTAAAGATAAGCCCTGTAAAAGTCAGTGTCCGTCTTTACTATGAGAATTAATACATTGTCAATAAATATTGTATACAGTTCTAAATCTGTGGGTGTTTCTTTGAAGACAGAGAAAACTTTATCCACACTCTGATGAGTTCATGTGGGTGTGAAGTGTGAAGATATATTTTCAGCATTGTTCAACACACAGCTTGAGCGAAATCATTGTTAACAAACAAATTTATTCCAAAGCCCAGAAGCTCAAAGGTCACTTCTACACTTGGTTGGCAGCGAGTGGCTATATTTTTTCGTGCATTTGCAACTAAGATCCAAAACTTCCCATCATAGAAATAAATCAGCAAAATCCATTGATGCAAATACTGTTAATCTGGAGCTGAGAAACGCTGCTACTGCTAAAGTCCTACTGGTGTTACTAAATAAATGAATGAATATTACAAATACTGAACCAACAAACTGACACAAAATAAAGTTTTGAGCTTATTTTCATTCATGGAAAGTAGTTGCCATCAAGACTTTTCATGAGGAAAGTGACCTGACCTTCATCATTTAAGAATCTTACTTAAGAAGTGTCCAAATGAAATCTAGATGTAACTGGTGAGTAAAAATATTTTTCAAGACTTTCCTTTAAAGATGCACAGTCAGTTATGTCCAATAATTGGATTATTCAAAATCACTCAAAAGTGACAATGACCACATTTGTTTTCTATTCTCAACCAACTGTTATTTTACCAGTTAACATGCAAAGATAAGATGTAATAGAAAATGTTGGGCATTGTACATCCTTTTATTTAAATATATAAAATCATATTTTTTTCTTTACTATTACATATTCTATTTATGTTATTTAAGCCTTTCCTAAGCAGTGACTTAAATAGGCACATTTATCTCTGCATATTTCAGCACATTGGAGTTCACATGTTTTATGCATCAAGGCTCCTGATCTATATTTTACAGTGACGGTGCTGAACCATCTCAACAGGAGACTCATCAACAGCCTCTATTTGTCTCTGTATTATACAGCGAGGAGGTTAAACAGTGAGTTGACCTCTGCAGAAATCTGCTGTCAGCAGTAAAAGGAGCCGTGTTTCTTTGAACAAACAATAAATTCAGCTGTGAGACTGAAATCTAGTCAAGGTCTCAAAGTTGGAATAGTGATTATTTACCAGGTTTTTCACTCCACATTTGCCTCATTTCTATTGTCGTCCACTTGAACATGTGGACGAAAACCCTTCACTTTCCTCCAGAGAGGAGGCACTGGAGCTGGGGAGGCCACGTCACACTTGAGTCGTCATAAGTGTTTGTAGCTTTTACCAACAAACACTCTCACAACATAAAGTGCCTCTGAATGACACCACAGGGCATCTTCATTACATTATCAGACCACATTTACATCCCAAAACTTTAGGAGTTTTTAAAATGGTGTTTAATAAAGCCAACATAAGTGTGTGGTAATGCTCTTTTATTCTGGAGTAAACAATTTCCTTCAGGATTATTAAAGTTCTTCTGATCTCCTAAAATGTCCATATTTCAAATCCAGCTGCTGTCATTCATCAGAGTTCCCTGGCTAACACCAGACTGCATCTGAGACTGACTATGGGTCGGGTGAAGGTGTATTCACCTCCAACTTCCAATGAGCGTAGATCAAAATGCCTCTGCTTGCAGTTGGACAGTCCTCCAACCAATCAGAGCAACAATCCAGATGACGTCTGCAGAGCGACGGAAAACAAATGTCAACAAATGTGGTTGTTGTAGTTTTGCAGAAGCAATGGCATCTAAGGACTTCTGCAAGTTATTAATCTGTTAATCTGAGAGTGTCTGGTACAGACGCTCGACCAACGTTACGATAGCTGCTCTTCGGTGGCCGCCATGTTGCATCATGTAAACAAAAGCTGGATCTGCAAAGAGAAACGAGGTTGGTCTGGGTTCAACCAGGATGACCTCAGGCCAGAGGAAGCTGCTAATGAGAGTGTGTGTGGTTTCTAGAAGACAGCTGTCAGTCCAGGCTGCTGAGATGAAGCAGCAGAATGTATGACAGGCACTTCTGAGGAAATAACACAACCACCACGAGTGAGCTGCAAATGAACAACTGCAATGCCCTTGGGCAAGGCACTGAAACAGGCCTGAGTTCTGTTGGAAATTGCTGGCAGATACTGTGCCATCCCCTGAATCTGTGTGTGTGTGTGTGTGTGTGTTCAAAATGCACACAAAGCGCTGTGTAAACCAGCTTAATCAAAAGAATTTGCATCCCATGGCAACAAGGATCCTTTCAAATTTGCATTGCCTGTTTTTTTTTTATAGCAGCGCAGTGCGTTTCTGAGATTTGAAATGGAGCCATGGTGGAGTAGAAATAGAGCCGCGGTGGCTCTGGAGCCGAGGACGTGAGTCATGACACAGAAACTGGAGGCAGAGCTGGCATCACCACAAAGACTGTGGAGTCTAACGCAAAATGCTCTTTTTCATCTTTCACCCATGACACCCTTTTTGGTCTTCACCCACAGCCTGTGTGTGTGTGTGTGTGTTTCTTTCTTCTAAATCAGCCAGTGTTTCAGATTAAACTGACAAAGGAAAGCAGAGTTTATGCAGCCAAGATGTTACACCAGCATTATCGCAGCGGGTGACTCACCTATGACGGAGAAAGCACGACAACATGAGTCGTTACATCTGAGAGCGAGAGAGGAAGATGAGACGCCGGAAGTGTCTTTAAAGTACGTATGTGTGTGTAGGTTTGTATGTTTTGTTTTTCTAATTGTGTGTCGACTCATGTTCGACACCACAAGAGAAGCCGCAGCAGCAGCAGTAACTCAACACGACACAACACGACTGATCAATTAGTGTTTTACCTTTGGCTGCAGCCACAGCTGGTTCCAACAGTCACACAACCAGTGGGCAGAGGCAATCTAGGCAGTTGCCTATAGGGCCCCGAGCTGGAAGGGGGCCCCAAGAGACGGCTGACATTGGTCCATATCAATGACAACATGATGGAACTACTTTAGACACTGCAACGGCAACGCATTTGGAAGCCCCTGAATAGGGCCCGTTACTCGATGTTGCTGGCTAGTGGCTAGTAGGGGGCCCCGAGAGACGGCTGACGGTCGACGTCCATATCAACAACACAACTTGAAACCCCCATAGACAATGCAACAACATGTTTGGAATCTCCCTAATGGGGGCCCATACTAGCTGGACGCGAAAAGAAAAAAACATCAACAACGAGACAGTGGTAAGTGGGAATGTGTATCTGTTACATTAAAAAAGTAGTGATGCCACCTTGTCCCAGTCCCACCAAGCATCATAAAAGTATACTGCACATTCACAGCTAACGTTAAACAGTAGAACAGCTTCTAAACTCTTAAGACATAATGATATCTGTTTAAATTTGTTGACACAGAGCAGGTGTATAAAATGATGACATAAGCTGTGTTGCCAATGGCTGTGTATACAGTCTGGTACATACATATGCATGCAATTAGTTTGTCCTGTGCTGCCACGCAAATGTTAATTTCCCCCAGTAGCAGAATAATGCATTTGTTGTCAAATGCTAATATTGATACTGACATCATTTCTCCTGTCAGTATATCAGCTTGGTCTCTCCAAACTAGTACTTACAGTATTTGAATTTGGAAGAGGAAGATATAATTATAAATGTTACATTAAATTCTATACATATCTCAAATGTTGTGTGTTTAAGTGTTATTTGTAAAATGTATGTAAAGTTTGCTTGTAGTTTTGGTATTTGTGTTACATATGTTTGTCCTGGTTTTGTTTGGCAGTGGTGGTGGGGGTGGGGGCCTCCATGATTCCTTGTGCCTCGGGCCCCCAGGGTTTCTAGAAACGCCCCTGCTAGTGGGTTGATCTGACAGCATCAGAGTCTCCACAATGATCTGCTCCCTGTGTAAAGGTCACAGTGAACAAAGAGCACCTTAATGATAAAACTTACAGAGTCTTTGTGCTGCTGCAGATACTGAGTCTCCGTCACGAGGTTGACAGATTAAAGCTTTTTACTTTTGTTTCCCTGCTTTGTTCGTTTTTTTTCTCATCTTATGAAACTTCAAGAAACATCTTTAATTCCTCTGCCTCTGTAAGTGCGTGTCCCTAGTTAATTAGGAGGAATATATGTTAATGGGACGCTGCTAGCAGACTAATTAAGATTCTGATTAGAGCAAAGATACTGTCAGACGTTCCCTCTGTGTGTGTGTGCGCGTGCAATGTGTCGTTGTGTGTTTTGCTGCTGGCTCGCTTGTCGAGGATATCACCCGAGCTCCAACATGCACTGGTTGAGCAGATTACACAATGTTCAGTGTCTGTTTGTTCTCTGCTGAGAAAATGAAACTGATTCTTAGCTACAATGGCGAATAAAGATTTTACATATAAATAAATATATTATATATGAATATATAGAAAACGCTTGATTATCTTACAGAGCCAGATAATGAGTTGTTGTTGGATTTGATGAGTAAGAGGAAGTTGTAACCACGGTGCAAACTCCTGATTTGGAAACACAGGATGAATTTAAGTCGGGGTTAATGATCTGTCTAATCACGGCTTTGTTTGTTAGTGTGTGTGTTTATGTGTGTTTATGTGTGTGTTTTTGCCACGTTGCTGCTGTGCTGTCACTTTGTACCGTGTGCACACAGGCCGTGCTGAAGGAAGAGGAAAATCAAAGATGTTTTTTTTCTCTCATGTTTTATATTCACCATGGCAACAGAGAAATGAGAGAAAGAGCCCCCCCCCCCCAAAAAAAAAGTTATATTAACAATTCCTTCTGAATGTCTCTGTCTTCATCTTCATCCTCTCAGATCCTCCTCATCCTCTCTCTCTGTCTCCATTTCTTCCCCATCTTATTTTATTTCTCTTCATCCTTCTCTCTCCAGCTTTCTTGTTTCGTCACATTTTATTTTATTTTTTTGTATTTTCTCCACTGTTTTATCTGCAGCGCTGCCCACATGCTGCGCCATGTGAATTGCTAATGTGAAATCGAGAATCCAGCATCTGTAGGTTGTAAAAAAAAAAGGACGAGTGACACTCCTCCTCCGGTGCAGGGAGTTCCACTCCATGGAGAGAGGAAGAAGAACAAGAGAAGAAGTTCACAAATGACTCACTCACTCTTACAGTATGCAACATCATGATTGATGTGTGCACTGAAAAGATGAGATTAATTCATGACAGGGAGACGCGTTTATGTTTGAAGTCACTTTGTATTGAGCTTCACCAACTCAACAACTCAGGAAGTGATAGGACTCCTCCACGATGTGCCGTGTGGACAGAAACCATTGTTTTAAGTGACATTTATGTTCATTCAGATTGATAAAGAACAGTTATGTTGTGCATGTTGTGGCGTTTCAATGGTTCAATGAGAAATTACAGCACAACATAAAAGCTCCATGCAGGAAATGTGCTTTCCGTTGTTTGTATTGAGCTCTAAAGTGACTTAATATACTTGTTAACATGATAATAAAGGATTAACTTTTAGGATTGTGATTTCAGTGTGAATGGTCATTTTTGCTTTTCAATAAATACATTTAAAAAATGAATGGTGTTAGTTTTGTCAGATCTCTCAGCTCCTGTGATTTGCGTTTTGCTCTCAGCCATACTGAGATCTGGATTAATTGTGCAGCCTGAGTTTCAACATGGAGACACTGAAGGTCTGAACACTTTTGTTGCTTATGAAATAAAAAAACATCAGTCACTTTTTTATCACTATGGTTAGACCGATGTTATATTGGCCCATGCAGAGCATTCATTTGTAGCAATATGACAATAAGAACCTGTTATTTTGTCGATATTGACAAACTACACCGTGTTAGCTTGGTTAAATTCTCCTAAATTCAAATTGTCAATTCATTTTTCATGAATGCTCCATCGTAATACCACTACAGTATAAAGTATGATGATTATAAAGCAGGTCTATTAGGATTTCATTTCTACTTAGCTGAAGAGGTTAAGGCTGCAACATAACAACATGTGATCAAACTGAAGAGGTCTGAACACTTTGTGAAGTATCTGTACATTTATCTGACACTTCACAAAGACGTGACCTTTTAAAATTGATTTTTTTTTTTTTTTTTTGTACTTCAGAAAGAATCAGAAAAACCTTGGGTGGTTGTTGTGACACTAAAGAGCCTGATCTTTGCCTTTTGCATTAATGCAGGACTAAAGAAAGAACACACACACACACACACACACACACACACACTGGCTGATTGAAGATTGAAGAAATACATTATAGAGTCTGAGATGTGGAGATGCCATTAGAGAACACGTCCTCTAGTGTTGGACTCTGACAGTTTGGTGGATGACAGACAACAGCTGAGTGCAGATCTGCCGTAACCACTGATGTCCTTGTGTGGGAGGTGCAGAATTACAATGAGTGAAGATAGAGCATCTCAAATTTGTTTAGCCTGGGAGGAGGAAACACATTTGCTTAATGTATTGCTCAGGTCCCAGAATAAGCACAGGCCATTGTAAAAAAAAAGAAAAACTGTTCAGTAATTCCAGGCCAAAAGCCAAACAAACACTGGCAGCAGCATAGAAGGTTTTTCCAATGAATTTAAAATTACTACTCCCAGGGAATATATCACTTTCCTTTTCTGGTCATAATTAGGGCCCGAGCGGCGACTGCAAGTCGCCCAGCGAAAGCCCTATTGAAATCGCGCTGTTTATTAGGGCCCGAGCGGCGACTGCAAGTCGCCCAGCGAAAGCCCTATTGTAATTGCTCTGTTTATTATTATTCTTTCTTTCTTTCATTCTTTTTCTCTCAAAAGGATCGCATTTTTGGAGGCTTCAACATGCCCCAAAACGCGTAAATTTTGGCATGCACATTAGGACTGGCGAAAAATTTGATATTTTAAAGTCGTTGGAAATGGGCGTGGCCAAATGGCTAAATAGCGCCCCCTAGAAAATTTCAAAACATCAGCCCCGCCTTTGTGTGTCACCTAGACGAATGAAATTTAATGGGTTTATAGAACATGGCAAGACACACAAAAAAGCCTCTTAATGTCATGGTGAAATCACAACAGGAAGTCGGCCATTTTGATTTGAATTTTTGACCTGTTTGATCTAACTTCTCCTACAGATTTTGTCCGATTGACTTCAAATTGGCTAGAGACCACCGAGATGCCACTCTGATCAAAAGTTGTGCTCCGCAGGTCTCTAGGTCAAAGGGCGTGGCTTCTGGGGCCTTGAGGATTTTGGCGACTTTTCGTTTGCTCGCCATTTCACCTTCGAACAGCTCTAACGCCCACATACTTTATCCGATCAACTTCAAACTTGCTGGACATAATGTTGGCTCCGCCCTGAACGTCCCGATATATTAATTTCCTACGTCACTCATAGCGCCCCCTGGTGGTAACAGGAAGTGGCCAGGTTTTACCTTAACGTGTACTGATGCCACATAGTTGACCCCATCAACTTCATTCCACTTCTAAAACATGCAGACTAAGGTGGTGAAGCTACATCATGAACGCTGTGAAGCTACGAGTAATGGCGTCCGTGTGGCGACGCGGCGACCATTCCTCGCCATTAAAATACGTTTGCCTTTATGATGGCTTTAATGAACTCGTATCAACATGAAAATTGGTACACAGGTCCAGGGTCACGACCTCAACGTCTCCATATGCTCATAGGCGATCTCACTCATGTTGCCCCCTAGTGGAAACAGGAAGTGGCATATTTTACATCAACATTGTCCGATTTCCTCCAAACTTCACATGTGTGATGAGAGACTGACCCTGAACACACCTGCACGCATCCCATTACTGCCCCCTAGTGGATGAACCATTAACTGCTCATAACTCCCTCATGCTTTGTCCGATTCACTCCAAACTTCACAAGAGTGATGAGGGGCCGCCCCTGAACGCACCCACCTACAACTGCTTAGCGCCACCTGGTGGATGAACAAAACATTGCAGCCCCGACATGCCTCAGGCCCCGCGGTTGCATGTGTGAGCGAGGGCCCGTCATCGCCGCTTGCGGCTTTAATTATTATTATTCTTGCGGTCTTAAAATGCCATTTTGACCCCTTTCCCAAAGGCGAAAACGCGTCTACTTTTGCATGGGCGTCCGGCCGGATCCGAAATTCGATATTTTTGGGTGGTCGCACACGGTCGACGCAAAATGGCGGAATAGCGCCCCCTACAAAGTCCAAAAATGCCCATAGGGAATTTTGCTAACTTTGTCCTACGCTCACAAAATTTGGTACACATATGTATTATACCCAAATATGCAAAAAAGCCTCTTGACCTCATGACCTCAACCCAACAGGAAGTCGGCCATTTTGGTTTTGATTTTTCCCGCCTAAAATTAACTCCTCCCAGAGCGTTCGCCCGATCTAGTTGAAATTAGGTACACCACATCTCCAGACCTCGCTGAGCTTATCTTGTGCTCCGTGAGTCCGTAGGTCAAAGGGCGTGGCTGCCAGCGCTCAATTCACTTTGGCGTTCTCGCCATGTCCATACGTGTGGCTCTCACGCCCACATACTTCATCCAATCAACTTCAAACTTGCTGGACATGACGATGACTCCACCCTGAACGTCCCGATATATTAACTTCCCACGTAACTCATAGCGCCCCCCGGTGGTAACAGGAAGTGTACTAAAATTTGGAAAATGTACATACTTTGCCCCATCAACTTCATTCCACTTCTACAACATGCAGAACCAGTTGGTGAAGTTACATTATGAACGCTGTGAAGCTACGCGTAATGGCGTCCCTGTGGGGGCGTGGCTAACATTCCTCGCCATGACAATACGTTTGCCCTTTGGATGGCTTTATTGAACTCGTATCAACATGAAAATTGGTACACAGGTCCAGGGTCACGACCTCAACGTTTCTATGTACTCATAGGCGATCTCACTCATTCGCCCCCTAGTGGAAACAGGAAGTGCCATATTTTACATCAACATTGTCCGATTTCCACGAAACTTCACATGTGTGATGAGGGACTGACCCTGAACACACCTGCACGCATCCCATTACTGCCCCCTGGTGGACGAACCATCAACTGCTCATAACTCCCTCATGCTTTGTCCGATTCACTCCAAACTTCACATGAGTGATGAGGGGCCGCCCCTGAACGCACCGCACCACATGCGGTGACTGCCCCCTGGTGGATGAACGAAACATTGCAATTTTGGCCTCCTTCCAGGTTTTTTCTCCATTTCTGCTCCGCGCCACAGCCCCGACGTGCCTCAGGCCACGCGGTGGCATGGGCGAGCGAGGGCCCGCCATCGCCGCTTGCGGCTTTAATTAAAGTCTGGAATTTAAAAAAAGAACAAAAAAAACAGAAAACAGGACTTTGGATAATTGATCATAAAATTCAGTTTATTAAAATTTCCTGATGTTGATTTTTTTATGGACGAATGTCTTTTTTATGAGCCAATGTCCCCAATTTAGTTCCAAGTGTCTGTTCAAGGATAAGTTTCACTTAAAGTTTCTGTTAAAATCAGAGCATATGGCAGAAATGAATAGTTCACACAGACACAGACTAGAGGAAGATTTATAATATCCTACTTTTTGCCACCAGCAGATATACTGTATAAAACTTTCTTTAAAAACCAGTGGGTAACAGTGGGTGTGTTGCTGTTATGTGAAGCAATGACCTCATTCATGCTGCTGACAAACATGTTTATCTCTGAACCCATGAAACTCTTGACTGAAACACGTGTCATACGCAGTATACATAATACTTCATATATGTGTATTTCTTCTATGTTGCTAGTTTTTGTGCAACACATAAACAAGGAGTGGTGGAGAAGCACCAGAGCATGGCAGCTTTCTGAACGGTTTGATGAGAATGGAAATGATGTGAATCCCACTACAGCCATCACCAGTCAACAGACATTGACCCCAGTACACATCGAGGCAAATGAGAGAATATATTGTGGAAGTGGAGTTCAGACAACATTTAGCTCAATGCAAATGATCTGAATTCATCATCTCCTCCTCTTTTTTTTCAAAATACGGTTCAACTTTTGTGCTGGAGCCAGAATGTGTTTGTGTCAAAGAAACAACACAGAGGAAAACAAAACGCACTTTGCACAATTCACCTTTGACCTGAGCGCACGAGCAAAGCTCAGAAAACCTTGTCACTAACACTGCACAGCGCTGCTTCACAGTTACTGACACAGTCCCCATCACACCTCAGAGCAGGTGATGAAACTACTGAAGGAGTGAGAAACAAAATCATGTCAAAACCTTCCAGGAAACATTTTCATCATCTCCCACGACTTCTTCTCTCATCATTATTCACCTTCTTCAAACATCACATCTTCAGGCAGACACGTCACTCATCTCTCCACACTGCTCGTCAAATAGTCAAAAAAGCTGCATCACACCTCAGACCGACAGAAGAATCCTCAACAGACGATTTTAAAAAAGAGCTTCTTTTGGACCTTAATACCAACAATATGAATTCCAACAAGTCTAATCTGCTCTGTACTAATGAATCGGACTGTGGTAAAGGCCGGCAACAGACAACTTGCTAGACTGAAGGCCAAACATTTGGAAGCAACTTTCTGTTCACAATGCCTTGCTTAAAAAACAGTATGAGTTCTATGGATTTTGGGATGTATTTACTGCATGATAAGACTTTGCTTTCATTGATATGCACCATTTTCCTCCCTTTACCTTTAGGTACAGTAATACATCGATTTTACCAGACCATTGCTGAATAAACTAACCCTAACAAAAGAAAATAGGGTTGAGAAGATTCACAACTTCAGTGCAAAAGTTAAAAAAAAACAAATCACAGTTTGCATTATTCAATTTTGCCCTTGGGCCTTTGAGAGTCTGCATACAAAAAGCCCAATAAATCTCACCTGTGTTCATATCTCTACCACAGAAATGGCTAGACAGGGACAGCACAGCCGCATAAAGAAACAAGAGTACAGATTTGTACATTGAGGAAAGAAGGAGACACTGAAAGAGGAATTCTAAAACGCTTAAAGGTGTCGAAGAAAGGAGTTCGCTACACCCTGAAGAGACTAGAAGAAGACGCCACTGGAAGTCATGATGATAGAAAATGATCAGAAAAAGAAGAGGAAGGTATTCTTTGAAAGATGGTCTGGCCCCCTCAGTCTCCTGGATTGGATCGATCAGTCACAAAGTGCATCCCAGGAATCAGCAGTCTCTCATTGATGAACTTCAGAAAGCTTGGACTGCAATTTCTGGAACATACCTTAAAAAACTTGTGGAGTTGCCTCCTAAGCCATGCTGTTGTAACAGCCAGAGGAGGTTACTCTGAAGAAAGCAAAGTCTAAGACAAAAAAAAAAACCTGATAAATATAAGAAAAATTTAAAAAAAGTTTTCCATGTCATTTTATGAATGGACAGCACTAACACACACAAACACCCATGATACTCTTTCCGGTTTAATTTCTGCACTGTTTCTATACAATGTTGGACTGCCCCTTTAGTATCTTGGTCATGCATATTAATCACGTGGCCTTTGATGTTAAACATGTGTAGTTCAGCCACAGAGGTTGTGTTTTCATCCAGGTGTGTTTGTCAGTTTGCAGGATGAAATGAAGGAGAAGTGACCAAGGTCTCTATTAACTGTCTGTGTCAGATCTGCAGCATTATTATGAATTGGAGGTTTTTCTGGTTTGTGTGTAGGTTTTTTGACCTTGGCCTTGAATCAGGTCTGTGACCTTTATGTACTATGTGCTGCCACCCGTGGAGGATTTTAAAGGTTATGTTAATTCCTGATGAGAAAAGGAGGAGGTTAATGTATGGAGAGAAAGAGTTAAAATGTTCCCTGATGAATGTCAGAGGAATGTGGTGATCACTACTGTACAGTATGTCCAGGTTTTTGGTCGTGATAAATTATAAATCTTTTTGTTTTCCAACCTACATTTTAAATGTCACATAACAAAGTAGTGCTTTTTAAATGTATTTAAAGATCATTAAAGTCAGAGGTTTGAGACATAACATTCATTTTCAGTTCATTCCATGAACACTTTACTCTTTACTAATAATGTGGACTAGAAAAAAAATTTAAAAAATAACACAATGTATTTTGATTTGCTCAGAATTGTGATGCTGTAAAACAAGATTTAAAGGGATAGTTCACCCAAAATTCAAATTTCAGCACTATGGAGGTATTTGGATGTTTTTTGGTATGTTTTTTGGTGTGAGCTCTGTTCGCAACCGTCATATGGACATGTACTGCTGCGCCGAGCCCCGCTGTTTACAGTGTATTTTAATTTGATTGACTGCTTTGGTGAATTTAGTTTTCTTTCTTTTTTTCATATATAGATCTCATCATTTAGTCAAACGTCACCTCAATGTGCATAAAGTGCTCTGACATATTTAATGGTTTGTGTGTGATCAGATATTTATATATGCAGAGAAGCTACTTGCCTCTGTTTGTGTTTTCAGCTCTTCAGAATAATTTTAGATCTCAACTAAGAGATGCTTTCATCTGGTGAGTGGACTGTTGTGTATATATAGACCACACATTACTACAAATCATCACATGCAACATTTTTGTTTTCCTATAGTTTGACAGAGTTTCAGTTTTAACATGAGAGAGGATTTTCTTTTCTTTCTTTTTTTGTTTTTTGTTGTTCACATACCTGTATTACAGTGTTTACAGGTGTTTATACAGATGTTCTAAATAACGTGTAATGTGCATTTTGTTTTCTTTATGCTACAATGCTAATGAAGCTTCATTACTGGAAAGGAGGAATAAACAGACATTTATAATCTGTTCACATTCAGGTACATCTCCAACAACACCTGATTACCTTAGAGTGAATAATATTTTACATTTGTTTTATAGAATAATGCAACACAAGTCCCACAGCAGAAACTTTGACCTGTGTTTCTCCAGTACAGTTGTGAGTGAATGAGGTTTTGATTAACTGACAGTCGTCGTAATGAAACGTCTGGAGGCTCCTCGACATTAACGATGAGTGGAGGAGGCGCAGAATGGACTGGCAAATAAAAATTGACTTTCTAGGTTTATTCAGCTCGACTGTGGTCAGAGCCACACAGCTCTGATGGAGTGTTTGATGATGATCATCATCATCGGAGATAAAGATGTGTACAGGGCGATTTAGGATGGTAATTTGGAGCACACCAGTGTCCAGATGATAATAGAACTAAACAAACACATTTTTATCACCGACACTAAAAACAGTCGATAAAAAGCTTCTGGACAAATCTCAAAAACGTGACCAAAAAAAAAAAAGCAGAGCGGATGGAAAATTGTGTCCAGCCTTCCAAACCCCCTCTGGCCCAGACGTCAGAGATGTTATCATCACTTGCGTACAGTATACAGTAAAAAGAGAAGCCCAGGGAGCACCGGGGGGATGAGGTCATCGTTTAACGTGGCCTCCACTTCCTGTGAGTAGCATGTGCAGAGGAAGAGCGGCGCTGTGAGAGCCAGGTGGACTCACAGGGCGTCCGGCTGTGCACAAATGTTGTCTTATTACATGTTAATCAGCCTGCGAGGACAGGAAAGACGAAGCCGGACCCCAAGTCACCGCGCTGTCTGTCAGAGCCAAGAAAACCGCACATTAGCCACATTAGCACTAAATTACATGGCTCAAGATGTTGGAAATAGCTCCACTTAACAGCATGAGCACGGACGGAGACGTTGGTTACTGAACAGGCACGAGAACACTGTGATTTTGTGGCATTTGCAACTGATTTTGTGGCATTTGCAACTGTTTAATGGTGATGGTGAATGTCTTAACCAAAGCATCCCTTCATTAAGCTGCAGAGAGAACAGAGAGTGACTAAAACTGTAAAACTGCTCTTTTTATTAGTGAGTTTAAGTTTAGTGAAACAACAAATTGGCTTAAATTGGATCATCTACAAATATAGACATCACACATGAACACATTCGTGTTTGTCCCTAATCTCTCCTGCAGCGTTTGGTGCCAAGTATTGAAACACAGAAGCCTTTCTATAATTATAAATCCTTTTAATCTGCCAGAAATATATTTCAATAAAAGAGAAGCTTCATTCTACTGCCCGTGATTGATTTCATTTTGGAAGAATCCAGGAAATAAAAAAAATCAAAACTGTACAAAACAGGAATGTTTGTGTGGGAGAACAGACATTAGAAAGGATTTTAGTATGAAGGCGACAAAAAGACACAAACGTGATTATTTTCAGTTTCATGTGTCGTGGTAAAAAGAAAAATCACGGATCTTCTTGTACTCAAAAGACAAGAGACAAAAATACAGAGCATGACGTGAAAGTTCATACATGCAAAATAACATTATACACTGTACAACAGGATAAATACTTCACTTTTAACCTGTGATTTGAAAAGTTTGAACACTTACAGAGGTTAGCTGTTTTCACCTCCGGCTCTCTGTTCAGGATCAACTCGCTAGTTAATTCACCAAATCTTAACCGCAGCATTTTCACACAATAAAACAGATTTATTTTTGTAACAGAGGAGCCTGACTCTCTCTCTTATTGTGGTGTTACATCAGAAAACAATTCTCCGTCCCTCTAGAGGCCAATGTCGATGTTTTTTATCGTCTAACTTGGAGCCGCTTGTGTTGTCCTTCAAATGAGACAAACTCTGCACAGAACATGTTCAAGTTCTGTGCAGAGTTTGTCTCATTTGAAGGACAACACACACACACGTGCATGTTTATTTATGATGTGTAGAGAACAGACTCTGTGACAGGTCAGTGTTTGGTCTTCAGATCTGTGGAGATTGTGAATTACAGGAAGCTGGAGATGTAAGATGATGTAAAGGGAGGAGGTTGGTTTCCATGGAGAAGGAGCAACCACTGAAACCAATGGGTGAGGGTGGGAGTGGGCTGGTGGGCGGGTGGGGGTGGCGTTTGATCTCTTTGGTGAAAAACTCCTCTAAATAATTATTCCCTATTTAATTATTTGAGTGGAGAGGGTGGTGCTCATTAGCATATAGATACAGTAAAATGAGAACTACAGTAACATACAGAGGGATTTTCTGTCACAGCGTGTCGCCTCAGTTTCAGTCAACACGGACGGTATAAATAACAAATACATGCAGTAGTGGCACAGTGGTGCAGTGGTGGACTTTTCCAGTTACATTACATCACATGTTAAATGCACTAATTCTGCATAAAAATGGAGCGGTTCAGAGAAAAGAGGCCACGTCCACATGCAGTGGTGTGTTCCTTTAAAAAACCGCAGCACAGTCACTACATTATTAAAAATCATTCATAAATGCATTGATGTGAACATGTAACAGTATATTGCTTTCATTTCATTTGCTTTATCATGTGGAGTTTTTGCATAATGCATGCACAAATTAAAGCGTTTGATGTGAGGGGTTGAGAACAGTTGATGTGGCAGCTCCCGTCAGTCCGACGTCCTGCATGTGATGTATGTTGGTTCTTCTGGCCTTATGTAATGATATATTTCATTATTATACTTTCACCAGCACACACTTTTAGTGATCGCAAGTTGTGTCACTTTGACGATATTTTATTGGTTTTGACGGTGTGGGAATCCTCCGAGGACGGAGTGGACATGAAATTAAAGGTATAAACGAGCGCGAGGAAATTGATTTTGTTTCTCTGTTGAGATTCATTTCATTACTTTTGATTTGATGCTCTGTCTCCCTCTGGCTGTATTTTGACATTTTGACGACGGTACTGGAGGAATTGTGTTTTTCCCTTTCTCCTCCACTAAAGGTTCTGATTATTCCAGCAAACATGACAGATAACAGATGTAACACGCCAGCGTTTCATCAAGAAGAGAAGACAAAACACAGCCACTCTCTCTCTCTCTCTCTCTGGTACAAAACAGGCTGATCAAACATATTGAAGTGTTGACACCACCGCAGATGTGATGTGATGAACACAGCTCCGACCAAAACACCAATCACTGAGCCCGGTACGTACACAGTTTGGACCAATGCTTCTGCAGAGGAAAAGAGAGGAAACAGACAAATAACAAAAAAACAATTAACAATTCCCTCATCTCTCTCTTTTCCTCTTTGACCACAGTGCTCCGGGCTCGGCCTGCAGTCTTCTATTATGAAACATAAACATCTTTATTTGCGTGTAGATGATTAAAAGTCAGTGACCTTTCCTGCTCAACGTGTTGTAAGTAATTCTAATACTGTTCACTCTGCTGCTGACATTTTTAAAGAGTATTCAACCGGGGGTTGGCGGTAATCTATAGGCAGTCACTGACGACGGAGGTAATAAGATCCGTGTGGGGATATATTAGCTGTGACAATGATAATGCCAGGGATTAAAAAGGAATCAAGATTATGGACACAAGAGGCATCTCTTATTCTAAGCAAACAGGGAAAAAGTATTTCTTCTTTTTCTTTTTTCTTTTTTTTACTTCACCCTGAAATATTAAAGAATCCAGGAAAGGTAAGATTTATTTTCTGTGCTTCATGTATTTTCATAACAATATTAAAACTGTCAAAATATCTTTGATGACTTACTGTGAGACTTTACACTGTAATGCATGAACTTAAAACGTGGCATCCAAGGTTATGACTATTTTGAAACGCTGAATTGATTAAAAAAATTAGCACAAAGTGCAGTGGAGGCTGATGGGAAATTAATTCTGTGGGTATTTAGTAATAAACCGGTAAACAAGGAAACCAGTACACACTGTAAACAAGTGCTGGGAACCTATGAAGTCTGGACAGATGGAAAAGATGAAAAGATGACTTAAGTCGTACTGCTTCAAAAGGAAATGTGTGAGTAACCAAATGTAATGGGCCTCCACCAGTTAGACCAACTGGAACCTTTTACTGGTCCCAGCAGGAAAACGAAGGGGTCGTGCATGGAAGGTTTGATGGTGGTGCAGTTACCAAGACAATCTCAGAGTCTCCAGCTGCTGGTGACTCCAGTAAAAACATTCATTATGCAGTTAAGTGAGAAATCTCAGTTTGGATCACACACTGTCACACCTTGGCATCGAGACTCGGAGGTATCACTGTAAATAATTGTGAGCCAACGCTATCACACAGCTCCGTAAGCGTGGGCTCAAACACACACGACCTGCCACTGTGAGTTAAAAACCTGACGGGAGCTAAACCTGAGCTCCTCCACCCACACACTCACACACACACACACACACCTGTTCTCAGTTTCCTCATTATCCCGGCCAGTTCCACCTGTTCTGAGCCGGAGCCTTGTGTTGATGTGAAATTAAAAACAAAAAATAACATTAACGCATCACTAATCTTTGCAGATCTGATCTTTGCTAATAAGAAACGGTTCTGCAAGATTCAATAACACACTTATCTATGGTGAAGTGCACTCCAATAACTTATAAAAGACATGTTGGAACCATCCAGTCCTCATTTAGCTCACAAATCAGTTTCATTTCACAGCGTCACAGCGTCTGCACATCGACCCGACACTTTGAAATTTCAGTAACTGTCCACTGCCACCCAGTGCATGCTGATTGCCTTTGCCGAATGAGAGAGAGAGAGGTGAATCTGCTCTGTGTGCATGTATGTGGCAAACGATGTGAATGTTAATGTGCTCTGCATCCCCCCGCAGCATCAGGCCTCGTGTTTGTGTGTGCTCTCTGATTAAACCGTGTGGCTGCGCAGGGTGAGTCATTCACTCGGTCAGTTAGCCAGCCCCCTCTTGGCTTCTTCCTAAAGGCCATTTGATTACTGGATGCCCGGCCATTTAACTGGCCAATGCTGCAATGGCGCCACAGCACAGACGGTTCCTGCTGAGTGGCTCCTCTTAGCTCATCAGCGGCAGCAGGCTCACATCAGCCCGTCGCTTCTCTGCTCACTCACTCTGCACGTCTGCCTCCAGCAGGCGGTGGCTGCATTATGCCTCGGCTTCGATTATCGGTTATTGCCTATTTATATGAAGATATGGGACTGGGCCAGATGGGGTGGATGGTGCGAGTGGATGAGTCGCAGTCTGGAGAAAAATTGTAGAAAATGATCGTCTGGCAGGAAAAGCAGAATCAGCCTCTTTGTCGTTTTTTGTGTTGGCTCTGCTGCATGTCGTTCATCTCATTCAAATTATTGGCGTTATTTCTAAAGATCTGATTTATTTTCCGATATCCCAACACGATGCCATCGTGACATCCTCAAGATCTTACAAAACTAAGTCCTTTACGCTGCACATGAGCAAATAATTGATAATGATCCACACAGATTTCCTAAGCCAATCGACAGTCTCCCCTCTACAGTATCAGTCTTTTATCAGTGTGGGGCCGTATCTAGACTAAGACCCGTCGTATAGATTAGTGTGTCAGAAAACAGCAAAGCACCAGGGTTGATCAGATAAAGCTCAGTGTGCAATAGATTATAGAGGAAATAATTAGAGCTGCACAGGACAGAGACATGATAGGTCTTAGTGTGTTGTTTACAGTCAGAAGAGAGGTGCCAAGTCTCCTGTTGAATTTGCACACGTTCCTCAAATAATTTTTGAAGTGTGTTTTAGGCAAAAGGTTTCTGAGACTTTTTTTATTTTATAATGTAGCTGTAACTGTTCTCCAGAGACAGGATGTGAGAAACGGATCTTTTTCACAGTTGTGAATAATAAAAATTAATGATGGCTGAACTCCATTTAGATGCTTCACTTTAAGGGTCCTGATATTGCACATGCTGCCTCATTATCACATCCAAATGGCTTTGTGGGACACTTGAATAGAAGTGAACCATTAGCAAAAACAAAACCTGTGCTTTTCTTTGCTGAAACAAATCAAACTGTCTGCTGCTGCTGCTGCGTGGGAAATAGAAAAAAAACCAAAACAAACTTTCTGCTAAATGTTTTTGGGACCCAAAAGTAGGATGTCAAGGCGAAGCAGGTTCGGTCTTTGTTCAGAAATGAAATGAGCAAGTCTACAAAAATAAACAGGAAAGGAGAACAGAGAAATAAGGCAGAGATCATGAGCTGCGTTCTGCAGCAGCAACAACAACACCCAACAAAGCCCTTTTTTCCAAAAAACCTGCTAAGACCTGAAAACATCAGCTTCACACTCAGATCTGTAGTAACACAACTGTCCTGACAAGCGTGCTGTCATCTCTGCAGCTTGTGTTACTTCACCACTCAGAGGTCACTGCACCCTGGCCTACAGCTGGACATTAGGGACACTCCCTCCTCACTTCCAGCTAAATCCAATCAGACTCGACTCTGCAGGCTGTGAAAGAGACGAGGTCAGTTTTGCGAGTGGAGGCAAAGAGAAAAAACTAATCCTGCATCTTCATAGAAGTCCACGAGGAGTGAAATCCAGTCTGAGCGCACCTTCGGGCCACGAGGCAGATGATCTGGCAAATGAGCGGAGCCGGAGGGCAGGTGTGTGTGAAGGGAGAGGACGATTAGGGAGGAGTGAGGGTCAGTCGGGAAAAGCCGAGGACAGCGAGGGACGACGATAAGAGGTGTGGGAAGTGGCAGGAATGGAGAGAATATGAATAAACCAAGACGGAGCCATGGAACTGATTTTCTTGTGAGACTTTTTCACGGCTCCGTTACAGCTATAAAATCTTCATCCTATAGCTAGAGTTAAAAAAAAAAAAAAAAAAAGGAATAGCAACAAACAAACACAGGTGTCTCCTGTTAAATACCAGGTGTTGGTAATCACAGGCCAGGTGCTTAAAATGAACCTTCAGCCACGACCAATCAGCAGCATATGGCGACTGTGGCATTATAGCGGGAAATAGCAGAAAACGTCACGGGGATGAAGTCGTTCCAGGAGTTTAAATGAATCAGGATGCTAACATGTGTGGCCCAGAGCTTCCTGAAAGAACCGTGGTACAGCGTCGGTGTCCTATTTTCGCCGTTATGAAACCGTGAAGCAGCAGGAGGCTTGTGTTTTATTCTCAATCAAGGCTCAAGACTGAAACACCCGTCACAGGAAACGCTGTCGCTGCAATTATAATCCTGAACACAGACAGGAGGATGCTCTGAAGGACGGAGGCAGAAGCAGATGGATGATGAACCAGCGCTGGAAACTGAAGCTGTTACAGTTACTGTATGTCTCTCATGTTCCACTGAAATAAAAGAAAGTAGAATAGGAAACACACTCTCCCACTTTGACTCATCCTCCAATTTTAGAGTCTGGTTTGAATTGTAAAACTATGTAAGCAATTTTGTGTTTGTTCTTCAGGGTGTCACGGGAGAGTCTGAAATGAGAAGTCGGGAGAAAAGCTTTCACCACGACGTCTTAACACAGAGTAAATCCCTCGTGTGGATTGTCAGAAAATTGAATCAGAGCCCACATTTATGGGTTAGCACTATTGAAATATTTCTAAAGCATTACGCATTTCTAGCGGCGTTTAAAATGCAAAGGGGCCATAGTTGCAGTTCTCTGAGGGCTGAGGTGGAGAACTACTTAAGGGATCTATGGGTTTTAATGGGATCCGTCACATCCATCCCGGGTTGTTTATGTAAGCAGTGAGAGAACGGCCTTATTCACAATGACAGGGTTACACTTCCTGTACGAGTGGAGCAGCAGATGTGTATACGATCTACTCACTTGCACACAAGAGAATAAAGGGAAGTTTTATGGTTCAAATATTGAAGGATTCTCTGATTTAGAGCTGATATTTTATGTCTGTTTATATTTATGAGATTAAAAAAAAAGACAATTAAAAAATGACACAGGGGAATATGTACATTTACGTAGATGTATGTAAATTACCAACATTTCCTCATAATGCATTATCACTTACATTTCCTTCAAGATGTATTTAGTGCTGCTAATTGGCTGTAAACCAGCCTCATTTCTAAGAGACAGGGTTGATGTAACATTTAATGGACCGGAAAAGTTCTCCGAAATATCATCTCTGAAGTAATTACCTCGTGTTTCATCCAAACATTTACCATAAAACAATCTAGAGGGTATCTAAATGTAGTTCTTTGGAGACAAAGCTAATGTGTTTTTATTGACATAACATTTTATGCACTAAGTTATCTTTATTGTTTTGCAAGGTTCATTTAATGCTTGATTTGTCACTTTTTTCTTTCCTGAGAAAAGACAGAACAGTTTCACTTCCTGTGTCTTTGTAAAGTTTTTACTGAACGGATCGGATTCGAAGAATAAAAACCTAATATATCTGATATTTGTCTGTTCCAGCGGGACAACACTGTGGAAGACAAGAGCACAATCTAAATGTTGGAGTGAATGATTGATTATGTGAACAAACCACTTCATTTAGCGAAAATTTGCATCTCATTGTACGAAGTGGCACTTTTTGTGATTCTGCCTGACCGGCCCCTAATGGAGAGAAAATGACTTCAGAGCCGATCAGGCCTGGTGTAATTTCCTATTGTCACAAGGCTTTATAAGACAAAAGGTGACCTTCAGCTCCCTACACTCTCATCTTTCATTGTGTTCCTAATTTCTCCCACTATAGATAAACCAGTCATTTGACGACCACTAAACATAGACTCCTGCGACCAGGCCCAACTCCTCTGGGTCACATAAAAGACAAGATTGGTAGTCGGTGCACTAAAACACAGACCTACCTTCCTTCTTTTGTACAGTCGCAGAGGTCATCAGCACAATTTGCTCTGCTTGAAACAAATTGAAAAGTCACTGACAGTGTGCCCCTCCTCGCACCTCAAAAGAAAGTGAGTTTAAAATAGTCCAGCTTTAATTAGAATTACCCCGCAGTGTTAATATTTTGGTCGTTAGTTTGCATACGATGGGATAATATGATGTCATTCAGACCCTTTTATCAATTATAAAACTAGACAGAAGAAGGAAAAACATTTGTCTTTGAAATTAATCTCAAACATCTTGCAAAAATATTTCAGGTCACATGATAAAACTGTACTGATATTTCATTACAATATGTCATAACGATTAAAAGTTGTTTTGTAAACGAACATATAAAACGCTGCTCGGATGTTTCCTCGGGGGACAAATTAGCCGATGTATAAAATCCCATCGAGAAGCTAATTATATCAGGTAAACCGGTGCACGGCCGTGGGGTACAATTCAAGAGACAATACAACCTTCATGAAACACGTCCTAGAGACACTTTAATTAAGGCACATGTGATGGGAAATTCATCAATTTGTTTAAAAAAAAAAAAAAAAGCATCTGGCTTTGATTAATTAGCGAGCGCCTACCTTTTGCAGTAATTGGCCTGTTACAAGCCAATGGGGAAAGGTTTTACAAGAGAGTTATAAACACTACACTAACAAACAGCTGAGGGGCAGTGGGACGTGTCTGTCACACCGAGCGTCATAGATCATGTAACAGTGAAAAAACTGGAGCGATGAGGCTTTAAAGTTCTGTGGATTATCACACACAGGAAACCAGTCGGTCCGTTTCCTGTTGAAGTTATTTATGGAGACCGATTAAAATACGAGCATCAGTACAATCAGTTAAACTGGAACACAACACACATCTGCACAAACATACATTAGTGCAAAGTGTTTGTTATGTTTGTACCGCACGCTGCTCTACTGTTTCTTAATATCTGTAATTGTTTATACAAAACCCTTTTGACAATAGATGAATAGATCTGACACAACAATGCACTTTATTGTGAAAATCCAAAGCAGACATCCATCCACAGACACAAGTGCAGAAGCACCTTCATGTCTTAAAACTGGCTGCTGCTTGATAGCAGTTCAAAGCTTCTCTCAAAGCTGTTGACATTTATTTCAACAGACCGTATTTAGTGTTGACAGAGAACCGCGGCAAAATATATTCTATTTATTTTGTGTATTTTTATCTCTTGGTTCTGTCAATGTCGATGTATTTCGCACAGCGCAGACAAACACTGTTTCAACCGCTCTGTTCATTTGGTTTGATAATGAATATCTCCTCCTGCTGCACAATCTACTGAGCACGATATATTCTCTTCCTGACACAGGGTCCCCTTCAAGGCCAAAATAAAAGTCACTGCAAACTGGATTCAGTTGGCTGACGTCACTAAAGTGATGCCAGACGACTCCAACAAGTGGGCAGACGAAGAAAAAAAAGAGAAGAAGGGAAATTTCCACGGTAATACACCAAGCTGAATATTTGATCCCATGTGGACACTGTTGTAAAAATCTTAACATTCTGCTGCTCCTCCTCTCGGCCTCATGGACCCAAAGTCTCTCAAGCAATTTGCAGATATGAATACTGACGGAGCTCTGGGCAGCAAGGCTGGGATTTCCCACAGTATGTGCATGCTGTTGAAGTGTCCTTGAGCATCTACAAGATACTTCTTTTCTTTTCTTTCCCTCCTCCCCCAGCTGTTGCTTTGCATTCTGGTCTCTCTGTTTCAGGGAGCAACACTAGACTCTCACACCTGATGCACCAGGTAAACACAGCTAACCACATCCTCATATTAATATCATGTCAATAGAAATATTCTGTATTAAAGGAGACATATTATGCCCCCTTTCTACAAATTAATAGTTCCCAGGTGTCTTAAATACATGTCTGTGACATGCTTTGGTCAAAATCCCCCAAGGATCAAACATCACAGCTCTTTTCATCCTCTCAAAACAGCCCTGTTCATAACGGCTGGTTTCAGTGCCTGTCCCTTTAAATGCAAATGAACCACTGCTTGCCCCGCCCCTTCCACCGGTCCCAGGTAGGGGCGGGGTTATGCAAATTCCAATCCTAGTTACATCACTGGAAGACAACTGAGGGAACAGCTCGTAAAACCACATGTATTTCAACCTAGGGAGCCTGAACATTACAGATTTGTTTGTCAATTCTCACATTTGGGGGCCGGAGGGCAATGCAAACACCCAAATATATGTTAAAGAGCCTTCAAAAAGTGATATTTCCATAATACGTCCCCTTTAAACTGCACTCAAACACATCGTCATACAATGGTATCTGGTTTTAGCTGACTTCACTTTGATGCACTGTGTTTTAAACATTTCTCCTATGTGCAGGATTTAAATCATGCAGTTTTTTGTCCAAGCTTTCCAAACAAGAGCCACTTCAGACTCAGCTTTAATGACTCCCCCTCTGTTATTTGTCACCAGTAAATGCTTACATATAGGAAAACCTGAGGTGGAACTCTGTGGTACAAATGCACACATACTACTTCATTGTATTATACATTAGGACTAATGGATTAAAAGCTCTTACAGGGGAGGTAATTTCCTCCACACAGTGGCACAATCTGACGTATGGACGTAATGGAGTGATTTCTGAGAAGGCAACAGCTGCCCCATCGAAACCCAATTATCCAACAAACTGCTGTTACCTGACTGTTGAGTTCAAAAGGAAATTTCTTGTCCTGTTGCCAAATGAGTGTGCACGAGCCCGCAACACCCAGCCCTCGTCTGATAAATGCTGATACACAATTAAAAGCAGTTAATGTTTAATTTTCCCAAAGACAAGACAGTGCAGCTTCCTGCTGTGCAGCGTTTAAACAAAACGGCAGCAGTTTGTTTTTCTGCAGCAAAAACATGTTTGTGTTTTAAATTTATGTAATTATATAGTGAGATCAGTTGTGTGTTGTGCAGGTGTTTTGTATCTGTTTGTTTGTATATGTGTTTATACTGTGTGTGTGTGTGTGTGTGTGTGTGTGTGAATCTGCTCATGCATGTTGTTTGTTTCTCCCAGGATGCAGCGGTCCCTCGGCATCCAGTCAATCTGACAAGTACTCCTCAGAGAATGTGTGTGTGTGTTTGTGTGTGACGTTCATTGGTATGCGAGGGCTTCCAGGTGAGCGGCCGTCTACCGAGTCCGAATCCAGACCTCCCTGCTGCTGCTGCTGGGCTCAGACTCACACACCGACACCGACAGACGTCCTCCTACAGAGCGCGTCCATCGGCCTGTGTCTGTGTATTCACTTGTTTATTTATCCCCTGCTATTTTCACCTAATTTGCAGTGTGTGTGTGTGTGTGTGGCTCCTGTGTGTGTGCACGGAGTCCCCCTCGGGGTCCCACACGCCTTTGGGGTTCAAGGTGAATTAGAGACTGAGTTGATATTCCAAGTTTCAGAGCAGAGGCACGGCAAACGAATTGTGCTTTCAAAGGATTTATTGGAGGTGAATTAACAGTTGATGAACCAAAAGAGACAAATTATATTACTGAAGAAATGCAGTAAATTAAATCAAGCCACTTGATAATCAAACACAAACTATAAATAAATTAAGACTCTGAATGGTAATTTATGGACATTTTTGAGCTTTGTTTGTTGTTGTGGAGATTTATTCTGACCTGAGATATTTAAAGAATAGATTTAAACAATTGATCCTTTGTTTTGTTTTTTATTCAATGTTCAGGTCCTGTGGAGCCAAAGTCAGAGCAGAGCTGAATCCATAAACACCACACTGTGTCTGTGCACATCAGCAGGGGTGCTGGTCATTAACCACAGCCAAACCTCCTGTTCCTGTTAAACTTTACATTTATTTGACAAAGTGCTCAGGATTTCAATTTTTTATTTATTTTTTTGCTTTAGGTTATATATGTTTTTAGACCTTAGTCTTATCTCTGGTCTCTGGTTTCAGGCCTCACGCATGAATGCAAACAATTTCTCCCACTTTGTGAACTGTTTGAATCCTCCCATCACTCACTGTCAAGGAACAGAGAAACTGCAGCGCTCGGTGTCAGACTGAAGACACCGTATGTCTGAGCAGAGCTTCATGTATCTGGCACATACATGCAGCCACACACATAGGGCACATACTGGGAAAAGAGTTCTGGTTGAGCTGTCCTTATTTCACACCTGACCTGTGTTTGGACGGACGGTCAGCGGCTGTCAGCACCGGAGCTGCTTCACTCGTTTGAATCCGACTCTCTCTTCCTCCCATACGGCTGAAAATGACATTTAGAGGGATTGACAAGAACATGGCAGCGAAAAATGGCATGAAGGACGAAGTGAGGGAGGCGTTCAGATAAGAGACATGACAATGATGATGATGAAGAGGCCTATAGGGTGTCCCATAGGGAAATCCAGTCCTGGGGCCCTCTGTTTATCACCACCAGAGATGCAGCTTCCTCAGAGGAGAGTGAACAGATCCACGGTGGAAACTAATCCACGTGCAAAGGGAAGCAGTGAACATGAAATATGGCAAGAAGAAGAGGTTGGAGATGAGAGAAAAGGAGGATGTCAGGAAGAGGGAAGTGATGAAGATGCAAGCTGTGAGGCTGCATGTGCGTGGAGCACCAGCTGGAGGTGAAGAGGGGGCCTCGCTTCCCTCCAGCAGAGCAGCAGAGCCAGCTGCTGCACCTGGGCCAACTCAGAGTCAGGAGCCGGAGCTGGAGCCGGGAGTCAGGAGTCGGAGTCGGAGTCGGAGCCGAAGCCCACATACTGACACATCCATTGGGAACATGACATGTGCACACGGACCAAGCCTCCATGGGGCCCTAAGCAAAATTAGATTTTGGGGCCCTCTATTTCTGCAAATAATATTGATTGTTGATAATTCACACACCTACTATAAACTCATTGTCAATAAAGGGAACAGACAACATTTGCTTCACATGAAAAAAAACACATTTAGTACTGACTGAGCTTCCTATCATTGCAATGGAAAGACTGGCTGGAGTGTATGAAACTGGTCTAGTGAGCAAAATGTAAATATTTTGGCCTGGACCAGCCTTTCAAAGGGTTAGGTTGCTTCCTCTGCTTCACCATGGCCACACTTTCTTCTCCCACCACTTCTGCCCTATTCTCATCTGTATCTTGATAGCTATAGCTACTGTCAGATGTTATACATATGAAAGGAGGCTCCCACATGCTTGAGCTTTACACTGCTGAATAATCAGAACAGACATGACATGAGATTTTCAGCTTTCTATGAATATATTTTCAGCCTATACCCTTTAAACTACAGCATTTGATCTATCTGATGATAAAAGTCAGGGTCCTGAAATGTGTAGCTACGTACAGGTGTGCATGGTTAGCGAGCGACAAAAACAGTGAAAACACTCGTCACTGAACATTAAGGAAACACGACAGAGCAGCAATTTGTTGAAATGAATCATTAGTCTTTGCTCACAACGGAATTTTTGTTCCTTTTTTGTACTTTTTCCACAATAAAACACGCTTAATGTGTGGAAAGTGATTTTAATGATTCAGAGGTTATAATTACACACCACGCTCGTCTCCAATAATAACAGGTTGTCTCAGCCATTTGATGCCGTATTTGCTGTCATTGTGTATGATGTTGGTTATGAAAGATTACAGAGTTATTGACAGTGACAAAGCCAATCACTGTCCAACAACAACATTGTTGGAGTTTTTAATGGCTTTCTATTTTAGCTTTAATGCTACTTTCTCCTCTTCTCATTATAAGCCTGAATTAGTTAAACTACGGAGGAGTGTGTCCCTGTGTAGGAGTGTGCCAATATGTGTGTCTGTTTATGGATTTCATATGCACGAGCTGGTTTGTGTAGGGGGTTTTAGTGTGTGTGTGTGTGTGTGTGTGTGTGTGTGTGTGTGTGTGTGTGTGTTAATGCAGGAAACAAATGCAGCAGCAGCCAATCAGACTGCTGTGTGAGCTGAACACACACTGACTGAGATTATTTATGGCTCAGTGTATCATCAACATATTCACAGCATCATTCAGAGGTCAAGCTGCTTACAGATGTTTATTCTAACATCTGCCCTTCATTTACAATGTGAAACATTGGCTGACATTCTCTCACTCATTCAAAAGCATAACACCAGAGTTTGTCCTTTAAGTGTGAGTAAAGTTTCCTCCCCAGAGAAATAACTGACCACATATGACCGAGCGGTGAGTGAATCAGCATGAATCAGCATCTTGCTGGAATGCCTTCGCTTTCCCCGTGAACTTTGTTTTCCCCTCTTCGAGAGCCGTCGAGGCTGCAGAGGAAATAATTATCGAGGGCTCTGATAGCATTCGGGTGCAAAGTCAGGGGCTTATCGAGTCACTCAGCATGGAGAGGGAGCAAGCTTAAATTTTTAAAAGCATAATCTTGAGGAGGGTAATGTGATGGATGAGATGGGCAGGGTAGTATTTGCATTTTTATCATGAGCTTCTTTCTTGGGGTGGGGTTGGGGGATTGGGGGGCAGTATTGTGTCATGTTATATTTTGCAAACAAATTTGGAGGAAATAAATACCTACGTCACAATTTTTGACCACTAGGGGCAGAAATCCTCCAAAACGACAAGAAGCACCATTACCTGAATGTGTCATTGGTTTTAAGTTGGGAACATACGGTCAATGATGTAAATAAATTGCTGTAATATTCACATAATTATCATAATAAATAAGTTATTTTTCTCTGGACCTCATTGAACACAGAGACCATTCCTCTTTTACTTTCATATTATGAATCGCTAACGTTTAAGAAATGCTATTTGTCAGTATTAGTACCTGTTTTTTGGTTGTTTTTTTCTTAATTTACCTTCACAATACAGACTGCACCTTCAAAGTAAAGGGGTTTTGCAGGGAGAGCACTGGGCAAGTTGAATTAAATAACATGTGGCCATTGTGTTTGGGGAGTTGTGAACGGTCTCTATGATGTTTGACAGAAACATGACAGTCCAAACACTTCAATACCGACCAAAGAGGTGAAACCACCTCCGTCTTTAACACTGAAACAACAGCTGGAAAAAAACACCAACAAGAAGCTCAGAAAGTAATTCTGAGTTGAGTCCTGAGAGGAAAGTAAAAGTCGTTCTGACCTGTTTGCAGCTTCAAGCATCACGTTCAGCATTAGAGCCTGGGAGTGTTGAGGCTCAGGGAGTAATTATCCTGGAAGCAGCTTCTCAACAGAGGGAACATGACAAGCTAAAAGGTGTTTTGCTCTCCATGCAGAGGAGGATTCAGAGAGAGAGAGAGAGAGAGAGAAATGTTTTGCACCTAATTTTGTTGTTGAAAGTCTGGAGTTCAGGAAAAGGCCGAGGCTCGACACGCTCTGGTGACCTGGGCGAAGCTTATAACGCTGCTCATGTTGATTCAAGGTCTCCTGCGCTTTCCCATGCAGCTTATAATCACTGTTTATTTACCTGTTGTTAATTTATATGGTATTTATTTTCATATATCATTTATATTTTTGAATATCTTCCTCCGTAATATGTGATATGTGTAAGCCAGGTGAAACAATAAGCTAAAGCTAAGGAAAAGGGGGGTGGGTTTTGGTTATCTATCATTATTGATGATTATTTATTGTCTGATTGATATGCCTCTCAATTTTCCTTCTTCATTATTATTATTATTACCTATTATTATCTTCTTGTCTGTTACTATTTGCTCAAAATAAACATAAATATGATATGAACTCGATATTTTCAGTCCTCCTCACATCATTTCTCCACTCTGTCTCCAACCTAGTTGTATGTGAGAGTTCAGTGGAATGGAAGTATTTAATATTCATAATCTATTGTTGTCCTGTATGGTAAGAAAAAAAATTGTTTTTGTCATCCTTCACACTGCATTTATTTCCTCCATAATCATTCGTTTTGTGCCGGAGAGGAAAAAGCCTCGGCTTTAGCTTGAAGACGCATTTTACTCAGTGAAAGTACAACTGGCGTTTCTCATGAGCATTTGGATCACACAGCACTTCAGGGCAAAGTTGCAAATTGCACATTTCAGGTTGGATTATCTGGTGTGCAGAGCAAACGATTGGTTACTGTAGCACGTAGCGTAGCTGCTTAGGCATTTATTTATTTCTGGTGCTCGAGGCGAAGCGTCGAGGCTCAGAGGAGCCGACGAAAAACTCAGGAGTGTTTTCAGTGTAAATTAAAGGAGGCTGACACAAGTTTCATGTTAGCGTAGAAAAATGCTGCACGGTGAGCGGCTCTGTGTTTGGATACAGAGGAGCTTCGTCCATTCTGCAGCTGAATCAGGTGTTTGAATCAGAGAACAATGAGAGAAGAGAGAGGACGAGTGAAACAGGGATTCATCTGCAGCCTTTAATGATTCAGAAAAACACAGAACAGTGTTTTGACAACACTGATGACTGATGAAGACAAAGCGGTGACTAATGGTCGCTGTTTTCTTTGTGCCTTCGTTCTTACTGCCTCGGTTGAGGGTTTGTCATTTCTGCATTGATGTTTCACTCAAACAGGGTGTATATTTATCTTGGCTTAATGAGAGTGATCATTTTAATTGGCATGCATTCAACATGCCAAAGTCAATTGGGCACAGGTCTCTGCATTTATCTAGTCAATTAAGGTAATCTTCATTGAATTAGTGTTTGTTCTGTGTCTAATTAAAGGTCTCAGGTTTTGTTTGTCTTTGATTATCATTGAGTCGACACTGAAGTGGTTCGTCCCCCTTGAACCTCTTCACACTAGTACTGAAGTGGATCGTCCCACCTCAACGTGAACTTCTTACAGTGACTGTGAACCTGTATAAATTCATAAATCTTAAGAGTTGAGGTGTGAGTGTGCGCGCCATCACTGCACCTGAGAAGATCTGACCTTTGTAGGACTTGAATATGCTGAGTTTGCTTTGTCAATTTAAAGGCATAGTTCAACATTTTTGCAAATTGGAGATAACGGAACATTACGAGACGGAGTCGTTTTAGAGGTAAATTCATGCAAAACCTCTGATGCGCGTTGCCTTCAGGGATAGTTTTTCAGCAAGCAGTCTCTGTATTTACCTTGGAAACGTAACATTCCGTTATTATCTCATAGTGTGGTGAATGTGCAGCTCACAACTTGTCCATCAGAGCGTTTTGGAGTTGTTGGATTGTGCATTTGATGAGGGGAAACCAAGAAATCCCATGAGCCTCCATAGTGTAGCTCTGAGCAGCTCGCGGCTCTGCTCCGCCGTTCTAAAAACAGCTTGCACCGACATATAAAGGTAACAAACCTACTCCTATGACTATAGTGATTATGGCAATGGGCCAATTTGCCAAAATGCTGAACTATCCCTTTAAGGTTTTACCAAAAAGCAGCACTTCATGCTAATTATGGTCTGCAGAGGTTTAGATTTACCCACTTCCCTATGCCATTAGAATAAAAAATAAGGAGCATATTCAAAGATAGATTACACAGTATGAAAGTGTCCAGATGTGACATAAATGGATGTCCCTCATCATTAGTGTTTAAAACTTCCTTAAACTGGTGAAGTTAAAAACTCCTGACATCAACTTTTAACTGTTTGCATGGGCAGCATGGTGATACACTGGTTAACACTGTAGCCTCTTCTGGGTTGGTTCAAACACCTGCACATTACTGTTTGATTTGTGTCTCTAAATAACCTGTAGGTTTATGTCTGAGTGTGTTAGACTAATGGATGGATGGATGGACGACATGTTTGGGTCAATATGAATCTAATCATCATGAACATACTCTACAGCTGCATCTGCAACTCCAGTTACACAGCACTTAGCAAAACTTAAAAATAACAAAAACAAAAAAAACTATAAACTGAACTAAATGCTGCTGTAAACCTGGGAATGGGAGTGAAATGGTGATACTGTGTTGTACATATTAGATGTCCATTAAAACACAGCTTTGTGACATTTGGAGGTGCAGGTGCAGGTGCAGGTGAAGCAGACAAACCTGCTGCTGTTAAATGAAAATGCTCTTCACTGACTTTGTCATGGTGGTAATGAGGTGGTGTAAATCTCAACCTTCCTGTCACAGCACATTATCACTGACATTTACACTATACAAAATATGATATGAAACAATGAAAGGGGATGTTTAAATACGGGTAGAGCCTGTGGTTAAATTACAATGTGGTTCCTCCTGTGGCTCACAAAGAGAAGTCTCATTACAAATGCAAGACATGGACACAGAGAGATAAATGGAGAATACTGCTGCCACTTTAATAAATGGTCACTCGCTGTGCTCGCTGATATTTCACAGGAAGCTGCTGCCCTGACGCTGACTCTGACAATAAAACATCACCTCAGAGTTCAGGCCGGTGCAGACGGGTTCTCTGAGAACTTACTGCAGTTTTGACCAACTGATTATTTGATGGGAATTATTTTTTATTCATGAAAAGTCAGACAACAGTGGAAAATATACAAAACAGTCTCAGTGGATTTTATTTGGAGAAGATGCACAGCTCTTATTTATCACATAACTGAGACAAATGATTAGTTGATGACGTGCATTAACAAAAAAGAGAGACAAAGCACATTGGCTCAGTCTTTATTTAAAGTATAAAGAGATGGGTTTGCTATAGTATCTATCTAATCATTATGTTATTCTGGCAGTGTGATGTGCAACACAATTACCCATGACAAATTGCACACTTGCTGTTTATGTTCTTTGGAAGAGGACCAGCTTAAGTCTGAGTGTGTTTTTTCACTGCTGTCATATTTTCTGAGAACATCTTTATTGTCTGGGATTTTGTTGTAACCTCTGAATTCTTTAAGAGAAGAGTTACTGGCATCGAACCACCGATGCACTCAACATTTTATCAAAGGAACTGTAAGTAATAATTTATAAGTATAATGTGAAGGTGAGTTATCAGAGGAGAGATTTATGTTATTATGTTGTGTTTTTCTTGTTTTTTTTTCACATTAACACAAGCAGCTCAGTGGGTTCACATGGGGGAGATTTGGGATCTACTTAGATCACTGACTTAGCCACATCTGGACGCACACAAACTCCACAACCACGGGAGAAGATACTCAGCTTTTAATGAGCTTCTGGAGGAGTTATTCATGTCCAGGGAGGGGAAACCTGACTTAAATCTAGTTTTGGTCTATTTTCTTGTGCTGTCTTTTATTTCTGTATTTCTGACACTATCCAGAAATCACATTTAATAGCAGGCGATAATAATAACAATCATGCAAAGATTCAACTTTCAACAACCAGGGAGGTGATACCAATCTGATGACGTCGGAGCTGCTTCCTGTCAATTCTTTTTTTTTAATCATTTCCAACAATCTGTGAGGTAGAAATTCGATGTCAATGCAAATTCTCCGAGAAACTCCACCTCCAGCACAGATAATGTAACCTGACCAAACGCTATCAGGTTTTATCCAATAAAGAGCCACGACAGCAACTTTATCTCCGTCTGTGCCTCTGTGCGTGTGTGTGTGTGTGTGTGTGTGTGTGTTTCCTTGCTGATGCTCATGGAAGGTTTTTCTTTTTCTTTTTTTTTACTTGACAGCTGTAATGGGATTAGAGGGAACCCGGAACCAGGGGAGACATGTAACGCCTTTAAATGAGATGGAATGAAACTCTCCTAAACTATTCATCAGTCGAGACTGTGTTAAGTGCAAGCATGTGAACAAGCATGCACACACAGACACACACAGACACACACACGCGCCAAACCTAAGTGCCCTGTTCTCCCCCACTTCCTTCGACCCAGTAAGTCAGACTTCCACATTAAGGCGCTCGTGTCTGAGTGTTGTATGAGTTACCGGAAACACTCGATTGCGCGCTACCTTGGCTTTCTGAGATGAGTGATGCCCCAAGGACGTTTATCCTGCTGGCTGGAAGCTGTAATCTATGCACATATCTCATCTTCTGTCTGCTCTCTTTTCAACACCTAAGTGCAGAATGTGCTTAACATCAAAACAAGGCTCTCTTAAAAAAGTGCTTTTCTGAACACGGCCTGCATTAGCAATAACACTGGGCGCGATTTAATTAAGAGCTTATCATCTGCACAACATGCACTTGATTTATGTATTTCATGTGTTTTTCCCCTTCCTTATTTATTCTTATAATAAAATACTTCCATCACCTAGGAACTATCCTCATTGAAATCAGTCAGTAATGTCCCTTTAACCTGAACAAAAGAGCTTTTGTTGCCTAAAAATACAGGACGGATCAGTGGAGATTTGTGTTTCAAGGCACACAAAGGCAGCAGCTTGTTCCTCAAGTGGCCTAAAACAACGTTTGTTTATGCTGAAGGGTAACAGCTAAGTTCTAATGGGAGCAAAGATGGAGGTACAGTAAGGGGAGGGAGGGAAGGTGTGAGATTTCTGTTCATTAAAAGCATTTATTCAAACTCAGATGATCTTTCTCTTTCCTGCTTTCTACATGTAAGTTAAAGAATGAATAAACCAGTGTGTGGCAAGGTGAAGAGGGCCCGGGCGGGGATTGAACCCACACCTCCCGGGTAAGAGTCATGCGCGCTTGCCAGTCACCCAAAGGGACATCCCCTTGGCCAAGTAGCCAGGGCACATGATCAATTGGAGGCATAGTGACAGGACCACCACTGTCACAAGTGCATGAGGAGCAGAGTGGACGGTGAACGGCGTTTTAAAGTTGACCAGAGCCGCTGCAGAGACTCAGGTCCAGTCTGAGGCCGAGGTTCAGGTGACAGAAGAACATGGTGGGTGAGGATGTGAGGTCGTGTTGTGTCTGAAGCGACGATTATTATCATCTCCCCAATCTAATCTAAACATCAACCCATTTAATTCAACACAACCAATTAATCAAATGCAATTTTACAATTTTGTGCATTTCACTGACAATTATCCACAGTGCGTCTATCAGTGTTCTCCGACTGGAAATAAGCTATTTTACGCCGGCGTTCTCCACTTGTGGGCAACTGTGAGTAAGAATGTGATGAGTGAGGGGGTCAATGAGACAGAGAGGAGGACAGATGGAGAGAGAGGACGGCTGATGGCAGATGGAACGACTGAGAGTGAGAGAATGATGGCGATCAAGCCGGAGATTTGTGAGAGGAATTGAATGATGGCTGTGGAATACATGTATGTGTATGTCTGTGTGTGTGTGTGTGTGTGTGTGTGTGTGTGTGTGTGTGTGTGTGTGTGTGTGTGTGTGTGTGTGTGTGTGTGTGTGTGTCAGAGGTGCGGGTGGGTTGTCCTATCAATGTCTAATTGTCTTTGTGTTAAATTGCAATTCCATTGGTCTGCCAGTGGCCCCATTAGGATGACCTTCAGCCGCTAATGGAAAGGGAATGGGAACACTGTTGGGGGCACGGTGCAGCTATAGGGTGTGTGTGTGTGTGTCTGTGTGTGTGTGTGTGAGAGAGAGTGTGTGAGTGTGTGAGATAGAGACAAAAAATGGGGATGATGGGGGATAGAAAAAGGTTGATGGAGTGAGATGGAAAGTCGAGAGAAAGGAGAAAAATCCTCCAACTGTTAATAGGTGAACACTGAGGGAGTGAAGGAGGAGAAGATGAGTGTAAAGATGGAGGAAGAGGAGGAGGAAGAGGAGTGTGAAGGAGCAGATGTTAAAGAATAACTAACAGTGACTGTGGACGAGGACAACGTGTCCTGTCTCCTTCTCACACACACACGTTCAAACACATCTGACCTGGATTCTTATTAACACTATAACACACACACACACACACACCTACAGCTCCCAACCACATCTGTTACTATTATAGAAGAGCCACCATGAAACTACTGATAACAGTAACAACGTGGCCGTATTTCCTCAAAACTACAATGACCAGGTGCATTATGGGAAGGTTATAAGGCTGAGAGACACAGGGAGAATATGGGAAGAAGAACACATCATATAATATTACGAGTCTTATCCTTTACTTTTATGTTTTGTTTTGAAGAAGTGAGAATCTCACTTTTAAAAACATCTTCTTTTTGATGGTGTAAAATCACAACCAGTCCTTATAAAGACGCAAAACCACTCCAGTAAAGACACACGCGCACAGATATTTGTCCCTGCAGTGTGATGAATACTGAACATACAACACGTGCTCAGATCAGCACAATATAGGTTATACACACACTCACACCTGTAAGGAAACCAGTGTGTGTGTGTTTGTGTGTGTGTGAGTCACCTGACAGCTTGTCCACCTCTGTAACGTGTTCCTGTTTCTGAAGGACGTCTCAACCCACTTCATGCGTCCAATCAGAGGAGACGTGGAGCTCTGGTTAGTTTTGATGCATGGACGTGGACGAAGCAGCAGCAGCAGCACGGTGCAGCTGAGAGAACCAGGACAGGATTAAATCTAGGTAACTGCTGCATAGGCAGAAGCACAAGCACACACACACACACACACACATACACACACTTCTTGGAGCTCTAAACATGGTATTATTTTCAGAGTCATTATGATGCCATTGTCCTTGACAAAGACTCACATTTCTTAAACAGAAATCAATCACGTTAAAAGACAATCAACACCCACTTCTCTTTCTGTGGCGCTCCCTCCTGGTCCCCTGTTGCTCCTCTGGCCCCGCCCTTTTGGATCTGTGGAATATTTTAGTGGGGGAAAAAAATAAAATAAAAAAATTGAAAGTCATGGTCCAAAGTCAAAGATCTTTTACAGAGAACAGTGTCACCTACTGGTTCACATGAAGTGGACTCATGCAGTTTCCAGAATATTCAATCAATATTTTTTTAAAGATAAAAACACTTTTGTGCTGTTTCTCGGTTCGTCCTCTCAAAAATGTGTAGAGTTTGATAAAAATCTCTGTCCATTTTTTTTTTTATATATATATCAGTGATTTTCGGTTTTAACATCCCAGCAGGTGATCACACTGATTAGTCTCGACTCCTTTTTGAAGCCTCTTTGATAGAAAAACACAAAACCTGCAGGACAGAGCCTCATGAAAAAAAAAGAAAAACCTCTTCAAATTAATCCAGAGAGCAAACAGCTTAATATCAAAACTCAATTTCATCGTCATTGATATAAATCAGATCAATAGTGAGGCCCTTTAAAGCTCAGTTAATGACAGTGGATCAGCAGATAGTAAGTGAAGCCTGTGGAGCTTTGAGGACACCTGGCTGTGTGATGTGGCCCCTGGGGCAGGTGTTTTCTCTGCATGGTCGATAATCCAGCCGCCCAGCAGCCATTTAGAGACTTCGCTCAGTAGCTTTGAAGACGTTTTCCAGATGATTTCCATTTTTATTTTGTGCCCACTTCAGTCATAGAGCACCTCAATTGTTTGCATGAGTGCATTCTGGGCTCAGGAAAATTGAAAATACAACACATGAACACTAAAGTGCTTTAAAACTTCACCAATGAAGGCTGTGGAAACACATCTGAATGTTTCACTTTGTTAAATCATCAAAAAAAGAGAGAAAAAAGAAAAAAGAAAAGCCTGTGGGCTCAGTTTCTTCTCCGATCTGTGTGAATTAGAAAATTAAATCCCTTTTCTTCCAGTCCAGTTTAGCTATGCTCATTGTCGTCTGGAGTATATAGAGTATATAGACCACTATACTGGTTTAAGTATCTCTGTCACGTTTATGTGTGTGTGTGTGTGTTTTATTTTAAAGCAATACTCCTTCCTCTGCTTATCACACACCTCTTCAGGAGCGCGTGCAGCCTGAACACCCACAGCTGTCCACATGACGAGGTAGATAAGGGATGATACAGTTCAGAGTTGCAGAGCATGATATTAAATTGCCCATTTCAGTGGTTTGCTTTTTTCTGCTGAGAGTGTGTGTCTGTGTGTGAGAGAGTGAGAAAAGTATCAGCTAATGATTTTTGTGATTTGTGTCCGACACATTTTCTCCTGACACAATTAAAGTTTAACATATCTGTTTTCTCGTGTACTTTATGCATGTGGTATTCAGGCTTTATCAAGTATCAAGTCCTTCACGTCGCCATGGAGCCCCCGGGGGGGCAGCCGGCTCGTCCCCTGTGCAGCAGACTGGAAGGCCGAGATCCCAAAAGGTCAGCTGTGCTCAGCGTAAACAGACATGAACCACTGGGCGCAGCCAGATAAGCACAAATCAGAAACAGTGCCAGTCAGAACCTTTAAGCCTTTGAGCACCATCTGGTTCTGGGCCCATCCAAGAGGAGCAAATCCCACCAGGTTAGGAAGGACAGGAGGATAAACAAGGGGAGATGAAGGAGCTCAGGAAGCAGACGGATGGAGAGGGGAATAGAAAAAAAGGAAGATGAGGGACGAGACAGAAAAATAGCTCTTATAGCTCTGCTCATGTCGGTTATTGAAACGTTCACGGTGGTTAAACCTCGATTTAAGCTTTTACACATCTGGAGTAGGAGATTATATCTTAAATAATCACAACAAATCATTATTAATAAAAAAAAAACATTAACAGTCATTTGCATTTCATTGTGGATAAATATGGATAATGGACAACGGTGTGATTTTATTGGGTCTTGCTCCAACTAGCATGCACATACAGTAGCACATCTGGAGAATATGAATTTCAGAGACAGAGAGAATCTGTGCACCACCTCAGTGTTTCATTCCTTATATGTTGTGATACGTTTTAGAAGTGCAGCTACTACAAATTGGATATTGCACTTGGCCAATATTGTGATTTTTGATAATATTTCAATTAGCTCTTCAGCCTTAGTGCCAAGTAATTAATTTCCTCAAATTTGACATGGCACACTAGTTTGTTTTTGTCTTATTAACTGATTTTTTTCCCCCATTGATGCACTAATCTTTTTGAAAAGAAAAAAGGGGATTCAGACAAACAGTATATAACAGTCTGCACAGGGAGGTGTGGAAACTGACTCAGTGTGAGCCTGGTTTATCCGTGGAGTGTGAACGAGTGATGTGGTTTAAGTGGAACAATAACCTCCAACTGGTCTGTTCCCAAGATCGTAATGGATTACGCGGGGGCTACGGACTCTCTGGAGAAATACAACCTGTCAGGTTTTATCCATTATAGAGACAATAACTGAAGCCAGTGTGTGAAGATGAGGTGTGGAGGAGGAACCTGGAGAACATCAGCAAACACTGAGGGAAAACAAAGAGACTTGAAAGACACGAGCCTGTCTGAGATTCGTTTGTAAAAGCGTTTGTGAATAACGCACGTTTGACATTGTTCTGACTGTCTGAGCGACCGGGCTGTTGGAAATCAGTGCTCTCTCTCTCTCTGCGAGATGCATTATTGGGTGAAAAACATTCAATACTGCTCGAGGGTTGAAAAATGGTTTCGCTCCAAGAATTTGAGAAACTACAGGAAACCGTTGGGGTGGCAACTTCAAACAGACCCAAATACAGTCAGACCGACCCTGCAGGCAGCAGCACCGAACACTGGTGGTACTGATGATAATGGAGCCAACAGCATCAACAAATAGAGCTGAGCCTATATGATGCAGCGACTTGACTTTAACCTTTGACTGTTCATTTCCAGCGGCGCAAAAGCAACAATGGCATTTTAAAGATTAAACGGAGAATGATCCAAAGGCAGCAAAACCCTGGAGAAACCACAGATTTACTGGCTCCTCGCTTTAACAGATAATAGATAAATAGTACAGGAGTGGTGGGAGAAAAAAACTGAATATCACTGACATCTCTGTATATAAAGTAATGAAACGCTGGTGTTTTCTAGTTGTCTTGTTGGCTAGTTTTCATGACAACACTCCTCTTTATTCACACGTTGCCGTGTTCGGGAGAGGACCATTACACCACGGTGATCATTAGTGCACACTCACCTACCCTGCTGGTGCTAAATGAAGTGTGTGGAGATCACTTACTGTATCTCAAATGACAGGAGGCGGCAGAGGTCAGGCTCCACGGTGACAGACGACCGATAATTGGACATCAATTAGGAACCGTTTCACCAGTGAACCCGACCACAACAGCTTCATATCAAATCCCTCATGAAGCAGCTGTTTTATTAACAATTTCTGCCGCCATTCAGCTTGACTCTTTGCCCTCGTTTCCACTACTTCGATTGCTAACACACACATACACACACACACACACACAGGAGTTGTCGGCCTAATGACGTCCACACAGCAGCACAAGAGCAGTACAGGGAAGAAATGAGGGACTTTGGAGAAGCACCCCGATGCCTCAATGTATCCTAGGAATTACTCAATTATCCACTGTAGCAGTGTTCACAAGCAACGAAAGATGAACTTCTAAAGGTTTTTACATCGTTACGGCTGTGTTGTTTCTCTAAAAAAAATCCACTACGCTCTGATATAAAGCCAAACTTAAAGGTTCAGTGTGTAATAATTGGCAAGGTTTATTGGCAAAATCTGAATATACTACCCATGAATATATTTGTATAAGTGTATAATCGCTATAAAATGAAATTTGTTTGGTTTTCATAGCCCTAGGAAACAGCAGATATATTGTAAAATGGTTTAGATCTTTACCTCATCGCTCCATGCTCCTAAAATACTCCCAGTCATGGTAAACAATTTTTTTTGGCCACCGTCACTTGGCCGATGGGAGGGGTGAGTGCGAGCGAGTGAGTGAGCGCTGCAAACTAGAATCTGAACGCTAGATATCAAGGTTTTACCTCCATATTACACACTGGAACTTTAAGAAGATGTATCCCAGAATTTGACATAACTGCACCTTCATTTGCTTTATAAGTCATTCTAATGTTGAGAGGTATAGCTACAAATGTCTCAGTGGAGGATTGTCATATATAAGATGTAATGAAACTTGACATTCAAAGTACTTCTCTAGCTGTAAAATGTGATTGCAGCACCTCAGCTTCTGCTTCCATGACTATAGATGTCTCTATTTCCACCCTCTGTCTAATCTCATCAGTTTTTCTCTGGAATAATGTGTCCATTCTCTATTCCCGTCAATGGCCTCCAGTTAATTTTACAATTGATTTTAAGAACATAATGTTTGTTTTCAAAGCCTTTAACGACCTTTTCCTTGGGACCAGGGACGATTGCTCTACTGCAAGGGAAGCTATGCCTTCTCTAAAATGTCAAACAAAAATTGATCAGATATGTACTGTTGTGTTTACATTTGACTAAAAAAGCGTTAGATAACAAGTTCGTTCAGAATCAACTACTTCTGTCTTCTCATACATTTCCCTAGCGTCTCAGTGCATTAAACCTGTTGAAGATTAGTGTTCATGGACTTCAATGGGGCGGCAGAGAATAGCTTTTTTCCCTGCAGTAAAATGTATTTGGTTAGCTTGTATTGAATCATGAGAGTAAGATCATTTTCGGGGTAACCGCCACTAGGTGTCGGTAGGAAAACTCTAGGATTTCAGGCAGCCCATCACAAACTCAACACACTCTTTGGTCTGCACCTCGCATTGATGTGTTTTTCTCCCATTGATCAGCTGTGAAGGACCTTTCAGAGTGAAAACACATCATTACAGGATGCACAGAGCCGCGGCTTTCACTCCAAAAATGTTATTCAATGAAAGAGATCGGATCATGCCTCTCACGACTTCTACCAGAAAGCGGTAGAGGACTCAGAGGAGCTTGCAGATGGAAGCCCCAAGTGTTGCCCAGGCAACAGGAAAACCATGCACAATGGGATGGCGGAGAGCCTGCACACACAATCCATCATTAGAGGGGATTGTGATTTGAAGTTCTGGGTCTGCTTGATGGGATGGCGTTTAAAAGCAGAAACCCCGCAGACGAGGAGAGCTTGATTTCATCAGAGACAGAGACAGTTTGACGGTCTCTCAGCGTTGTTTTGACCAGATGCATTCAGATTTTTGGAGACTGAAGTAACAGTGGCATCAGGAGCATCTGCAACTCCTGTGACCAAAGCTCTGTTGTTGTTGTTGCCGTCAGTGCTGGGAGCTCTGTCGTTTATAGAAACACAACATCAACCGTGACCCAAAAAGACCAAACACTCTGACATGTGGCCACAGACACAGTGGATGTTCTCGGGGGTTTCATCCAGCATGAAATGAAATGGCTCAGAAAGTTCTGCAGCAATATTTAAAGAGCAGCAGCGAGTCGTGTTTCTTTTTCTTCTCTTCTTTAGCCATTAATAACAATTTGTGTGTTTCTGTGAGTGTATGCGTGTGCACACATGGTGGGTGGGTGGAGGCTAATGGGCTCAACCGATTCTAAATGCGCTCCGTGGTCCATGAGTGATCTATTGTAGATGATTGTTTTGTTGACACCGTGTGTTCTGGACAGTAATTTCAGCAGGTCTCCGGGGAACTATTATGCCGTTATAATTACCATTGGAAAAGTCTAAGGGAACTGTCTGTGCCCATGATAAACATTCATCACGTCTTCTCGCGCCTCTGGGTTCTACAGCTCCAACACTTGATAAATTGTTCACTTGAAATAGTGGCGGTTTTAACGGAGACGGGACGGTTCTCTTACATTAAGTGAAATCACGTCCTCAATCCGTGCTACACCTGACTCGTCGTACCACATTTCTCACAGAGCGGTTTAATCTGTTACAGCCTCTTAGAGTGATAAAAAGTCATAGGCTCTTCTTACACCTCCACCATTTGTCTTAAATATGCCAACACTCAGTTTGATATGAAGAGAGAGAGAGTGTGTGATATTCTGGTTCATGGATGAGAGTAGAAATGGGCCTGAGTAAAAGTGTTGAACAAAAACCAGATTGTTTCAATGAAAACATTTCTACTTATTTAGGCAAAAATAAATCAGGGAATTAGTCTGTCTGTAGGCTACTACAGAAATATAAGCGGATCGGATGTCCTGAGGTAAATTAGATTAAAGTGGAAGAAGGTAATTCTGTACAACAAATTCATAACAAGGTGACGTGAACATTTTGTGACTGTGAAAAGAAGGAACAGTGATGCGAGGAAGCTTCCACTCCACAGCTGGTTCTGCCTCTTACTTCTTAGATCATGCCGTCTGTCACCCAGGAGAAATAAACTTGAAGTTGCAGCAGGTTCAACGTTTTGTGATTCAACAGACTGAACCCAGAACATCTGCTCGTACAGTTTTGGTTTGTTGCCGTTCATAATGTGACACAACATTTGCATCCAGGGTTGATCTCATCCAGATGTTGCCGGGCAGACTTCACGTTGACCTTTTGTGGGTGAGGTCAGAGTTGAGCTTTCCTTCTCATGGCTCCTCCGTGTGTTTGACAACACTGCACAGATGTTGATGCACCTGCTGGTTCCACTTGGGGGCAGCTTTTTCTCAGAGTTTTCCCTCATCATCCAGATCTTCTCTTGACTTCTTGCCGTTTCTTGTGTGACATTTCAGACTTAGGAGAGTTCAAGCTGGAGGTGCTTTGATTTCTTTTCATAACCTTTAACCGAGTTTTCAGAGGTGAACACAGGGGGTCACGTTGTTAACACAAGGTTTTAAGTAGTCAGACGACTTGGAAATGTCATCAGCTGACAACTAATGACACTTCTTGACCCAACTCACACATCCTAATGAGTCAATTAAGACCTAATGAGTCGAAGTAATGAGATGTTTTACAAGTAGAGCTGAAAAAGTTCATGAAATATAAAGTAAGCACTTTTTTTCCCCCCTTACATCAATAAAGGAAAAAAAAAATCTAATCTGCCCATTAGTGGAGCACACATTTCCATGCATACAGTCTTCTCATTTCTGTGGATCCTGCTCTGGTGTGATTGCGCTGTGTGGACAGATAACACCGGAGTGACACGGAATGATTTCACATTTGTGTGTTTTAGCATTCAGCAGCATGTCCTTGGTTCACGGTCTCAAATATTTGCATGAGCAGGTCTGTGTCTGCAGTCGTATCTGTGTGTGTTTATAAAACGGTGTGTGTGTGTGTGTGTGGGTGTGTGTGCTCACCCACTTGTAGCGATCTGCGCCGCCGGTGAACAAGCAGCCTCACATTTGACTATCGAGGTCAGCCATCCTCGCAGACCTGCCAGCGCCGCCCATGCAGCAAATGGGACCTGACGTGAGTAAGTAGTCCTGCACACACTCTGTGCAGGTGGCGTTGCAATCAGCTGTCCCGGCCTTTAAATGGGCCTGACTGTTCCAGCACTTTAAAACAAACAGGGGAACAGGATCCCAATTGCTTTTTTCTACCAAGATACAGTTAGGTATAACAACCTTGTTTTCCTTGATATTATCATCCTCTTCTCTTTTTTTCTCTCCTTCTATTCCTCCTTTGAATATGTGCAGATCTAGCTGACAGATTATTAATATGAATGACTCTACAGCCTCCTTGACAGTGCAGCGTAAAAGACACACTTTCTCATATTCAGGCTAGGCTAAAGCAAGACGAGGACAAATCTTATTTTCTGAACTGCCACGGCGTAAGTGAAAGCAATTCATTTGAGTCAGACAGGAGGCAGTGATACTTTGAACCTCTTGCGGTTGCAGACTTGAGAGAGAAGCTCACTGTACTGTATTGCTCCGCACTACACCCAGGCCCAAATTAGATTGATTGTGGCAACAGTCAATGTCACGCCCAGTTTCCTTCTCCAGACGCAGCAGTTTTCGCTCCGTGGCCGAGTCAGAGCCGTTTGCGTGCACCTGATCAAAGTGCCGACGCTTTTTATGACTCCCCCTTTCTTTCCACTGGTGGTCAGTTGTACTAACACTTTATAACTGTACTATATACAAACCTGCCACCACTGACACTACAGTTTCCTCCGCTGCCTTCTGCTCTCAGCTGTTTGCTTTTCTGGCGAATGAATCCTGACTGATCTCCCGAGTGCTCCGCTTGTTTATGCTGACCAATCATGTGTGAGTTATTGCCCATCCACACCGAAGCTCCAAGCCATCCAGGAGGTGCCAGGTGTGCCAAACACCACTTCACCTGCTATTAAGAAAATCGTCTGGCATGAAGGAGCCCGGTGTTGATTTGGAAAGCTTTAAAGAAATATATAATATATAATATTTCCCGTTTTTTGTGTTCAGAGGCTCATCTTTGTTAAAAAAGGAAAGCAAGAAAAGCAAGAAAGCATCCAGCTGCTATTATTCTTCACACACAGTGGAGGTCTATGAAATGGAAAGGTTGGTGTGAGTTTCATTTCCCCTTCTGAGGAAACACTGCACATTTCCACTGCTTCTAGCTAATTATCACATTATGCTGCCAATTACCTGCTCACCTGGAAAGGTAATTGCTTGGGTGTTTTTCTTTCCCCAAATGGTCAGGCTCCAGTTAACAATGCTTAGCCGCGCACTCGCACACACTCGCTCTCTTGCTTTTTGTTTGTGGTGAAGGAGACAAGGACAGACTGGAAAACGGTGTAAGAGGAGCAACGGGGAAATTCAGACTAGTTTGTTCAAAATGTACATTATGCTGAATTCAAGTTACTTAATTCTGTCGATTTCAAAGCATTTGAATAAAACGTTTGAGGATGTGTCCAAACACATACAGTACAGGTCTCATTTAGTTTAATTGCTACAGTTTCTCTCTCCTACAGAGGGAAAACAACATCTCAGAAAATAAACAAACGGCCACATGTGCAGCTTCAATGCTTCATAATATTTTAGAAAACAGAAAGTTACGATAACCAACATGAGACAGGCAGCAGGTTATCATGTCTGGATGATGACAGCCAATGAAAACAAAAGCAACTGAAGGCACAAGCTGAAGTGTTCAGATAAAATTACAAGAACTCAAGTCGACTTTGTTTTGGCTCCGTCCAGATAAATAAAGTCTCCATGTTCTGTAGCTTCTGTTAAGTCCTGGTCTACAGTACATAGTACTTTAAAACTGTAGCCATCTGACAACTCCATAGCTCTGCCCTGGAGAAGTTCACTCAACCTTGTTGTTGGAGAGAGGAGGAGAATGACGGCCAAGCATCATCATCTCTGATGGAGAACAGCTCCCACCCCAGGAGGTTACATCCTGGCCGGACCACGGAGCTCCTAAGGAATCAGACTCCTCAGCCCAAAGTGTGTGAAGGAGTGATACCGAAGGTCCTTCCTCCCTGCAGCTGTCAGACACACAGCTCTCACACAGCTCTCAGCCCACAACACAACACAACCTGGACAATCTGACAGCTGCTCAATGTACAGTGTGTACAACACCAAAATGATATCTGTACATAATTAATCACTTCTCTCTTCTACTCCTACATAGACTGTGTGTGTGTATGTATATGTTTGTACAAATATTACTTTTTGTTGCTTCGTATTTATTATTTGTGCTCTTTATTTATTTCTTTGTCTGCAGCTGCAGTACTGGAAATGTCCCCCATTGTGGGACAAATAATGGAATATCTTATTGTTTTCTATCTTATCGTTAAGATGAGGAACAACGCACACCGTAATTGTAGAGGTCTTATCGTAACATATCTTATTTGATTGTATCTTATTTGATCATATCATATTGTATTGTATTTTATCATATTGTCTCATATCTCATGGCCCAGGGCACCTGTCAAATCCATAAAAACAAAAATGCAGTGAAAGTGGCATGTGAGGAACACGACATGACACAACAAAACACAACACAACACATTACCAATGACTGTGAGAACAAACCAGTGTAAAAATGTCAACAAGCTACAGCTCCTAGAGTGTGAGTCTAAGAGACATTAGAAAACAAAGTTAAAGAAGATTCCAGATTTGAAATTGGTGGAACAATTTTGCTAATTTATAAAGACTTAATAAAAACACCATTTCTGATTCCTATGTGACTGCTGATGTTGTTCACCTCTGCAATGTCTACAGTGAGTCACTAATCAAACACTTCTATGGGATCCTGAGCACAGAGGTTGTATGAGGATGCACAGAGTTGAGTCCTGTCAGTGAGACCTTCCTCTGCTCATTTTCACAGCCGTCCACCTCACAATGATACGTCATCATCAGCTGTGACAATGAGGTGGCACAATGAGGCAGAGATGTGAAGCTGTAGCTGTGGCTCATATAATCTTCACTCACAGCTGCACAAGTTGTGAATAATAAAGACACTGGAAACATTTGTGTATAAATATACAAAACCCATATGTGATGCATAACAAATGCTGTTCCCGGGGCTTTTTTCATTTCCATTTTCCATCCATACGAATTGCTGATGTGAGGAATTACATGCCCACGACCATTGATGTACAGTAGCTGCTGCTATGAGCATCTGCTCTTTTCCAGGAAGCCAGACACATGGACACACACATATAGAAACATGTGCACATACAGTATATACACCAATACACAACCCCAAACACACAATGACTCACAGTGCTGTATTTGGGCTCCACACTCTGTCATATCTGTTACAGCAGAAAACGTTTCCTGCTCAGGGGCTCTCGCTGCCTTTCAACTCACAGACACACAACACAACTTTTCCACTCAGGCAACACAACACAAGTCCAAGGACATGACTAATACATGACTCACACTGTAGCTATGGCCAACAGTAACGATAGCTCCATACAGTGATGTGCACAGTACATACATTATGCAGCATCAGAGTATAAACTCCAATTAATCCAACCTGGGACTGAGGGAAGCACAGGGAGAAACCGTATGCAAGGTTTTATCATAAATTGGTTTAACTCACTGAACGCCAAAAACGAGTGTGTTTGTTTTTTGTGCTCATGTGTTGAGCGCCAAAAACGTAATTTAAAGTTTTTTGATTATTTATTTTTTTAAATTAAGAAAATAGTCACTATAACACGTGCAAATTTGGGAACTCGAACAGGACTGAAATAGATGAAAACTCAAAAACTCTTGAAAACTCACGATCTGGACATTTTATCATAATTCAACTTTTGATGGTTGCCACTTTGGGTCGAAGGGGACATATTTTGGAAATACCACTTTTTGAAGTCTCTTTAACATATATTTGGGTGTTTGCATTGCCCTCCGGCCCCCAAAATGTGAGAATTGACAAAAAAATCTGTAATGTGCAGGCTCCCTAGGTTGAAATCCATGTGGTTTTACGAGCTGTTGTCTCAGTTGTCTTCCAGTGATGTAACTAGGGCTCGAATTTGCATAACACCACCCCTAACTGGGACCGGTAGAAGGGGCGGGGCAAGCAGTGGTTCATTTGCATTTAAAGGGACAGGCACTGAAACCAGCTGTTCTGAACGGGGCTGTTTTGAGAGGATGAAAAGAGCTGTGATGTTTGATCCTTGTGGTATTTTGACCAAAGCATGTCACAGACATGTCTTTAAGACACCTGGGAACTATTTTAATTTGTAGAAAGGGGGCATACTATGTCTCCTTTAAGGTCAGGTCAAAATCAGGTCAAAATCTACCTTATTGACACGAATATACGTTTTTTTTCCGTCGAAGAAAATTTGCATTCGATGAGTTAAAAGAAGTTAAACTATAGAAATACACCAGTCAAAGCACATCTATTTACACATTAGCCTTAGGACATAAGACAAAGGTGCATTCATTAATGCACCAGTAATAAGCTGTAGGTATGGAGAGCTATGAGCTATGGTTACTGATATAACAACTTCTAATGTTGAAGGATTAAGACCAGTAAGTAAACGTGTGACTGATCCAGGACCAGGACCAGTAGAGTGGTCCTGGTCCTGGATCAGCTCTTGGTTACTGTAGGACCAGAGATGACTGGAATTTAAGTTGCTTAAACCAAGTTTACACAGTATTCCTGATTAAGAAGAAGATTTCCAGGTATGAGAACAAAAGTCCAATTTTATTTTTAGAATAGTTTTGATTTTATGACTTTCACAATTCACTGTATAAAAGAAAATCCTGAGTGTCTCTGAAACAGAGTAGAAATTATATGGATGACAGCACTGCAAAACTCAGAGAACAGTAGGTTTCCTTAAACAACGTTATGAGCCTCAGGGGCTCTGCTGTCAGGCCCCTCATGATGTATGGCTGTTTGATTTGTGTTTGCAACGCTGTACACAACAGTTCATGGCAATGTTCTGCTCCTCTGGCGACCTCACCGCCGTGTGCACAGCTCTGAACTATAGGGCTGCCACACGTCCCGTACAATACAGACCTGCCCCTGTATGTTCAAAATAAAACGCTACATCCCATATTGAAACCATTGCATGTGGCAATATGGGCCTGAATTTTTTATATGAATAAGATTGTCAAGTAAAACCAAACCAGTTACAGCAGCTACACACAGACTGCAGACGTTTATCAGTGAGCAGCAGACAGACAAACTCTGACTGCCACATGACCGGTACAGGACGAAAAGAAAAAAAAAAACAGCGGCCTGTTAATGATGTATGAAATCTGCAAGTGAAGCGTGAGCGGCTGTTGAGATAGGAGGTTGAACGGGGGACAGAGGAACCGTGGGTCAGCAGCACCGCGGTCCCTGGTGACGAATACGAGGCAAACTGAAATAGCACGCTGAACCCTATAACCCAGACTTCCCTGTCACAGACATAGTATATTGTTTAATTAAGGTAACTGTATATTATATTACGACCAACCCTATGCTATATTATAATCTATGTGGACCTATATATATTATACAGCAAAGAATAGCTAATAATCAGCAAATTCATCTTGCTAATAGTCCATGCATTCACATACATTTAGGGCTGGGGGTTATACTTGATATTCACTTAACTCATAACTCATTAATAATTAAATGAAGGTAATAAACATAGAAATATACATTCATGTAATAATAAATATATTAATTTACTTTTTAATTTTAAAAATAACATCTTTATTTTCCTCCACACTCCACTTTATTTCCCATCCTCCTCAGCTCCAAACTCTCTTCCAAATATGGTTTGATGGCAACGTCATGACGCCCCTCATTTTAATACTGCAGATAGAAATAAAGAGAAATTTTAAAAATATACATCTTTATTTATTCATAATTACATCACATATTTCATAAAAGGTGGCAGCACTGTCTCCACTATGATTTTAAGAGATGGTTTTATGTTTCCTGAGAAATTGTTTAGAGAAATCCCAGAGTACAACCTTGAACGCTCTCCAATACAGAGAGGTCAGCAAGAGGTCGTTTCAATCCTGAACTCTATTTTCTTCTCGCATGTCCAAAATGGTTCAATAGGGGGTTCTACAAACAGTTCAAGTGTGTGGTAAATGTTCTCCTATTACATTTATCATCACCTCCCGCCCCCAGTGCTGCATGTAAACGCTGTTGGTGGGAAATCCTTGGCTGCTCTGCTCTGCCAGCTACCTTTAATTCTCTATCAAGCAACAACAACACACACACACAGAGTTCATACCTTTATACCTCTAAGGGTAATTAAATCTTCAACCGTGCACACACTAGTGAACTGAGCTGTTATTGCAACTGAACAAAATGTTGGAGGAGGTCTACAGCTTTGACAAGTGGAGGTACAAGTTAGTAAAAAAAAATCTAACTTGTGAAAGAACATCATACAGGTAGTTCTGACTGAGGCAGCTTTAAGCTCAAAGACTTCAAAGGCGAACAAAGGTAGAAAGGAGGCCACTCATCCCACATTAGAAAACTTTGATTCCTATATTTTACAGCACCGGGCTTTACTGAAACTTATATGCTTCAATATGAAAGGCTGTGTCCCTGGTGCCACACGCTGAGGTATTTAAATTAGTCCTCGCAGTAAATCACAATGAAACCTGCTGAAAACACACCTAGCTTACGGTCTACACCTGGGCAGTACATTAAAACCAGTTGTTTAATTACTCGGCCATCTTGGAGCGCCATCAAAACACAGGTAATCACATGAACAGCTGAGGGGCCGTTGTACGTCTTTAAATGAGTTTGTAATGAACAGCATCCATTTGAATTACCTGACCGCCCGGTGCACCCACATGCAAGTTTCCAATTATGTCCATATACACATGTCTGTGGGCTTATCTTTTATTTTCTTCTGTTATCATGGACATTAAGACGCAGGACACTGATTAAAGATGCATGTACATGAAGCTATACTGCCTTGGTTAAGGAAACAGAATGAGGTTTTTGTTTTTTTGATTCAGATATTCTAATTAACGTTTCTACTCAAACAGAACAAGGACAAATAGATAATAACACATGTTCTCACAAGCGCTTTCTAAAGATTTATCAGACACTGGCTGGGTTAAAACGGCTTATTCAGCAGTTTGCTTGTTTCCACTCTGCTATCTGATTACCAATACCCCCCATCCCCCACCCCCCCGGGTTTCTTTCTAATACAATGGGACCTTTAATGTCTTTCATGCTTGTTTTATTGTGCAAAAAGCAAAAGAGTTATTTCAAGTATTTCTTAATTGCTCCATTTCTATAACTGTACTGCGCATTCTAGTTTTGCATTGGACGCTGAAAATGAATTGTATACGTCACTGTCACTTCACATGGTCTTGTCTTTTGTTTACATAGTTTGCAACTGACAATGGTTTTGATGTTTCTGTCAGTGTTGCCAGATCAGACTGACAGTTTGCAGCTCAATCACGACTTAAAACTCACCCAATCCGGTAAAAACCAGCCCAAATCATAAATTTGCCAGACACCCGTGTAAAACCATAAAATCATTACAAGTGCAATAGAAATTATGTCATAAGACTCCAAAGCTTCATATCTGCATCAAACAACCACAGATAGATGCACTTAATCTGCAACCCACACAGAGTGCAGTGAGACAACCAAAACCAGCAAATAGGCTACACGAAATGTGAAATGCACCTCTGGCATCCTAGCACCAGGCCGAAATCTGAGCTGTTTACACATATAAAAAAGTGAAATTTACTATGGATATAAGGACCATAGATATACTGTATGAACTTATTGCCAAAGTGCATATTCAAACACACGTACTACAGAAAAATGTAATGTAATATAAATGATGCTGCAAACGCAACTCACATCTCAATGCAACATGACATGCTAAATTTCATAATTTACATCATTAATTTCCTGTATGAGTTCTCAACGGGTCTGGGCCAACCAGGCTGGGCAGACCAACCCGAGTGGACGCGCTGGGTTCAGGACCAAAATATTGGTTGGGTCAGGCCTTGGGCTAATTTTTTTTTTCCTCAATAAAACACATCTTCTTGCTGGTTGCAGCCTACATGCACAACAATTAGGCTACGTCTAATAAATCAGTTCACATAGGCTACAGTACAGTCCCTCCCTCCCTCTCTCCTCACCGCTCTCCACACCTGTGGTGCTGAAAGACACACAGCACCATGGCTGTACAGCACAGAGCAGCTATGTTGACAAAAGCAGCCCAAATTTCATCTACATACCCACCCAAAGCAATTCTTTCTCACCTGATGTAATCAAAAGTAGCCCAGTCGTGCAGCGGTGGTTTCTGTTCTCGCTTTGCACACATCACAAATGTGTAACGATGTATAAGAAGTTGGTAAACATGGCCCAACGCTGCATGAAGTTTCTATTTCCATATAATGTCTTCAGATTATTATACAGCGGCCGCCCTGCACACGCTGCACTCGCGCAACTGTGAATTTTAGAGAAGGTGTGATGGTATCAAATCACTTTCCAACAAGTAATACATTTAAATCAATCCTCACCTGTGCTCAGGTCTGTGCATTATTCAGAGCAAAACCACCGTTTTCCATCTATTCTGGACTTGCAATTGGCTCCGACGTTTGTTTGGTGTGTGTGTGTGCTGGTTGTGTGGCTGTGTGGTGTTTAGATGGACGTCCTTGTTTGAGCAATTTCTCCCGTTATTGGAACAAAACACTGGGTTCCTGAATGAATTTAACATTACTGCAGCATGTGGTGCAACTGGGGGAGTTGTGCCACTGAACACTGCATGATGAACTGAAGCCTGTGCTCTGAGTGAGAACTGCATATACTTCCACGCTAATTATAACAACAGCATGACAATATACTAATTTGGTTAATTATTAAAGAGAGAGACTCGTTGTTAGCCTCATCTTAAATTATGCTGTTTCAATGTGTTTTTCCTCATTTCCACAGAGCAGCAGAACGAACCCAACGCTGTTAGTTTGTCTGTATAATCAGACGCTCACTCAATCAAAGCTGCATCTAATTTCTCCAAATCATCATCATGATGAAATCAGTGAACCCCTGCTGTTGACTCACTCATCGCTCTGGACAAATGTCAGCTAATTGCCTGAAATGCCATGTATACAGGCAAATCTATTATTTCCAGCTCTGCCACAAGACAGACAAGGAGATGTGAGGTGGACAAACATGGCTGATAAGGCTAATGAAAGTAAAGTGTCCTTTGTGCTGCGCTAGAAGCAACAAGAAGACAACGGTCCAGTGTGTTCTGTGTGCAAGGCTTTTAAAATAATCACTGGAACAGAATAAAACCATGGAAACTGAGTGTGAATGCTGAGAGCTGAGTGCGTCGTGGTGGTGGGTGAAATAACAATGGTCATGAAGGCTTTTCTTTACACCAACACACACACACACACACACACACACACACACACACACACACACACACACACACACACACACACACACCTCCTGTTGTCTCTGTCTCATCCCCTGCAGTTTCAATGAGAGGATAAAAGACTTCTAAAGGAGGAAAGTTTTCAGCCAGAGACAAAGAGCTTTTGTTTAAAGTTATAATCCATCCATCCAAGATTTATAGTCAATCAAGAAATTCCAACGTCTTTATAAATGTGTTTGCCTCAAAAAGAGGAGGAGAATAAACCTGATCATCACAGCCAATATACAAAATACTGTAGCTTTCAAAAAGGTCATGTAGTGCACTATAAATATCCTCTCAGAAAATGAGAATCTTATTCACAGTGGCGCTGTGACCTTTTTCCCTCTTTGTGTTTAAGTGGAATTTCAATGTTGATGCTATCCACAGACTGCCAGGTGCTGAGATGATGCTGCTTGATTACATTTGATAAAAGAAAATATCACAGAAAAACCTTTTTCACAGAGAGTGTGAGGGGAGGGTGCAAATATCACCTTGGAGTCTGAAGTGACACTGGAAGGACAGTGGCATCTCAGTGCTCATTAGTGAAGGTCGTTTCAGTCTAAGAATGTATAAAAAAAGATTTTTAAAGTATATTCTTCACTGAAAAACCTACGCCAAAAGGTGAAGTAGTCTAGTCGACTGATTCCTCCACAGAAACAACATGCTGCTGCAAACACAAGCAAAGAAATACAGTAAAGAGTGAATTCTCCCACGGAGTCCTATAAATAATGTTTTCTAATCTCCGTCTTACTGGCTTCACTAAAAAGTGAAGATGTTCAAGCCTCTGTTATCTTATTGTGTCTTCCTCAACACAAACTCAAAGGCTAAAAAGAGAAAATTTGTACAGTTGAGATTATAAATCCATTAATATGTGCCTTTGTTCTTATTGTTTAGTTTCACAATACAATGCAAACTAATTTTGTCACTTTCTGAAGTATTCTGAGTTGTGATTTTGTTGCTTTTGTGCATTACTTGACCCGTCAGGAATTAGAGAAGTTGAATTACATCATGTCCTACTGAGCAAGTCACTGCAGCTGCATAACATCTGCCTTTTCTCAGACCAGACTACAGATCCATGGAGGGGTGCGGATGGTTTGAACCAACTTGGGCTCCATCCACACTGGATTCCTGCACCCAACCAGCAAATTATCACCTATTCAATCTCAGCGTTCAATTTACAACATTTAAGATACTAACCTGAACTAATGTCTGGCACCAAGCTTATCAGAGCGGAAGTGATTGTTGCAATAATAGAGAACTGTTCTGTAACATTTAAAGTCCCTGGAAAGTGACACTGGATTCGTTTTCTGAGTTAATCACATCCCAGACATATGTCTAACCATCCTGCCAATTTTGGATGCTAGAAAAATTCGTTTAGTAGGTGAAATTAGGTTTTAAAATCATGACTAAATGAGGCAGTTCTCGCAGCTCTGGATGTCTGCTGCAGGCACCAAAGCCCCGCCCACTTGCTGAGCTTCATCAAGTTTCAACTGTCAATCAAATGGCCTACTGCTAACTGTCACATCGTACCCGAGCAGCTACGGGCTTGAGCCTGAGTCTGAGTCCAGCTCTTATCTGAATGTCTCCAATACACACTGAGCAGTGAGGGAAATATGCTGGGGGCACACGGATCTCCGCTACCCTGATAGCGTTAGCTCGGCGGCTAATAGCCCGGCGCTAACGCGTTAGCTCGACTAGCCCGGCGCTAACGCGTTAGCTCGGCGGCTAGCCCCGTTCGTTCACCCCGAGCCTCCATGGTCCCGAGCCACTGCAGCATCGGACCCACGGCTCACCACCACAGCAGCGGGAGCCTTGAAGGCTACACCACAACAACAATGAGGGCCGCCACCGTCAGCACAGGACGACGGGCCTAGTGCTAGCCGCCGAGCTAATGTTATCAGGGCAAGCGGAGATTCGTCTGCTGACGGCGGCGGCCCACGGTTTTGTTGCCGGTGTAGCCGTTGCTGTGTCGGTGAGCTGTGGGACGGACGCTGCAGAGGTTCACCTGGACTGTGGCTGTTTTAGCTTTTAGAGTTTTGCCACCGAGCGCCGGCTGGTCCCACTGTGGCAGTCTCATTAGTTTGTTTGAATTAAAAGTGGAGCTTCATGTTTCACATAAGAGCAGCGCTGCCTCTGGGATCTGTATAGACTAGGTTCAAATAACACCACATATACATCAATAAATAAATGTTTTACAATGACCTGATAAGTCTGCATTACATTTTATTAAGACAGAGACCAAGCTAATGGACTGGTAGCTCCGGCGGCGCTGGTAGCTCCAGGGGTAGTGGCAGCAGACGCTCGTTGGCATTCTTGAAGTATTTATAATATTACTGTGCACATGGGAGGAGTTATGAAAGTAGGGACGCCAGTGCGTCACGGCGCCCCCTCTGTAAGCCTGCCCTTAAAAACAAAGACCACTGAAGCAGAGTGAAACTGTGAAACCCTAACCTCTAAAATTAAGCACTGCACAAAAATGGGTCTTTTTGCATGTTTTTATCAATACATTTTGAACACTTTTAATATATTTTGAAACAAAACTCCAATTTCACTTTCCAGGGACTTTAATTACTTTGATTTTGAGTTTTTAATGTTGGATTATGTATTTAACACCAGCACAACTGGATTTGTGCCTCCTTTGTTACTACTGCTGCTACCATGTAATTTCCACCACTATTGAACACTCCTCATCAGCAAACACCTTTGAAACTCTTTCTACCCTTCAACTCGACTCGACTGAATCTCAGAAGAACCCTTGTACGTAATTCACAGGCTGGGTTTACAGAGAAACAGGTGATGCAACCCTCTATCTCACTATGGAGCCTCCTCAAACTGGATCCGACTAAAGCAACCAGCTCTTTCCAAAGCATCAAGAAACCTCCAGGTGGGGAAGTAGGATCAGGAAGGGAAAAAAAGAGCTCAGCCCCAGAAGCCTTTAATTCCCACCTCTATCACGGGAATTTACAGAGCAGACACAGTCATGCTACAAGTGATCGGTAATCCACATGGACTGCAACCTGGGATGCTTCGCCAAAAATAAGAGGCAGGCACAGGCTGTTTCTGCCATAAGAGACCAGGAGCATTCGACATTAAAGTCTGTCTCTATGTGAACATGCTACAAAAGAGATCCGCGGTGCCTTAGGTGGTATAAATGGCACACGGGAGCAGAGGAAAGTCCTGACATTACATATCTCAACATTTAACCAAACACCTCCTCTTGTCCATGACTGCTTCATGCCTGGATGACAAAGACTTAGCAGCTGGCAGCCTGCTGAGAGCTCCAAGGCATAACCCAACCTGTGTGCCATCAGTTAACCTGCACAGTGGACCCCCGCCTCAGCAGCAGGACACTGCTTCACCGCAGGCCACCATATAAGCTCTTCACAGTGGGTATGCTGTCTACTCTGTACATCACACGTTAATGGGAAAATCCCAAGGTCTTAATATGGAAAGATATGTCAAGGTTGGGTATACTGTAAGTGTTAGAGCCGCAACACAGTTACAAAAGAGAGGAGAAGACAAGATGAAATGACTAAGAATAAATCAGGCCTGGTGTCTGTCTTAAAGGAATAGTTCAACATTTTGGCAAATTGGTGAAAGCTATTTTTAGAACGGCGGAGCAGAGCCGTGAGCTGCTCAGAGCTACGCTACGGAGGCTAGTGGGATTTCTTGGTTTCCTTCAAAATCATCAAATACACAATCCAACAACTCCAACTCCTGGTGGACAAGTTGTGACCTGCACATTCACCACGCTATGAGATAATAACAGAACATTATGAGACAGAGCTGTTTTAGAGGTAAATTCATGCAAAACCGCTGATGCGCGTTCCCGTCGGAGTCAGTTTTTCAGCAAGATGTCTCTGCATTTACCTCTAAAACAACTCTGTCTCGTAACGTTCCGTTTTTATCTCATAGTGTGGTGAATGTGCAGGTCACAACTTGTCCACCAGAGCGTTTTGGAGTTGTTGGATTGTGTATTTGATGAGTTTCATGAGGGAAACCAAGAAATCCCATTAGCCTCCGTAGCGTAGCTCTGAGCAGCTTGCATTTCTGCTCTGCCGTTCTAAAAATAGCTTGCACCGACAATTAAAGGTAACAAACCTACTGCTAAAACTATAGGGATTATGGCAATGGGCCAATTTGCCAAAATGTTGAACTATCCCTTTAAGGTGGACTGACTTGGGGCCAATGACCAGAAACAGTTAAAACAGAGGAAAATGCACAAGAGATAATAAAATGTGTGCTAATTTCCATAATGAATATAAATAGTCCTGTCTGACACTGCAAGCTGAATTTATATCGTCCATATGATCCACAGCAAACAAGTCAAACATTTCATATCACTAAACACACACACATTAAAGGGTTAAATGGTGCACACAATGTTTAAACGATTAATTCAAGGCATCACACCTTAAAAACATAATCAGAACAGACTAATGGAGATCATCTCAGCATCCTTATCTCCCTGTAACAGATACAGTTCTCACCTTTTGTCGGCTGCTGCATTCATTCCTAAAGCTGTCCTCATTATCTCACTTATTATTAAATCGAGCGTTTATCCTCTGTGGAAATCATCTCCCAACATCATAAAGTTGGACCAGTTATTGATTGACTTCATCCAAAAACAATTCCAGAAAAAGTGTTGAGTGTCCACAGCATGGCTTACACTACACTTTAATGAAGATTAAAGTGAACAGTTTACCCAAGGTGATCCACAGAGCGCGTGTCTGCCACAGTCGGCACTTTGTGCTTCAGCCAGTTAGATGATAATTAAGAAACCCTCTCTCCATCTGTTGACTACAAGTTAATTGAACTGCCAATGGCCTCGCTAAGTGATGTGCTATTTAAAGTTTATGTTTTGGGAGGAAAACTTTATCCAGCTTTACAGTATACTAGATTTTATGCAGTTTATCTACCCATCTATTTATCAGTCACACTCGTTCATTCTTCTGACTATTGTGATGTTATTCCAGCAAACTCCAGGACCTGTGAAATTAGGCACTGGTTGTTTTTTTGGGTTTTTTTTAGCATTTCATGGCCTATTAGCATCCAATAACCTGCAGAGATTATGGAACAACCTGGACTGTGAGGTGAAAAGTTACCTCCAGATTAATGAGGTCAAGGGTGATAAAGCAAACGTTTCAAAGAGTTTTTATTGTTTTATGTGATCATCCCTTCAAAGATTAGTTTGGCAACCTCAGATTTACTACCATGTGATCAAACAGGAAAATGGGTTGGACTGAAGAGATCGTTGACTTTCACTGTCTTCCAGCCTAATGGGTTTGGGTGAATTGCAGGAGAACGCTCTGCCAGCTACAAAGTGTTGTTGTGGAGGAGGGATAATGATCCGGGGCGGATTCTAACGGTTTGGGCTCGACCTCTTATAGCAATTATAAATCTGAGTTCTACAGCATCAAACGATATTTTTTGAAAAAGAAATAAAAGGATCAAGCAATTTTGCGGCTATCAGCAAAGGGCATGTCTTGTTTCAACATGACAACACCCACAAGTGAGAAAAAAGAAACAAATTTGACAAAGAAATCGTTTTCTCAGTTTGACATGGAAGAACTTGATTGAGCTACACAGAGTCCTGACCTCAATCCGATCCAACACCTTTGGGATGAATTGTGAGCACCATGAATTGTGAGCCGGCCCGGGTCTTATCAGCCAACATCAGTGCCCAGACTCACTAATACTGTTGTTGCTGAATGGGAGCAGATGCCTGCAGCCAGATTCATGGAGTCTTGGAGGGAAGAGCCGTTATGTTAAGTGGAGACATTATGTGTTTGAGGAAATGATTTGCAATATAAAGTGGACGATTTCATACATGACATGAGTACAAGATTTCCTCCCTGAGACTGATGCCATGTACACATGTAGCTGGGTAGGGCTGTCGGATCGCATTTCGCTATTTAAACAGAATTGAAGTTATTTTCAAAATGAGAATATTCAAAGGTGAAAACTGATTTTCCTTCTTGAAGTTTTATATTGACTTGGTAAAACTTAAGTGTGTTGCAGATGTTACATAACAGATCTGGTTGGAATGTCCTTTAGTGGATGCGGGATGTAATAATAAGATGGGGTCACTTTTTCGCTGTTTTGGTCACTTTTTTCCTCTACAGAGCTCCCCCTACAGTGCACAGAGCGCATATTTTCACCGTCGTAAAAACTCACAGCAAACCGTCCTCCCTCCCCTCCTGGCCATGTGCAATTGTTTTCGATGAAGCCTAATGTGTGTTTCTGATGAGACAAGATCTGGGACACCGGGTCGGAGGCTCTGATCTTGCAAAGTTGGCTCTCAACCAAGAGACGTTAGGTGGAAGGCAGAGAGCCTCCATTCTCCCTGGAACAAGTCATTTAACCATCACAATTACTCTGAAGCCGTTTAATTAAACTAAAAATGTAGCATTGTTCCTCTTTAAGGTTATGTCATCAGAAGACAGGTTGTCTTAGCTAACAATCAGCAATGGGGTGAGGTTGTCTGACACGTACACTGTCAGGAAGCTACAGTAAAAGAAAACGGAGGCAGTTAAATACCTGCTACATGTGCACATGGCCAAGTACTGTATAATACACACCTTCTGTGTCATGTAGTGCCACAAACGAAGTGACAAAGGGGTCATTCATGGTGTGGCAGCTGGGAGTGTCTCATCCAGAAATTAAAAAGTTATAATTATTCAATTATAAGTTGGTGGTTGTCTGTTGCATTGACCTGCTTTTAACGACACTTAAAAACAGGACAATGATGTCGTCTGAAAATGTGCATTGTGTAATTGTCGTGCTGCTGTTCAGCAGAGTAAACACGAGGCTCGTAGGTGATCCGTGTTTCTGGGTAAGAGGTGTTCACATCACATCACACCGGCTCATTAGCTCGGTTTGTTTTACTAAGTGCTGAAGTGTTTTTATGGCAAAGCAGCCAGTCAGAACTAAACTGTCACATAATGTGTGCTGACTGGCAACTTTGACATTCATCTGTCTACACACACACACACACACACACACACACACAGGCAGGCGTGTCCGAGTGCTGTAGGGGAGTATTAATGGAGAGGAGTCCCTCAGGTCAGCATCACACCAACCAGCTCTCTACAGACCTGATCCTGCTGCTGCTGCTGCTGCTGCTGCTGCTGCACATCTCGTCCTCCTCCTCCTCTCCCAACTCTAGGTAAGCTGTTGTCTCCATCTTCCACTTCTACTTCTCTATTCACCACTCTCTCTTCTTCTATCCTATCTACTTCTATCAGTTTCTAAACATGTCTATGTGGGCAGCACTTCTTCTCCATCATGGCAGCACTGTGGCTCCACACTGCGTCTCTGCTGGTCTTACTGGTCACGTCGTGTCCGGGCTCCCAAGCCATCGCCTCCCAGTACATGTGTGGCTCTCACCTGGTCGACGCCCTAAACCTGGTCTGCGGGGACCGAGGGTTTTACTACCTGCCTCTGAGCCGTGTGAACCCAGCACCAGGTGAGAAAACCAGCTGCACAAAACAAAAACCACTGAGATGCTGATTATCATTTTCAAACCAGCCTCACTTCAGTTTTTCAAAGCCGGATGATGACTCGGTGTCCTCTCTATCCGATGGCAGGAGGAGCAGCAGCATCAGACCAGGTGATGGTGAAGAGAAGCCCCGTGGAACAATGCTGTCTCCGGCCCTGCAGCCTCTTTGACCTGGAGAACTACTGCAACTGAACAGCTCGGACACCAGCACTTCTCTGTATCTTTGTTTGTCCCACCTGGCCTGGCCTTAGCTTAGCATAGCTTAGCTTCCTGGATAACGGCATGTAACCTCTCCCTTTTGGCATTTTTATTGTTGTCACATGTGAGCAATGACAAGTAAAAGGTTGTTTTTTTTTTCCTAGAAAATAAAGTTCAATAGTTGAGAGACTGCGTGTTTCTTTGACGATGGAATTCAGTTATGAACAATTTACAGGTAAAAGGGCGGGTCCAATCGGCAACAACCTGTCAGCTCAAGGTCAAACTCAAAGAGTGGACACACCTGAGATGAGCCAGAAGCCATAAAAAGACATAGTCGGGTGCAGAGTTATTAGGGCTGGGACGATATGCTTTTCTCCCGATTCGATTCTTCTATGATTTTTTGGATGGTGATTCTATTTTAATTGGGATTCTTCTCGATTTTTAGTCTGCATTTTTAACATTTATCTGCACACAAATACTGTAGGAGCCTATTAATTAATATACTCCATTATAAAGTGAACTTAAACCCTTTTCAAAACCTGTACTCTCTGTATGTAAAAAAGGCTAACAAATGCACATTGCACAATATGAAAAAAAAAAAAAATGGATTTAAAAATTGTCAAAAAAGATATCGCGATATTTATGTGAATCGATTTTTTCTCCCACCCCTAAGAGTTATGGACCTAGAATTGACACTTTCTTATTCCTCCCACCATCAAACTATCAAACTGATCCTTCTCTCACACACAGAACAGCTTTAAGCACATCAGACAGATATAGAAGTAGGCCACGGGTCATTATGCTCGGCTCCAGACGATCAGTGAAGAGACAGCAGAGTGGTAGAGTGGATTCTCGCAACCACCAAGGTTAAAGGAAATTACAGTAACGATCTACTTCTTAGCACTATTTATTTGTGTGTAAATCATGTTCAACTTCTTTCTGTGGACATGTTCCTATTGTGTTATCAACTAATATTACTAACAATAACATGTATCCATCCATCCATCATCTACACAAAGCATAGACACAGTACAGGGTCACAGGAGGGCTGGAGCCGATCCCAGGTCAGGGGTCGTTCATGGTGTGGTACTGTGGCTGGGTTCGTCTCATTCAGAAATAATAAAAAAAAAAGTTACAATTACTCAATCCGAAGTTGTTGATTTTCCGTTGCATTGACCTGTACTTTCAAAAATTGCACAATGATGCAGACGGGAAATGTTTAATTGTTCAGCAGAGTAAACACAAGGTTTGTAGGTGATACGTAGTTTTCGGGAAAAGGGGTGAAACAACACGTTTGCTCATTGGCTCAGTTTGTTTTGAGTGCTGTAATGTTTTTGCGCATCCAGTCAGAACACAAACACACAAACACAGTTGTGTCTATGTGCTGTAAGAGAGTATAAATGGAGAGGAGTCCCTCAGGTCGGCATCACACCAACCTGCTCTACAGACCTGATACAGCTGCTGCACATCTCCTCCTCCTCCTCCTCTAACTCTAGGTAAGCTCTTCTCCCCATCTTCCACTTCTCCATATAGTGGAGCACATTAATGAAAAATCGTTCACTTTGTGGTACAAGCGCCAAATTTGGTACACAAGTGCTTTTGGACCTACTATCTCATAAAAGTACGTTGCCCACTTGAACAAACAAAGTGGCCACCATTTTTCAAGATGGCCGCCATTCGAAGTGGTTTGAAACAGCGTTTGAACTATATTTTGATTGAATAGTCCTATTCTGATGGTTTATACATTGAAATATGTGTTTTTGCACATGAGAAATACAACTCTGCATTTAGAAAATCAAAATTATTGAATATTATGATGATACAATGCGAATTAAATGAAAAAAAACACTCACAAACAAAGACATTAGTTTCACTTAAAGCTTTTGGACCTGTAAGCTACTTGTAGGGGAGGCCACGTAGAGGCTGTCTTTGTCTCCCCCATTTTTTTTTTTTTTTTTTTTTTAATTTCTAGATAACGGTATAAAAAACACAGAAAAGGTGTCAAAGCATAGGCTGCATGTTTTACGATCCAGAACTTGAATCAACATAACTTAAAAAATAATAATACAAATATCCAACTCAAAAATATTCAACTTAAACTTGGTTGTTCTATTTTCTTAGCCCTTCCACTCACATGGCACACAACTGTGTGCACTTCAGGCCGAAGCGATAGCATTTGCATCGTCCTTGGCATTCAGTCTTGCAGCACATTTTGTCAACTGCTCACAAGTCTGAGCAAATGGGTTGGAAAGGGTTGTCCAGAGAACTTGCCAAGATCTGACCATCTTTTTGCCAGCCCAGTTGGCAGGACTTTGAAGTCAGTCTTTCAGTCCAATTGGATGTGTCTAACCTGATGGGCAACAGGTTGATTGCCTGAAATAGAGGTATGTTTTTGGCTATCATGGAATAGCCGTCAGAACTACACTCATTACTCGGGTAGGTGGGAGACTTCAACGCTGCTTTTGTATCTGTCTGAACAGAGGCAACACTTGCTCCAGTCAGTTTTAGTAGCACAACTCAATGGATTATCGGCAGACATCTTATACAGTTGAAGGTCGAGGATTATCCTTTTACACCCAAACATACAAAATATCATAGCACATTGGAATATGGGATGCAACTAGGTTCAAAGTATCTGGTGCCCTAACACCTAGCCCGATCGTTCATCCAGTGCCATAAATCCCGTGCGATCTGTACACCATCCAGGTAACTAAAGCCCCGTTACCCCTTGCTCGGCTATCTTAAACTACAATACTACAACTAACTAAACTTTCTAGTTGAGTCTATACAGGGGCTTATTAGATAGCATTTGGGACACTAAAGTATACTACAACTAACAGTGAGTACACCACTACAACAGTTAGTAAACTACAACTACAGTTAGTACACTACAAGCTGACACTGAACCCCATGCTGAGTCTCACAGCAGTGATGTCACCAGTGTGCCCTGGTTGTGCTTTGACATCACTCTTATAAAAAATTATAACCAATAAATGTTGACCACAGAATTTTAATGAATTATCATTTTTATTGCTAAATTAGTACTTTTATTTCAGTAAAGAACGCTTGTGTTGCTGTATGTGTGTGTGTGTGCGTTGTGTGTGTGAGTGACAGTCAAAAGTTTGGACACATTTTCACAAATGATTCACACAAAAAAACACATCCCTCAGAATTCTGCAGATTTTCACTTAAGATCATTGCAGAAAACTGAAGAAAAAAAACGCGGGGAAAACGCTACTTTTTAGTCATTTAATAGCCATTATCTTGAAAATTGGTGGCCATATTGGAATTCAATTGACACCATCGAGTTATTCCAGTCATAATACATTCATTTTGATGCTTGGATCATTAACATTCTTCTGTTAATTCAAGTTCTACCTCGAAAACCTTTTTTTGGCGTTTGACGAGGCGGCCATCTTGAAAACTGGCGGCCCTCTTGGATTTTCAGCTGGGCAACGTACTTTTATTAGAAGGTAGGCTATGTCCTGGACATCATTTGTACCAAATTTGGTGCTTGTACCATGAAGTGAACGATTCGGCTCAAAAATGGACTTAAGCAGCCCCACTAATACTCTGTCTCTTCTTCTATCCTGTTTTACTTCAATCAGTTTCTGAACATGTCTATGTGGGCAGCACTTCTCCAACATGGCAGCACTGTGGCTCCAAACTGTGTCTCTGCTGGTCTTACTGGTCGTCACCTGCCCAGGCTCCCAGGCCAGCCCGAACTCTTTGTGTGTCGACCAACTAAAAAACGCCCTACGGATTATCTGTAGGGACAGAGGGGTTGCCTTTGGAATTGGTGAGAAACCCAACTGTAAAACACGCCACGTCACGTCAAATCAGACTCAATTCAGTTCCTCTGAGCTTTGTGTGCTCTAACTTTAAACCAGCATGTTGATGACTTCTCTCTCTCTCTCATCATCATCATCAGGGGCCCAATTGGAGCGATGCTGTTCCAGGCCCTGCTCCAGGTCTGAGCTGCAGCGACTCTGCAACTGAACAGCTCAGACACCAGCACTTCACTGGATGGGAGCGTGCCTATGTTCCCACAGCCCTATGTTCCCTCAGCCCTATGTTCCCTCTGGACTCTCTCTACCTATTTGGACTCTACCTATCTGGCCTGTCTAGCCTCTACCTGGTCTTTTTACTAAACTTAACCAACTCCTTTCTTCATTGCCTAAACCCAACCAATGGTAGGACCAAAGGGCTGAGGGAACATAGGGCCTAATTTTCAGTGACAACAAAAGTTAGAAATGAGGGAACATAGGGCTGAGGGAACATAGGGCTGACCCCCACTGGATCTCTGTTGGTCCTGCCTGGCCTGGCCTTAGCTTAGCTTCCTGGATAACGACACGTAACATCCACCTTGCCGTTATTATTGGTGCTATAAAAGCCAAGAGTTGTCACATGTGAGTGATGATAATTAAATGATTTGTCTTTTTCCAAGAAAGTAAAGTTCACTGTTTTTTTTGTTGTTGTTTTTGTTTTTTTTGGACTGTACAACTCAAATGTGAACAAAAAAAATAAATCATTCATGCCCACAATGATGTTCAACTTCTTTCAGAGGACATGTTCCTATTGTGTTTGAATGTGTTATCAACTAATATTACTAACAATAACACTCATACATCCATCCATCATCTACACACAGCGTATCTGTACAGGGTCACAGGAGGGCTGGAGCCGATCCCAGGTGACAGAGGGGAAAGAAAATGACAACGGGGTCGTTCATGGTGGGGTAGCTGGGATTGTCTCATTCAGAAATTAAAAAAAAAAAGTTACAATTATTCAATCTAAAGTTGCTGATTTTCTGTTGCATTGACCTGTACTTTCAAAAATTGTGCAATGATGCAGATGGGAAATATTTAATTGCTGGGCTGCTGTTCAGCAGAGTCAACACAAGGTTTGTAGGTGATACGTAGTTTTCGGGAAAAGGGGCTGAAACAATGTGTTTGCTCATTGGCTCAGTTTGTTTTAAGTGTTGTAATGTTTTTTAAATTTTACAGCAGAGCATCCAGTCAGAAACACAAACACACAAACACAGTTGTGTCTATGTGCTGTAGGGGAGTATTAATGGAGAGGAGTCCCTCTGCTCTACAGACGATACAGCTGCTGCACATCTCCTCCTCCTTCTCCTCCTCTCTCTACTCTAGGTAAGCTCTTCTCCCCATCTTCCACTTCTACATTTACTGCTGCCTTCTGTCCTCTTTTACTTCTACTAGTTTCTGAACATGTCTATGTGGGCAGCACTTCTCCATCATGGCAGCACTGTGGCTCCACACTGTGTCTCTGCTGGTCTTACTGGTCGTCACCTGCCCACGCTCCCAGGCCAGCAGCCTGCACACTTTGTGTGATGGCGAACTTCTAGACGCCCTACAGTTTATCTGTGAGGACAGAGGGTTTTCCTACAGACCTAAAGGAAGTGTGGGCATTGGAGATGGTGAGAAACCCAGCTGTAAAACACGGCACAAAACAAAACTTACTTATTTTATTTTAGTGTATAGTGACGTATTGTAATGTGATGGAATTCAGACAAGCAAATCAGACTCAGTTCAGTTCCTCCAAGTAGGGATGCACATGATTAACCGTTTAACCGTTAACCGATAACAAGAACTTTGACCGATTAATACTATCGGTTATTTATTTATTTTATTAGCTCCTTATGTCGTCAACTCATGGGGGCACGTCGACACGTGCAGAGTTCACGTGCCTTCAGTCATATTTCGCAGCAAAAAGTTACACAGGAGGACTGACAGTATGTGCAGCAGCCCCCATGAAGGAAGATCAGACAATAAATGTAGCCTACACGGACATAGATGTGAATCACCTGTAACAACGGCGCTGGAAAAAAAAAAAAAAAAAAAAAAGGACGTCGCTGCTCTCCAGCCTGTTCACCTGCAGCTCTCCTGCAGCTCCACAGAGGAGCTCTGCTGTTCCTTCAGCCTGGTGTTTGGCTGCACTTCGTATAAAAACAGTTCTACATTGGACGATCTAACCTGAGCGCGATCAGCTGAGACAGAGCGCACTGATCAGCTGTAGCAGCGCATGTGTGTATTTAACGGCAAAAAAAAAAAAAAAAATTGAAACACCCAAAAAAATTTTATTTATTTATTTTTTTTGGCCGTGCGCCGCAAGATTCTTAATCTTATCGGTTAACGGTTAATAATCGGTTAACGAGCGTCGGTTATCGGTCAGAAAAAAAATTCAAAATGTGCATCCCTACCTCCAAGCTTTGTGTGCTCTAACCTTAAACCAGCATGTTGATGACTTCTGCTCTCTCTCTCTCTCTCTCTCTCTCTCTCTCTGACGGCACACAACGCATCATCAGTGCGCAGCAGGAGGCCGACTAGATTCAGAAGGGATGAATGCTGTTCCAGGCCCTGCTCCATGTCTGAGCTGGAGCAATTCTGCAACTGAACAGCTCAGACACCAGCACTTCACTGGATCTCTGTTGGTCCTGCCTGGCCTGGCCTTAGCTTAGCTTCCTGGATAACGGCATGTACTGTTGACATCCACTTTGGCGTTATTATCGTCTCTCTATAAAAGCCAAGAGTTGTCACATCTGAGCAACGATAAGTAAATGATTTTAAGAAAGTAAAGTTCAATGTTTTTTTTTGTTCTTTTTTAACCATACCAGTGTTTCCTCCAGGATTTTTTTAAAGAGTGGCGGCGAGGGTGGTCTGATCGACGGGGGGGGGGGGGGGGGGGGGGGCGCGACCGGATCGTCGACTAGTCGCTGATGACGTCATTCATATTTTTCCCATCATAACTAAAATCCCAGGAGGAGGGAACTGCTCTGCAACAATCTGTATCCACTGACTGACAGCTCACGCACAGAAATTAGTCCACAGAACAGCAGCTTTATAAACAACAAACTGTAAATCAGTTTGTTTTTTTGTAACATATAGCTACAGGTGCAAAAGAAAATACTGTAGCTACTGTTCATTAAACAATTAGGGAGGAAAACGACACACAGGCCTCGTCACCATCACAGTCCTGCTCAGTCACAGTTTCACTCACAGTTTTTGTTTTTCCTGGTTGGTTGCTGCTGTTGTTGTTGTGCGCGACGTAAAGCTGTCGATATGAGCGGAGTTTTTGGGGGGTTTTTTTTAATTGCCGGCAGCCCGGACACACTGGCCGCGGAGGCGGCAGTTTCTCCTGCTCTCTCTCTCCACGCCGGTCAAACATCGAACCGTCTGTAGGCTACTCAGTTTTCCACACACACAGGTCTGTCTCTAGCCTGTATGTAGCCTATGGATGTGTGTCTTGTGTGCAGACGCAACTGACAAATATTTATAGACGGACAAGCAAACTTAATCATCATTTATTTTATTTTGAAAATTGACCGGATTCTCTCGCCTTTTCTGTGCCTGACTTCCTGTCTGGTAGGCTACGCGCTCGTTCTATCCAGCTTGACGGCGCTCGTATTTTTTTCATTCAGCGCACTCAGCTGTTGTTTCAAGCCGCTACTCTTGTAGCCTACTGTTAGGCTACATGATCAGCGACTAGTCGACGTCAAGCTCAAAACGTCATTGTGGAGCAGGGGACTAGTCTGTGCAACCCCTAGTGGAAAACCTGCTTTACATTATTTTAACATTAAAAAAAAAAAAAAAAAATCATCATTCTGAAGGTGTGGCGGCTTTTATTTTGCCGTGGCGGTGCGCCACGATCAATTAGCCTACATGTAGCGGAAACCCTGCATACAACTCAAATGTGAACAAACAAGGTTTTATTTGTGAATAAATAATTCATGCACACAATAATGTTCAACTTCAATCTGTGTACATGTTCCTGGTGCATTGATCTGCACGCTACACTTGAAAATTGCAAAACGCTGCAGGCTGTAAATGTGTAATAGTTGAGTAAACACAAGGTTTGTAGGTGATACGTAGTTTTCAGGAAGAAGTGGTCAGAGGTGAACAACACGCCGGCTCATTGGCTCAGTTTGTTTTATGTCCTATAATGTTTTTACAGCCAGTCAGAACACACACACACAGTTGCGTCTATGTGCTGTAGGGGAGTATTAATGGAGAGGAGTCCCTCTGCTCTACAGACCTGATACAGCTGCTGCACATCTCCTCCTTCTCCTCCTCTAACTCTAGGTAAGCTCTTCTCCCCATCTTCCACTTCTCCATTTACTACTGTTTTCTATCCTCTTTCACTTCTATCCTAGTTTCCTAACATGTCTACTGTATGTGGGCAGCACTTCTCCATCATGGCAGCACTGTGGCTCCACACTGCGTCTCTGCTGGTCTTACTGGTCGTCACCTGCCCAGGCTCCCAGGCCAGCAGGCCGATGCATCTCTGTGGCTCCCACCTGGTTGATGCCCTATACTTGGTCTGTGGGGACAGAGGGTTTTTCTATAATCTCGAGACAAAGATGGGCGCTGCAGAAGGTGAGAAAACCAGCTGCAAAAAAAACATGTCACAGCACAAAACAAAACCGGCTGAGATGCATTTTATTTTAGTAGTAGTAGTAGTAGTAGTAATAGTAGTAGCGATTTAGTAGTAGCGGGTGATGTATTGTAATGTGATGTAATTCAGACAAGCAACAACATCTATCGCTCTTTCTCTCTGACAGCTGCATCAGTGGGCGGAGGGAACGAGCAGGTGAAGACGCCGGTGAAGAGAAGCATACTGGATAACTGTTGTTTCAGGCCCTGCAACATCTTTGACCTGCAGCAATACTGCAACTGAACAGCTCAGACAGCAGCACTTTGCTGTATCTTTGTTTTTCCTGCCTAGTTTGGCCTCACTTAGCTCAGCTTATAGCTTCCTGGATGACAGCATGTAACTTCTACCTTGGCCAACAGTTGCCACATGTGTAAGTAAATAATTATCTTTCAAAGAAAATAAAGTTCAATAGTTGAAAGACTGACTGGTTCTTTGACAGTAAACAAGGGCAGGTTCACTCAGCAACAACCTGTGAGCTCGAGGTCTGACACACCTGGACTGACATCAGGCACAAGCCATACAAGACGGACGCAGTCAGGATGCAGATCAGAGGCTGGTGAAGATAAAGATTGTGAAGCAAAGGAGGAAAGTGCACGCACATCCAACTAGTAGGCAGGTGCAGGACAAAAAAAGTTGTAGTGAAAGAAAAAGAAAAATGTCCGCACACTGCTAAAAAACACTCCCAAATTTTATTAATCGACAACATTTCAACCACCTATGGGTCTTCTTCAACCAACACTAAGGAACTTTTCAACCTTCATATAATATTTTCATAAATTTTGTGATGGTACATCGACTTACAACAGGTTGAATGACACCTCTGTCATGGCCTGAGGGGGTCTGTATCATTATGGTCTGTATCGCCTTCACTGGCACTAAGCAGCTTCGAGGTGGATGGTAGGAACCCGGCTCTCACTTAAGTTTCACTTTCACTTTCACGAGTCGCGACGAGGAGGGAGCAGGCAATGCGGTACTTTTCCGTCGGATTGTGTATGTGTGTTTACTGTGAAATGATCGGCTGGTAACAGAAACTTAGTTTGGACGTCTTCTGTTCATTTCAATGCACCGGGAGATCAGGATGTTTGCGGCGCTACGAGCTGGTGCACTACCGCTTTGGTCCACTGGCGCCGCCAAACTCAACCAAAATTGAAAGTTCTTTAGTTCTGCTTTCAGGTCATCTGAAGGTGTGTTTGGGGTGGGGCATATAAATAAGGGGTGGGATGAAAAGTTGGCAGTGACTCGTAATTGTCACCTGCTGCAATTACAAAACCCCATCTTGATAAGTAATACATATAAACAATTGGACCATAACAATGACAACAACCCAAACCCCAGGTCGCAAAAAAGATAAAGATTGTGTCTTATCCCAAACTACTGTAATTCACAGCACGTGTAACAAATGCAGCATATGTACCGGTAGGCTACTGTTTATTAGCACTGATTTATTTGTGAATAAATAAATTGATTTATTTCTGAATAAATCAATCATGTTCAGCTTCAGCCTGTGGACATGTTCCTGTGGTGTTTAATGCATTGTGATAACTGATACTGCTAACAACAACATACGATGTGATACGATCATTTTTGAGTAATGTAAAGAATAGTATGTACAAATGAGGAGTAGTATATGTACAGCCAGATGCTCCTCAGTGCCTGTAGCCCCGCCCAGCTGTGACCACCTAGTGACACTGACCTTGATACCAAGTGCATTCACCAGCACTGTGAGTCTTAATTCATGTGGCTGGTTTCAACTGAGCCAGTGTGAACAGACGGTCGGTCAGGAGTCCACGAGGATCGGCCAGGTACCGTCTCTTTGATGTGAGCGTAGTGATGGTCACCGCTGACAACAGTCAACTCTCTCTCACTCTCTCTACAGTGAAACTGGCTGAGAACTATAATATATATATTTATATATATAAATTCAAGGCTTACACCGTATCATGAGGCTGTGAGTAGTCTTTCTCAAAATGAGCTATGGCACAAATGCATGATTTTGTGTGTGTGTGTGTGTGTGTTTTCTGTCACATTTAGCAGAGATCGGCACTTCCCCCTGCTGGCTGTTCAGCAGATCTGCTGGAACCAGTTTGTCCTTTGAAGCCTCAGCATCATTGTAGAAGCAGAGATAATATTTTAACAGCAGAAGAAACATGAGCACTGTAGACTGACTATTTATAATAGTTTTTTAATTAATATAAGTCATATTGAACATTAACCCAACAGTGTACTGCACGTCACTGTAAATAGTACATACATTACTGCATGGTTTTTCATAATTTCATTCGTTTCATAATGATGATAATAACTAAAGTCCAGTGCAGTGGTACAGTACTGATCACAGAGTGAATGCATGAGGGATTTCACTGGTGAGATTTATGGAGGGAGAAAGAGACACACGGAGTCTCTTTGTATTCCACCTGAGACGCTGTGCCTCCATATTGCAATTTCCTGTTTGAGTCTTATCTAGAGCAACCTGGAACTGTGCTCCAGCAAAAAGCCTCACACAGCCCCCTCTGCTCACCTGCTGCTACTCCATCTCTCTCCCTCTCCCTCTCTCTCCCTCTCCATTCTCATTTTTACCCTCCCTTCCTGCCTGTGCAATGTCATGATTAGTATGCTAAGAACCAGTAAAGCTTCACCTGGACATCAGTCACTCAGACGATCAGTCAGCTGTCTCGCTGTCAGTCAGTCAGTCAGTCGGCTGATCAGTCCCCACCGGCTCACGCTCTTGTTGAATTACTCATTCAATTGCTCGGCTGATCACACCAGCCACTTAAACTCACTCACTCATCCTTTAATTTATTTTTTGTCATTATTATTTATTTTTTACTTTTACTGTGTTTCCAAATGCCCCGTGTGCCTGCATGCTTCATGGGAGGCACAACAGACATATTAGACTGAACAGGGCCTACTTCCCTCCTGTTTATATTTCCCCAGCTCCCAGTGAAGAACGGCGTTCAGCTCCTATTTGCCCTCACACTGAACTACTTGCTCAGCGCTGGGTCTCCAGGACAGGGGAAAAAACAAGCTTGCGTGATGGCGATATATCAGCAGAAAGACGAGGTGGAAGGCAGCTTATTTCCTCTGACAGTAACCCTCAAGACCTGGGCTTTGAACATCTGTACAGAAACAGAATAATTGATGTGACACTCTCATCCAGATGTTACAAGATAGGTTTATACTTTATATTGAAGAGGCTAAAAACGAACATAAAAGTCTTCCCTCTGGGTCTCTTTTTTTTCTCTTCTTCTTATGTTAGTTCTTATGCCACATGTGAACACACCTTTGACAGATGCCTTGGAGGGGTAAGACTCACTGACATGCTCACGGAAACGGTCACCAGGGCAACGGCAAACGTGTTTTTTTTTTCCTTCAAAGGCAGGTAAAATTGTGTCTCTTGAAACTGATATCCAGTGTTTCCCTTCGCTTTCATCGCCACACTAATCAAAAATCAAATGCTTTTCATTAATTGGTGCAGAGAGAGTTGGATACACAGAGAGAGAGAGGGAGAGAGAGATGGAGAGGGAGAGAGGCAAGTGAAGCAGAAGGCTGATCCCTCTGTTTCTCCCATGATTACATTCTGTTCAGGCCCTGTTGCAGGGAGAAGGAGGAAGATCAAGCTTCGGCCACAGAATATGAATTTTATATCTGCAATGCAGCCGAGAGGTACCTTCATGTAACAGGCAGCCTGACTTGGCACTGAGAATAAAGATCTGTCTTTGTGCATTGGCTGATTCTTTTTTTATTTATTTATTTTTTAACAGCTATACTAGGTTTAACATTCAGTGACAGTGTTGACATAAATTTTATACCACTGTCACACTCCACCGCCCTTTTGTTTGCCTGTTTGTCATTTTGTACTCTAAAGTTATTATTCTTGCATACCTGACATGGTCATAATAATTATTCCTGAATCATAAATAAAACCATAAATATTCTGGATCAAAAACCAGTGTGTGTGTTTTTTTTTTGTGAATATTTACTACTCAAAGAACAAATGACACATAAAACATAAGTCTAAATGTGTGTTGGGGTTGTACAGCACATGGTCAAGTGTGGTCTGGCTTGTTTTAATGAAATATTCATAACGCGGTGCACATTTCAGTCACAATGGGCTACAGTGGGTGAAAAGTCATTAGAATCTACCCACGAGCAGTGTGATGAATGAGTGGATAAATGCTGACAGGTGCTTTGTATTATTGCCTGATCATTAGAAAGGTCCCACAAAGTCATAGAACCGAGGCACTTTTGCAGGGTTCATCTATTTAAGTGTTATGTTCATGAACTTGCTGTTTATTGCGACGGGAAATTAAAGTGAATGGGAGACATGACACATCAGGTGCAATGTGCTATTATGTCTAATTTTTACAAATAAAGAATACATAAATAATGTAAATATTGAGTAGAGCGGCCTTTATTTTCAACTGAACTTAAATACAAATGAGTTGTTAAAGGGATAGTTCAACATTTTGGCAAATTGGCCCATTGCCATAATCGCTATATCGTCATAGCAGTAGGTTCGTTACCTTTAATTGTCGGTGTAAGCTATTTTTAGAACGGCGGAGCGAAGCAGCAGGCTGCTCAGAGCTACGCTATGGAGGCTAAAGGAATTTCTTGGTTTCCCTCATCAAACTCATCAAATACAAAATCCCAAAACTCAAAAACGCTCTGGTGGACAAGTTGTGACCGGCACATTCACCACGCTATGAGATAATAATGGAACGTTACGAAACTGAGCCGTTTTTGAGGTAAATACAGGGTAAATACAGAGTCTGCTTGCCGAAAAACTGTCCCTGAACGCAACGCGCATCAGCGGTTTTGCATGAATTTACCTCTGAAACAGCTCCGTCTCGTAACATTCCGTTATTATCTCATAGCGTGGTGAATGTGCAGCTCACAACTTGTCCACAACAGCGTTTTGGAGTTGTTCGATTGTGTATTTGATGAGTTTGATGAGGGAAACCAAGAAATTCCCTTAGCCTCCATCGCATAGCTCTGAGCAGCCTGCTGCTTCGCTCTGCCATTCTAAAAATAGCTTACACCGACAATTAAAGGTAACGAACCTACTGCTATGACTATAGCGATTATGGCAATGGGCCAATTTGCCAAAATGTTGAACAATCCCTTTAATGGTTGTGTTGCCCAATCTGGGGGAAAACAGCACAGCAATAATAATAACGTACCACATCGGTATGTTTGGTATAAAATAAGACCTGAGGCCACAACAAGAAGTTGCCAAGTCTGATATTCTTTGTTACTTATTTCAGCCGAGACCTCGCTCAAGAATTAAATGCTCTTTCAATATAATGACACTTCACTGAAGCCCAAAGGCATGTAAACATCCCATTACATTAGAGCTGCTCTCTGCTGATTGGTGCTGTGTTGACCTGCTGTTTACTCATTGTGTTCCTGTGTGTGTGTGTGTGTGTGTGTGTGTGTGTGTGTGTGTGTGTGTGTGTGCGTGCGTGTGTGTGTGTGTGTGTGTGTGTGTGTGTGTGTGTGTGTGTGTGTGTGTGTGTGTGTGTGTGTGTGTGTGTGTGTGTGTGTGTGTGTGTCCTCTTACCCATAGGACAACCAATAATATTTTTGGAACAACTCTTTATTAGTATATAAAGTTTTTTTTATTCTTTTAATAAACTAATTAACAGTATGTAACAGTGTTTTTCTAACTTGTGGTTCACGATGTACTGACCGGCACAGGAAGTACACAACTTTGGATGGTTTTGCCTCCAAAACTGACAGAAAATGAAACTGCCCAAGGGGAAATAAGGAAATAACTCTGCAACTGAACTGTTCACAGCTGTAAGAAATGCACCAAGTGGTGTAGGGTTAAAGTAAAGTATGGACACAGGCCAGTGTGAGTGTCTATGGATATCCTCATTAGGGCTGTCAGATCAAACTTCGCTATTCGAACAGAATTCAAATTATTTAAAAAATGAGAACATTCGAAGGTGAAAATAGTAAACATGTTGATAAAACAAACACTTTTGTTGTTGTTGTGTGCGACGTAGAGCTGAAGCTTTAAATTTACGAGCAGAGTTTTTTTAATTGCCCGTTTATTTGGCCGGGGCGGCGCGCCGACGTGTTCCCACACGCACACCACGGACGGATCGATCAACTGTGATCCGTTGCACCACTATTTCGATTTCCCTCCTTGAAATTTTATATTGAGTTGGTAAAACTTAAAGGATGAATATGGAGAATGTTTATTAAAAACTATATTTTTTCAAAGATAATACACCCACAGGGCGTTTAGAGGGGTGCAGAATAAAAGTATTGCTTATATTTAGTCTGATTCTGAATTTAAAAATTTTTGACAGGTTCGATGATGACTTCCTGTTTACATCGTACCAGCCAGTAGCCGCCATTGTGGCTCACTTCTCCGCTGTTTATAAGCCTCCTCCTGGTCGTGTGCATTTGTTTTCAACGAAGCCTTTTAATAATCGATCAGTGGACCAATATCATATGCATGTTACGATGTGTATTTGTGTATTTCCTGGTTTTATGAAACTGATTTGTGGAAAAGTTTTAATTTTTTTCTATACAGTATTTCTGCTCTGAAAACCCAAACTGAAACCTACACGGAGGTTTCCTCATGGACCTGTATAGAATCGGATGTATTGATCGAGATGATTGCCAACCTGGTCCACAATGAGACCAGAAGACTGTGATCAGATCCCCAGCAGCCTGAATACAACGTTTGGCCTTTGAAATAAAGCCTCTTCTAACCTATAATCTCTCATTGATCACCTCCACGGTTTTCCATCTACCCTGTCCCTTTGGATTAGAGACAGGGGGAAAAAATGGAGCCAAGTCCGCCTTCCCAAACTCACCTGGACGACGCAGCATCAAGGAGATCAAAGAACAGGAAATGGCACAATGTCAATATGACATTTTGTTGCTTGAGGCAATGTGGCATTGAAAAACACCTTAGAGATTAGTGTGTGGTGGGGGGTCTGGTGAATCAGCTCAAGGTCAAACAACACTAACAAACACACACACACACAAGAATAACACACACCCCGAGGCACACTATTGTAGCAGGAATACACGGGAAGCTTCATGCTAATAAACTCGCCCAGAAAGTGGCTGTTAACCTTGTCAACAAATGCGTCCTTCCTGATGCAGAACATCAGATTTCATTATTACACACGTCAAATCACGTTGGTTTCAACTGTGCAAATTCAATTTCAGCGCTGATAGGCCTTGTGAATGTAAACCGGGGTGGGGGGGTTCATTATGGTGTGTTTGTTTATCATTACCTCCAAAAAATAGCTACAGTATATGTTCAGCATGAGCAGCAGTGAATGGTGCAGATGCTAATATTCAAATATTTTCTATAAATGGACCTCTCGCTTTGTGATAAGTCATGGAATAAAAGTGGAAGAAGACGGAGAAAAGGGACAGTACTGTGTAGTGAAGTGGAGGGTGGGTGGGGAGGGGCTGGTTCAACATGCACCTCCACACTCAGATCGTCCACCTCAGACAATATCTGCAATCTGCATAACAATGTAATTATAATCTGCTCGATCCTCTCCTCTGCAGTTCCCCCCTCTCTCTCTCTTGAGCAACAATCGCAGCGGCACCAAATCTACCTCTGATTGTTTTGGCAAAGCACTGGCTATTTAATCAGGTGAAGTGAGTGACGAGCACATTGAAGAACAACCCCCTTATAGCATTAATCACAAGATAATTGGATTGGAAATTAGGGAGACGTTGTCTTTGTATTCCATTAGCTTGGAGTGGATTTCTCATCACTCTCTGGCAGCGAGCGCTCCTTTCTTTCTTTCTTTCGTTTTTTTTTTTACATACTTTGTGCTCACTCTCGCTCTCTTTCCCTGAGGCTTTCCGCAGACGACGGCGAAGGTGGAGGGAGAAGATTGGGATAAAGGAGGAAAAAAAGGGAGTAAGAGAGGCAGATGGAGGAGAGAGAAGAGGAGGAGTTTGGTAAATTTGATTCACTTAATTTTGTATAAAGGGGCCCGGTGTCCTCATAGGGTAAATTGATCCAGTCACTGTGATGAATAGGCTCAATTACTCTACCCAGTGTGGGACAGGGGTGAATACACGTGTAGGGATACGCCCCCTTGTTGTCGGCTAATTCCTCAGACATCATCTTACATCTCTTCACGTGGAGAAATCACTGATTGTCACTCTCTCCTTCCATCGCCTTCATTATTTCATTTCTGAATTCCCCATGCTAAAACAGTACTGAGGAAAACACTGATGTATGGAAACTATCCACGTGATGTTCCTCATATCACTTTACTGTATGATGTGTAGGTGAAATAGAGTTTAATATGAAATATTCAGACACTAGATCTTTTTCTTTTGACATGTTGGGTAAAGGAATGAATGTTGTTGTTTCTAAAACTACATGTTTGTGCTTTGTTGTTGGCATAAACATTCTGGCAAATTGGCCCCCTATAATCCCTATAGTTTTAGGAGTAGGTCCATTACCTTTAATTGTCAGTGCAAGCTCTTTTTAGAACGGTGGAGCAGAGCCGCTAGCTGCTCAGAGCTACGCTACGGAGGCTCATTGGTTTTCTTGGTTTCCCTCATCAAACTCATCAAATACACAATCCAACAACTCCAAAACGCTCTGGTGGACAAGTTGTGACCAGGGTTTCCGTTGTCCGGTAATTACCGGACTTTGGCCGGTAAAATCTGCCGAAGTCCGGAATTTTCTAACCCCGCCGGTCAAAATGTCCGGTGAAAATATTCCGTCCGAGTCCGAGCACAATTTGAATTTTATTAAAAAAAACTTTTGACATCAATGGCTACGAGTGTGCTGTATCACTTTACTACGTGTGCTGTTCCTGTTTCAGCACCTCATCAACACTGGTGTGCGCTCTCTCCCAGCATCTTCAGTTTCCTTTTGCAGAGATAACATGAAAATAAAATAACATACATGTGCCATATTCCATATACTGTAAGCACTAAACAACCTCAGCTCAGTGTCCAGTTAGCAGCCTTTCCCAGAGCTTTAAATCACACTGCACTGTCTTCATCAGCGGATGGAGTTTGCTCAGTCGTTATGATAATAGGTGTGTTCACATAAGCTCACCGGCTCTTTAATTTTTATGCATAACACTTTCAGGAATTCTTGACTATGCTAATCTCACCAGAGCAGTGAGGTCTAATAAGACAACATAAAACACCTGCATGTGTGTGTGTGTGTTATAAGGAGCTAGAGGCTATAAGAGTGAAAACAGCTGTGCTATTGAACTGTGAGTGTAGGGTATTCAATCAATTTCCTCAACACAGTAGGTGTTATAAAGATATTTTCACATTTCTATCCCTCTTGTTTAAAACATGACTATAATTAAATCCTGTTTTGTACATGTTTTCACAGGAATTATCGAGTGATGTGCAAATAATACACCTCGTAACTTTCAAAATGATCATCAGGAGATATCAAACCACTCCTGCAGACAGTCGTATCTCTGACCAGACAAATGACGACAACAGAGCTACGTTCAGAGCTACGTTCAAAGTCGCGATCCCGATCATGTTTAGCTTCTTCTTACAATTCCCATGGTTTGGAGTTGTGGCAGGCGTCATTAGGTCTGCTGCATGTGAGCATAATACAAAGATCAATGTGCACACAGAGGTTCATAAATCTGGAACAAATTGCATATTTCTGCTTTTGTGCATACACAGGCTCTAAGACTCTAATCTATAAAGTTTTATGCATTTGGCCCCAGGGGTCCAAGCAGCCGAAGCTTTCAACACTGTGAGCACTTAGTAAATTGCACAAGAGTAATTTACACTGGCCTAATATGATATTCTGCACATCTCCCCATTCCTAAGAAACCCCTTTATATCTCTTTTCTCCAATTTCTCATTTCACTCAAGCTTCAGTGTATTACTTTTTCATCACTTTAAATTGGATATCCCAGAATAATAGTGGCCTTGTCTATTATTAATACACTGAATCCATCACGGCAGAAAGAATAAGGGGTTTGGAAACCCCATGAAAGATCTTGAGGGCTTGGGGAACTTACGATTTCTCTGCACGCACATCCTCTGCCTACCTGTTTGAATGTGTCTCTGATAAGGATTTGAATGGGGGGGGGCATTATACAAGACTGCCTGCCAGCAGATCTCCTTTCAGCGACTGCTAATGAGAATCATCTACCTCAGAAGTGACACAGTTCACAGTGTGTCATAAGTTATCTATTCTATTTTGCTCTCCCATATTTTCTGAGGGATTAACTTGTGACAACATAGAATTGAACAGTGGTGGGAAACGTAAATCCATCATATGGGCAGGGCTTGACGCTAAGCTTTTTTCCAAGTAGCACTGTGCTACCATGCTGAAAAATTTAGTAGCACACAACATTTTTTAGTAGCACAATAAAAATTTTGTAGTTTTGGTGAAAATATCATTTTCAAACAAATAAAGTAGATTTAGCCTATAATTCTAACCCTGTAGACTAATTTTTAATGTTTTAACTGGCTCTTTGCCTTAACAAAAATCAGGAAAGACAAACAATGCAAATATGTGTGAGAAAATAGAATATTTATTACAACCAATATTAGTTTTTAGTTTTATGCTGTATGTGTGTGCATGTGGCCCAGGGGTGGGGGTATTGATGAGCAGTGAACCTATATTTCCCTCAGTATAAAAAGCTGAACATTACATACAGGGCTCTACACTAAGATTTTTTAGGAGCACAATGAAAAATGTTGTAGCAGGCTGTTTAAGCCTTAAATAATGCTGAGGGTCCAACATGACCCATTTTTACATTTGAGAACAGTAAAAACACCAAACATTTTTCCTCAACAACCTGTCACACAAGCAGCTCCATGTTGCCCCTGTGTGATGTTCAGGGACAGGTCAGACAGGGAGCTTTGAGGTTGAAGTTTATATGAATGTTGCACTGTGAGACTGTGACCACATGTCAGCTGTTCTCACCGCGACAAGCGTTTTTTTTTTTTGATAGCTCCACGGTAGCCTCGGAGGCCACGTACCACCTAAGGGCTTCCTTCACCTGGGGCAGAGCTCCGTGTGAAACAGTAGGAGAGACACAGCCCGAGACCGTGTACCGGAGGAAGAAGCAGGTCGAACGTGCACGGAAAAAAAGCGCATCGCACCGAATGTGCGCTGCTACGGTGTCGTCTTGGCGTGCATGACGCACGTCTACCTTGAAAGTAATGTGCGGAAAAGACGTTACATCTGAACGGCCCCGATGTACACAAGCTTTAATCAATGCGGCGGCCAAAATCACCAAACAGGCAGGGGGGGCGGGGCGGGGGGGATACTGCTCACGTTAAACAGCATGCAAAGCGGTGCATGCAGTTTCTGTCCGAGTCGCACTGATGCGACTGAATGCAATTTTTTATTCGCACGGGCTATTATCAACTCGCAAATGCGAGCAAAACTGTCGCACTGTCGAGCCCTGATGGGCTCAACTCTGCCGTAAGAAACATCAGCACCTCTATGTGTTTGATTTAGATGTAGTGCAGTGCTCATTCAAAAGGTTCTTGTTACGCCATTAATCGTCAAATCCTCCACTGAATCATCTTATCACTGTCATCTCATTTACACATCGGTGTAGAGCAGTTGTACTGCTGCGATAAGTCATTTCCAATTTGCAAATCTCGGATCTCCGTCTAAATTATTCCCATATTTTCAATGATCCGGAATGAGAATCTGTAGCTGCAGCTTGTTTTCTGGGGGATTGATGCTTTGACCAGGAGCTGCTATGTTTACCAGGTATTGCAGTTATGTGAATGCCCACAGCTCTTAGATACTTGTTCAATGTTTCTGTTCTTATGTTTCTCAAAAGAAAACTTCACCTTTCACCATCTCTGGTCATCAGCTATACTGTACAGTACATCCACCAATGGCCCTTTTCCACTACACAGTAAAGAGCTCGACTCGACTCAGTATAGGTCATTTTTCATCACAATTGAGTAATTCATAGTACCTCATCAATGTGGGCAGGGTCAGCAAAAAAAACTTGTTGAGTCAAGTTGAGTCGAGCCATGTAGCGCTACTGGAAAAGGGACACAAAGTCTGAAGTTGATCAGACAATAAGTTGTCAAGAATATACAGACATGGTAGACACAGATTCCTCCAAATATAGTTCAATTGAATCAACTTTATCCAACAGTGACATAAATGGGTTATCAAAATCCTTTAAGAAGCAAAAATTCCAGGTACAGCTTCTTAGAAATAACATTAATGTACATGTATGTAATGTAAATAGCATTTTAGTGTCATCTGGGCCTTTATATGCCAGTTGTCTTGGGGTTATGTTTATGTTCTTTATGTTCAATTTAGTTATATGAATGCACCTTAATACCAAGAGAAATTCTTTGTATATGTAAAGATACTTGGTAATTCTAATATGACAATATTGGACTGAAAACATGGAATATGAGTACATTACATTTGATTATTGGAAACTGTTAGGCATTTTTATACATTTTCGGACAAACAAATAGATATCCAAATAATACAGGATAATATACATTTACGCTTTTGTGTACAAAAAAATGTTCCTGTCGTTGACTGTCAATTGGAATAATACACAGTATGGCCATTCTGAAATATCTAGTTCTGTCTTATTTATTGGTGAGAAATCATTAATTGAGTCTTCAGTATTGAATTCTTTCCTAGAGAACCAGCAAACAGCTTTAAAGACAGCATGTTCAACCCACCGTCTTGGCTGTATTTCAAAAGCCCCATTTACTCCAGCCTGTGTGTGAGTGGAGGCCTGGTGCAGCACACCTCTGAGTGTCACCCAGGGAAATTAGAGGGTGTTTTTGGAAGTTATGAAAGCAACTACAAGTGACAGCAGCTAAGAATGTGTGTCAGTATGAATGTAGCCTTTTCTATACGCACAAATATACACGATGGAAAATAAAACCAGATGACACTGGGTCAAATGCTGCATCTTCCCAGGAGCATCGTCTGGATTAATACAAACTTGATGAATCGTTTATGAGACTCACTTAAGATGAAATTCAAGGAAACTGAACACAAACTTCTTTTGTGTTAGTGAGCAGGCGTCAATTGACAGCGTAGGAATACAGATCAACCAGTCGCCTCCTGTTTCAATGGGTTTCAGGGTTGCAGGTTAAACAAGTGTGGACTCCTCTTTGAGACGTCTTCAGTCATTGCACTGTAGCATCAATGATACTGTATTCACATGGTTAAACCAATCTGATGCTCTGTCTAAATTATACAGCTTGAATCGTACCATAGGCTCCATTCATTCACTACAGGTTTGCATACTCATAAGTAATGAGCACTTATGTTTACCCGCTAATATTGCTAACATTGGTCTTTTGTGTTAACAGTTGTAACGTAGCCTACTGAGAATGACAGCTGTGTGGCTGCTGCTGCTGTTACTAAGTTATCACAATTAACTATGGCATTGATTTTGCCATTTTGCTTTTAATGATTAACAGTGGAGATTTCATCTGTCCAGTCCGTTTAGTGGTTTGTAACCAATAACGTTCATGTCAAGCAAAAAACTACTTGATAAAGATTCATTTTTTCAGAGATCCAACAGCACAATAACAAGACTTAGTTCTGTTTTCTTTTCAGAGGATCTCGCTGTGTTTTGGCACAATGATGCACTTGTAACTCCGGTCACATAACACTGACATTGGTTATGAATACGTATGTCTTTCATAACCTGTAAAGACTTTGCTCTGAGGAATGAGTCAGTGCTGAGTTTGACCTTTTTACAAGTTTATAGCAGCTCTCACAGTTGACCTTTCATTTTCTTAAGTCAATGATGCCTCCCACATTACAAAGCAGAGCCTCATTACCCACAGTGTCCCACCTGTCTCACACACTGGAATAAGAACAAATGTACAGATAGTGTTCACACTTTGATGAACACTAATACATGCAGCCACTCCATGTCAAAGACTCTGGGAAGTTGCAGGCAGTGTACACAGGTCAGAAGTTGTAATGCAAGAAATTAAGAACATTATGTGTCTGGATCGAGGTAATTACATCCAAAAAGGAAAAGTCTGTATACGCGAGTGAAGACTAGTGTTGGGCACGTTACTTTTAAAAAGTAATTAATTATTACTACATTATAAAAGTAGGCTACCTAATTACCAGGAAGGGTAACTATTGTGTTACTTTTGAATAAAATGCTCAAATATGTCAAATTACTTGGACTCGACCCCCTAATCCCCTAAACATAACCCTATACCTCCCGTTTAAAAAGGAACTAAGCAGGATTTCTCCCGTGGCTCTGCTACATTTTTACCTTAATTAAAAAGCTTCGGACTAATTGTGATAGTTACAGTAACTACATGACTTGTGACTTGTTACGAGTGAGAATGGAGGCTCTCTGCCTTCACCTGGTGTCTCATGGCTGAAAACCAACCCCGGTGTCCCAGCTCTCATCTCTGCGGCACCACGACACAAACATGCTCCGTAACCAGCAATCTTTTGCTTAGGACGGTTAAGATTACACAAATATACACGTAACATCGTATATGTTATACAATGGTATCCACCGCTCCATGCATTGATTTTTTGCTGGCTTCGTTGTAAACAAATGCACTTGGACGAGAGGAGCGTTAGCAAAACAGTGGAAAACCGACCAGGCGGCATAGTTCCCCTTTAAATGGAACCAACCAACTCACTCAGTATTCCTCCACACAGGCAGGTTACGTGACGGTCGCGTTAGTTCCAGATTAAAGGCTTTTTTCCAACTTGTCGATGGACTGAAAAAAATGTGTGTATTAAAGGGACAACGAGGAGTTTCTATTCGGTTATAAAAAAGTCTCACGTTAATGTGGATGAATCTCCGCTACCCACACTTGTTAATGGGCCCATTTTCGATAAATATATCGTTCTGTCTCTATCGTTATTTTGTTATTATTAGTGGTGGCGGAAATGCTGGTCGAGCCGACCAGCGTTTCCTTAATGAGAATAACGCAGCTGAATCGCTGTTTATGGTCGGAACTACGACGGTAACTGAACCTCTTTGAACCTCTGACTTTAATTATTGATGAATGAAAACATGAGTCCGTCTTGCGCCGGTCAAAGAATTTTACGGTGCGCGCGGAGGCTCATAAATGTAGTGTGAAAACGCTTCGCTTTTCCAAAACTCCTCGTTGTCCCTTTAATTTGTGACAGGACTTCTTGAGTCAAGTAATGGCAAGTAACGGCACGTCTTATTGTCCGTAATGGTAAAGTGTTACTTTTTTGATAACTTGTTGCTGAAAAAGGTAGTGCCGTTAATAATGCCACTATTATAACGCCATCACTGGTGAAGGCAAGATGACAGATCGCCATGAAATCACCTTTTACCTGCATCTGGGATATTGGATTTATTCTACAAAGTTGTTTTTACCCACAATTTGGAGCAGCCGTATGGAAGTAGACATGAATGGAGGATAGGTCTGCACAAGCCCAACATCCCCTCGGCGCCTCACAGCTGGGTGTCTGTTAATGTGAGCTGGTAAAAACAGAAGGAGAACCAACACCACAGTTTATACACTTCAGTCAAATAACTGCACAAGTAGTTGCAGTGAATTATAAAACGCCACCATTACAAATTCAGATTTTGAACAGTCAGAGCACAGATCAGAACTATTTTGTAATACCATGTAAAACAGGGATTTACTTTGTGCCTCAGCTCACTTTAAAATACTGCTGTATCCTTGATGAGACGAGCACTTCAATCCACTCGGCCCGTTCTGCTGACGAGAGTCGGTCTCAGTCCGACATCCGTCCGTCGCCATAGTAACACGGCCGGTACAGCTGCTTGCTGTTTAACTGACGGAGTTAAGTCGAAACTATTCTGTCAGATCTGTGATCAAACTGACGCTGAGTCAGCTCCTCGTCAAATCTACATTTTTTTTGTTTGTTTTGTTTTTACCTGTAGCTGCGCTTTTTAGGATCACAGCTGTTTTTTGTTCTGTCTGATTTTGTCTGTCATTTGTTTATTACATTTTTTTCTGTCTCTATCAGTTTTGTGCTAACTAAGCAAGCCTGTCTGATTCAGAGATTAATTGCTGTGTTGCTCCCTACAGAGACTTTTTTTTTTGTTAATATTTCACTGTCGGTATGAGAGACACAGTAAATCAGAATCTCCATTTGTAATCACTATCATTGTGTTTGCTCTGAAGGCCAGCTGCTGCCTCAACTTTTATAGAGCTGTGAAGTGCAAGTGGGGATGTGCCTTTTTTTAATTTTGTGTTCTCATATCATTTATTTTCTTTAGACTAACCTCATTTTGTTTTGTTTGTGTTTCTCCTCAAATGCAGCTACTTTCTTTCAGCTTGGATTAGGAAATTTAGCTCCTGCTCCCTCCCTAATTGTCTCACAGTAAGGAAGACTCTGAAGTCTATTTCAACTGTCGACATTTACTTAAGACTATTGTGTCTCTCAAGATACAGGATGTCTTTATAAAACCTTGACTTTAATTCTCTGGGACTTTATGAAACTTCACTTTGCATGTTATCTGAATGTTTGGCAGTTTTTTTTTATTATCTGCACGGCGTGGAGGCTGCTCTGGTGCCTCGGGCTTTTCTTTTATGTTAACCTAAAGAGGCTAACTTTCACACACTTGGAGACAAACTGCATTACAACGTTGCTGGAAATATTAACAGAGTGTGTAGATAAGCCCGCTATTGTTCACGTCTTAAACTCACCTCTAAATCCTGGATTTGGAGAAACAATAAAGCCTCTCTTTGCTTTGCAGTAACCATGAGCCACGTCCTGTTTGTCCTGCGTGTGTCTTTTCATCTGCATCACTGGTTGCATTAGCAGTGATGGCTGTTTTTGTATTTTGTATTTGTGTGTGTGAGTGTGTGAGTGTGTGTGTGTGTGTGTGTGTGTGTGTGTGTTCTTTCACCAGTTACACAAAGGCCCCGTGGGGAACTGATGACCTAGAAACTGAGAGATTCTGTCAATTGGATTCAGAGCAGTTTTCAGCTGGGTTTTGTGCTGAGGTTTTTAGTCTGCTCTCTGGTGTAATACAGTCCAGGTGCAAGTGAAACACAGTGTCACTATATGCACGACAGTGTACTTGTACTAATGGTGTAATCTGTTCAGAGCGCTACATCGTGATGCCTCAGTTCCTATTTAAGAGCGAAAACCTGGTCCCCATACTATTTATTTTAGGTTGTAAAAAAAAAAAAGGAAAAAAAAGAAGAAACCATCTTTTTGGTTCAAGGGTGGAAAGCAGCTTAAGTTAAGTGTTTCCTCTTCAAACTTCCCACTAACATAATGTTATATAACACAGCACAGCTTTAAATTGTGTTGGCTGGAAGTTCCACATGTGAATCCTCGGGGACGAACCATTAAGGAAACCATGGGCACAGCTAAACCCCAGAGAGGACAGCTGCAAAGGCTCATGGGAATTACAGATGGCAGGGATTCCACTTCCACAGCCTTGAAAAGCACGACTAACAAGACTCAAGACGATAAATCTGTGTACGCTGAAAAACAACACGGTGATATCCTGGTTCTCTGTAACACTGGAGGCATAAAACAAATGTGTACGTTGGAAAAGTGGAGCGAACTTTCAGGAGAGGGAAGGAGAAAGGTCGGTGAAGCTGTCAAAACTCAATACATGACTTCTAACCACGTCAGCAAGTAAACTTCATCCACAGGATGGTTCATAACAATAACAGGAGAAAAATCAATACTGTAAATCTATGATGAATACATTTCAATATAAAAACACAGAATTCAATCAATCTTCCACAACTCTTCTGAGATGATTCACATTTTAAGGAGAACCCAGAAGAGAATAAATAAGCACAAGCCAAAATGTGGACAACTAGTTTGGATAACCAATATAATAACTTAGCAAAAAGTCTGTACAAACTACTGGTTTCTGTCTGACAATATAAAACCCAGGAGTGTTGTTGTTTTTGTTCCTGAGGAAATGACTCAGAAGACTCACAGCGAGTGGCATCACACGATGGAAATCAGCGATGCCAAACAAAATTAAAATCAAAAACATCTTCCAGAACAACACGCTGGCTCCTACGGACGACTGAGCATACGCCATAATAACACTTAGCAGCGTTGCTGGTGTTTTATGTTGTGTGGCAACATGGTGCAGCGTTTGTTGATGACATGGCGAGTGGCACTTTTACGAGTGTGAATGTGTCAAAGTAAAGAGATGAAACGACGCGACACGTGTTCCTCCAGCGTCAGAGATCGAAATCACTGACGCTGAGACCAACAGACTCGCATCTTACAAATCCAGCTAAATGTTTCTGGAGGATGACCATATATCCCAGTGGGTTTTACAAGGAGAGCATGTTGTGGCCTCATTAGAGATAATTGCATACACTTATGCAAATTACAGAAATGTGCTGTTTCTCTGGAGGTTTGACACGTCTTCTTACCCACTCATTCTTCTCGGTTTTTGTCTCCCTCTGTAATCTTTGGGCCGCTACCAAACTCTCGCAGTGCCAAAATACGAGTAGCAGGATGTTTTTTGTTTTTTAAACCCTGTTCTCCCTCTGGCATCTCTGACCTTCCCTCCTCTCCCTCCTCTTAGTGTGAATGCCGTCCTTGGGTGTTTGCCTCCTCCTGTGTTTATGTGCAGCTTTGCCTCCTTCCAAAGCTTCATTATGGAGATGAGGCCCTTTGAGGCAAATTTGGGATGTGGGGCCGCACCTGTGGCTCACCTGGTGGAGCGTGCACCATTAAGAAACCTCAAGCAGAGAGAAATATTCACTGAATTAATCTTTGTCATCGTAACCTGCTTCCAAAAAGGGCCCCCTGCTTGTTTCTCGTCTCTAATGTACAGCACATGTAACTCTCTGTAGTGAAGGACACACGATTAACTTCTAATGAAACATAAGTATTTAAAGGGATAGTTCAACATTTTGGCAAATTGGCCAATTGCCATAATTGCTATAGTCATAGCAGTAGGTTCGTTACCTTTACTTGTCAGTGTAGCCGATGTCATATCTGGCCTTCTGCGTTGTGTTTCTCACGGCCTGCCCAAGGTGGGGTTCGAACCCTGCTCTCCTGCACGGCAGGCGACGATGCTAACCGCTTCGCCAAGAGGTTGACAATCCCATGGCTGTCAGTTAGTTAGCACGTCCTTTATGAGTGCACATCCGTTACATCAGTGCAAGCTATTTTTGGAACGGCGGAGCAGAGCCGCGAGCTGCTCAGAGCTATGCTACGGATGCTAATAGGATTTCTTGGTTTCCCTCATCAAACTCATCAAATACACAATCCAACAACTCCAAAACACTCTGGTGGACAAGTTGTGACCTGCACATTCACCTGTGAGATAATAACAGAACGTTATGAGACGGAGTTGTTTTAGAGGTAAATGCAGAGACTGCTTGCTGAAAAACTGTCCCTGAAGGCAACGCGCATCAGCGGTTTTGCATGAATTTACCTCTAAAACAACTCTGTCTCATAACGTTCCGTTATTATCTCCTAGCGTGGTGAATGTGCAGGTCACAACTTGTCCACCAGAGCGTTTTGGAGTTTTTGAATTGTGTATTTGATGAGGTTGATGAGGGAAACCAACAAATCCCATTAGCAGCTCCCGGCTGCGCTCCACCGTTCTAAAAATAGCTTACACCGACAAATAAAGGTAACGAACCTACTGCTATGACTATAGCGATTAAGGCAATGGGCCAATTTGCCTTAATGTTGAACTATCCCTTTAAGCTCAATCCATTATTTAGTGTAATCATTTTTTTTTAAGTCAGCCCAAGACAGACATCATATTCTCAACATTAGCCGATCATTTTTCATATCGGGCGTTTCTGCTCATCTCATCTGTTCAGTTACACACAACTGCAGCGTTGCCAAACTGTTTAATCACGCTCAGGTGCTTCATTACAGCTTCTATTTGTCTGTTAACCCACAACTTTCTCATTAACTTCACTGTCACACACTGTCACAGAACTTGGACCGACAGACTCCGAGTGACTTGTTGCCAGAAAACACAACACAACAGCAGTCGAGGAGGAGGATGAGGAGGTGGAGAGAGAGCTAGCCAACGTTCAGCACAGTGGTTTCACTTTAAAGAAAAAAAATAAAAATCACAGGTACCGGCCAAATGGTTCTTGCTATTCATTAAATTTGAGGACGTGGTTGGCAACGCGGCAAAGTTTGGTGCCGTCAGCACAAAGATGGGGAGGTGAAATGGTTTTAAATAGGTTTTCTGCATCACTGCACATTTTCTTATTACTGAAAAGGCACATACTGCAAAAATGGGTTTAGTTAGGGCATTTTTTAATATCCAGGACAAAGAAAGTTGTGTAAATTGATTTGTTGCATGAGGATTTTTCTGATGGTTCTTATTTTGTTTTGGAAGAGGAGACGGGATCACACTATAAAAGTTATTCATCTTGAATGTGCTCTAAATGACTTAACTAACCCTTCTCTCTCACCACTGAACTTTAGAGAAATTGATAACATTCAGCAACAGCATATGACATTTTCGACTCCTGAACGACAAAGTTCACCGAGCGCCAGACACTGGAAAGGCATCTACAGTACAAACAGTGGTGAAGGCTGTCAAACACATTCATGGTCAAGTTTTTACTTTCTGACGTTGCATCAGCAGAGCTGCCTATTGCCTCAGGATACAGGGCCGAGCGTGTTACTTAATTTAGACGTTGGGATGGATGGATGCAGGAATCTGGCAAAGGGCAGGGGAAATATGGAGGAGTGACAAAGCTTTTCTTAGGTTAACATGAGGTGGATTTTAGAGGACGGTATTTTTTGACCATTTAAGCAACAGAATCTAAAACACAACTATAGTTATACAGTTACTGCATGTATCAGCAAATGTTTGTTAAATGACATATAGCAGAGCAACACTAGCATTAGTTTGGAGCTGTATTTCATTATGTTATGTCCATACTCCCCTTGTTTAAAGGGGATCTATAAAAGTCTCCTCGCTTTTTTGCTGTTTTGCGAGAGTGGTGGATAACATTTTATATAATATACACTTTATGATGTGTATATTTGTGTCACTTTATCAGTCATAAACAAGAGATTACAGATTATGGGGCGTGTTTGTGTCGTGGTGCCATCGTGACCAGAGTTGAGACACCGGATCAGAGGCTCTGATCTTGCACAGTCAGTTTTCGGCCATTCTCCCTGGAATAAGTCATTTAACCATCAGAATTACTCCGAAGCTGTTTAATTAAGGTAAAAATCTTGGATAGTTCCTCTTTAACCTCTGTTTTAACTTTCACCAACTCCCAATGTTGTATCTGCCTGATCCTCAGTGCACAGCAGCGTACGTAGGTGGATCAGCGTAGCTTTTTTTCTGGTCGAGCTGCAAATGTCACCAACAGTAAAGTTGTGGATGAGGAAACTAAAACAATGAACTGGAAGAAGCTACAAAGCTGCCGTGAACTGCAGAGTTGGGTAATAACTGTAATAGCTAGCTTCTTTCATATCACATATAGGCAATAGGGAGTTAGCATAGTCACCCTCATACTGTAGATAGATACATGTCATAGATAACCTCATATAAGATATAATTCAAACACCAGGTGGCTGCAGCATAACCAGAGAGCTAACATTGTCACAGCATCACAGGTCTAATGATGCATGAACAAGGCAATAGTAGCAGTTACCTTATAGCACATGTTCAAATCCATTATGGAAAGTGAAGCCAAAGAAAACACAACATACGTAGTTCAGTATCTGTTCTATATCATCCAGTGCATATAGGAAATTAAAGTAACTGGGATATTATGTTAATGTAGGAAATGCATTAGTGAGTGTACAATGTGTTCTCTGTGTGTAGCTTAATGGCATACAATCAAACTAGGCAGTCAGTGATTGCTCAGACATTTTATTCTACAAGTATAATGATATTAAAAAAGAAAAACCTTAGAGCCCGATATGACACGGTGTAAAACCTCCTCTAGGGTGCTTCTATCCAAAAGTGAGGGGAACTGTTCACATCCTATACAGCTTAGGTAACAAAACAGCATGAGTGCACTAATAAAGCAGCACTTCTTCACACAAACACATACACAGGAGAAAGTCATAAGAAGTGCATTGGTGTTAACACACTGTCCATGATACTTCTCTGGCTTTGAATCCACATGAAAAAAGAGAGAATTACTGAATTATCCTCCAATTACATGGCTCCAGTCTGCAGCTAATCGCAAAAAACCCCTGTTGCATATAAAAACCATTTGCCTCATTCTGTGATTGCGAGACTTAAGGAAGCATCCATTATATCCATGTATGTCACTGTGTGAGTCACAGCAATTAGTTGGAACTAAACCAGAGCCTGATTGGTGCAGAGCAGACTTCATAACCTTAGGCTTCCCTTCAGAACATGTCTATGTTTATTCTATGTATGGCAGCTTTACTGGGGCCGCTGGCTAAATTGTGCTAAAATGTGTCATACGTCCTGACAGACCAGCAGACATCTTTTGCTTGCAATGACAGCCATTCTTACACACCACTAACTCTATAATGTCATGCCTTCCCACGGTGACGCACATGTCATATGTGGCTGATTCAAACCATACATGCCCTCTTTTCTATATGTTCTTTTTTTTTTCTTTCTCTGTGAAAATGACACGAACAAGCTGTTCCATGTGTTAATGAGTGCGAAAACACCACTCCTCCGTATATATAACACCTGAAATCGAAACGCACATATAAAATGTAACTTGCAAGCATTTACAAGACGGGGTGTAAAACATATAGGAGAGTGGCACAGGATTGACACATCATGCACGGGTATACAAATGATTATAGGATGTTTCATTTCGCCTCTAATTGCTACTCCCATCTTTTGAGCCTGTCACGCCACCGCTATGCAGATTGTGGGGGCAGGAGGAGAAAACAGGCAAGTCTGTATTTGGAGGTGTGAAAGAGAGAAAGAAGAGAGGGAAAGAAGGGAAGAGAAGATGTGTGAGAGGAGAGGGGAAATCAAGCAACAGCGACTGTAATGTGCGTTATCTAAAGATGCATTTTATCTGTCTTTTTTTGTTGTTTTTTATTACATGCACCTGGAGCTGTAATGTGCACGCAAACAACCACCTACTGTCACTTCTGGCAAATAAAAGTAGTAGTACAATTACTTTACTTTATTTAGAGTTTTTATATCAATCCCCCTTGATAAACGCACCGTACTTTAAGCCGTGCATGGAAAAGTTGCCAGGATGACGTGTTTCTTTTTATTACCATTAACTTGGCCTCTACGGTTTATTTTGAAGCACTCCCACTTCCACCATTCTGATGGCATAAAGAGCCACTCATGCAGCAAATGTGTTAATTAATCGTCATTTGAAAATAGTCCCCACCCCCCCAAACAAATACGGAAAAAAAACAAACTGCACTCTTGAGCACTGTTGAGTAGAAAATACATATCTGTGATCTGTGCTGGGATATTTCCCCTCAGCATTTTCACTGCAGGAGGAATAATGCATGTATTCCACGAGGAGCGATAACAGTCACAAACAAAAGATCACGTTATGTATCAGAGCACAAATACAGATATGGATCAAAACAACAATGCCTTTTGCACTCCACTCCTCTCTGCTCATACACCAGGAGGGTGAGAATGTTTTGTTCCAAGACTTCAACAAAAATGTTGTTCGGTGTGTTTTTTTTTTTCTTTAGTTATGATGATTTTTTTTTTCTTTTCTGTTTTGTCAAGACTCTCTTTCATCAGCCGACATGCTGATTTAAGAATTTCACAATTCCTGCTAGAGGCAGAAGAACAGATTATTCCTAGATTGGATTTATTTTGGGTCTCTCTCTTTTCTATCCGCGGTTAACGGTTGGGACAAAAACATTCCTCAAAGCGATTGTAAGACTTGCGCGACAGACCTTTGGCTTATTCACAGCTCAGTGCCATACTCAATATTATTATGTGCTTGGCTTTTGGAAATATGGAGGGAGTTTATGTTTTGTGTGCAAGTGTTTTTCATGAGCAGCAGGGCTCCCTTGTAAAAAAAAAAAAATGTTTCCTCAGGATTCCCACCTCCCTCAGGAGAAGATATCCACCGATGCCATCATCTGATTGGAGCAGTCGATGTTATGATTACTACTATTAATAGAAACAGTTTTACAGTCGCAGCCTTTGATGAATGTCCCATCAGACAAGAACATAACGATGAGATAAAGACCTATTTCTGTTCATTTTGAAATGTTTCAAAGGTTCTGTGCTATTCTAGATTCATTGTTGCTGTTAAAATTATTACTTTTTATATGATACTGAACAGAGTAAGGCTGCTGTTAAATGTAATATATCAGACTTTATATCCATATGAACAGGTCAAACCTATTGGAGCTACAGTAGCCTATGGTAAAAGTAAAAAAAAAAGAGGATGGATTGTCCTTCTCTTCTCACAGCGGACAGTGTTTTTTTATGGATAAACCAAGCATTGTAACACACTGTTTTAAAAACCTGGGATTAGGGCTGAAATGATTACTCGAGTAATTGAAATAATTTCGCTTACAAAAAATGATCGAGGCAATTTCTCCTGAATTGAAGCTTCATTTAATTACACGTGCAGTATATAATATGCCTCTTGTGTTTCACATGGACTTCAGTTCAGTGGACCAATCGAAGAAAAGACAGAAAATAAGGAAAGAGAGACCACATCAAAGGTGCAGGACCATTTCAAGTTGCGTCCACCGTAAAACTGAAGTTTCATACCATAACAGCTCATCCCCAATGATGCAGCAGTTAAACCAAAAGCACCCGGTCTACCGTACTCAAGTCCACTGAGCGGATCCAACACAATATAAGCCAACGTAAAGTATGTAAACGTGACATCAAAATATCAGGTGGTAAATAAGGTAGCTGGCGCTGGATGTGGATAAACCTGTTGTGTGGTTAAAATCCAGTAGTCTTGAAGAAGATTAAGCGCTGCTTGACCCCATCCTTCTCTATAATCCTTCTCTAAACAAAAGAAAAATTGGTTTGACGAGTATAATCAGACGGTAAATCAAAAGGAAAACTGAAACTGAGTGGTTTCTTGTCTGGCTGTGTTTCTATTGGAAAACAAAAACAAAAAAACACAGCATGTTTTCAGGTAAAGCCTTCAGTGAACAGGGTAAATAATTAATGCTGGGACACAGATCTTGGAGCAGCCTTACTGTATGGTTTACAGCTAGAGACATGATTGCCTCTTTTCATAGCAGCACAGCAATCAGTATGGGGACAGTGTCGGCGACTCTGCAGCGATGATCAGTGATGTTATGTAAATATGGGGGAAAACCATTATATTTGCAGATTGGAGAGGAAGTCAACTGATTTCTGGGTAATGAGTGTGACTGTGCACAAGCAGAACTAGTGTTGAGTGCTGAGGCTGATGTAGGATGACAGCTGAGATTAAACCAGGCAGTCGGTGGCATTTGTTTTTGTATCCGTACACAGCTGCAGTTTGCTGTTGAATTATGATCATATTATTGACTAAACTGTGGTAAAGGTGTGTGCCAGGAACCATTTCTCCCTTGAATATATATTTCTACTGAAAACTGAGCGCACTAAACAAAAACCAGGGAACACTAGAGGTCACTTGGTGCTGCCCCTGGAGCATTTCTACTGGGGGTTAACCTCAGGTAAATGTTCTGGTAGATTAGTTCTTAAATCACTCAAATCAACCTTAAAGTGATAGTTCAGCTTTTTTGAAGTGGGGTTGTATGAGGTACAAATGGCCACTAAAGGCGCTTTTCCACTGTACAGTCACGGCTCGGCACAGCTCGGTTTAGGTGCTTTTCCATTACAGTTCTTCATAGTTCCTCCTCAGTGGGGACGGGGTCGCCATATCACGGCCACGGCTTCGTCTCTCTTTCTTTTTCCGATCATCTCGTCAGCTCCAAACTCACTCGTCTGCACCTTGATTACGGACCACAGCCTGGTTTTCCACACTGTCATTTAACTCACATGAAAGAATAAAAACAGTCTCATCAGCACAGATCAGTGGGTGCTGTTGTTGGTGTGTTTTTAAATTTAGCGGGTTTGACTCGCGTGTCGGAAGTCACGGACTCTTCCAGCAGTGACGACGCTCTGGCCAATCAGTGGAAGGCAGTCTGCTGACGTCACGTTTAGTATCGCTTTGGCTCACTTGGAGTCAGGGCTGAGGCGTTACCAAAAAAATACCAGGTACCAGGTACCATGTAGTGGAAAAGCAAAAAAAACTAGTAGAGTCGAGTCGTGTTCTGTCGTGCCGTGCCGCCAGGTTGAAGAGAAAATACATCAATTTTGATCTAAAAAATACTCAGATAATAACTTTCTCACATGAATTTGGTAAATATATTACCTGATAAATGAGCAATTAAAATGATCACAGCTGGGAAATTACCTATTTTCCATTTCACACGGCTTTTAAAGATAATCCCAGAGATGACCTGCAGGCAGGTGTTTTCTGTAGTATCTGAATTAAAGTGAATTAACAGGCTCACTTATTGCAGCTTGCACTGAGTTACTTAGCATGAAACAATTACTTTATTTTTTTCCACTACGAGGGAAACTTTAAGAGGAGGCAATATGGTGTCAAAGAAAGGAGAATATAATAGCCTAATAATAACAAGTACTCAGTGAAAGAAAAGCTCAATTTACGTTGGTAAGCGAGTGCTCTCTCTCTGGAGCAGGAAGGTCACTCTGCCATGGTGGATTTCAGGATGGTGCAGAACAGAGGAAAACGACCAGCGCTGGCAGAGCAGAGAGCTGGCGTGTACTCCTGTTTCCAGCATGCAACTTTTGAATGTAGCGTGAGCAAACATCAGCAGTTGGAGTGGGTACAAGAGGAGGAAGTGAAATGGGAGGAAGGGGGGTGGACAGTAATACCGGTAGTGGCCTCCTGGATCTGGAGACAAATGTGGCTGGAGGAAGTACAGGAAAGGAGAGCTTACTAAAGAGGAAGAAGAGGTGGATGTGTTTTTCTATATTTAGTGGTATTTTGTGCTCAGCATCATTCAAGAATATCGCATGAGAATTGCTGTGTTACTGTAAAATTCTTGATTGTATAGGAGGAATCAATAGGATAATGGTTGTGTTTTGTCATTCAAAGGGACAGGCCAATAATTGGCCTTGTGTGGATAGAGTGAGGGGAATTTAGAGAAAGGGCAGAGTGGGAGGGAGATAGTCTATGAGGGTACTTTATATTTTAGATCATTTTCCGTTAACGGAGATGGATCATCACTAGGTCAAACCTCAATTTGTTAGATGGTGGTAGTGAGCCCCAATCAATCCACTAAAATGTTGTGAGTAGTTTCATTTTAGGAACAATGGATCAGGGGAAGAGGAGGAGGATGGGGAGGAGGAGGAGGATGGGGAGGGGTGCAGTGATGGAGATTAATGTTAAAGTGGACTAATGGACTGTCTGTCAAAGCGCTCAGCGTGGACAAACTCTGTAATCAGCTCATGGACGCTGCTCAGGTTTGCTGGGACGCAGCAGGCTGCAATGAGGTTGCACATAGAATTTATTACAGTGAGTCTTGGCAAAACGCCTCATTTCCCAAAGCCTGTGCTGCTGTGTATGTGTGTGTGTGTGTGTGTGTGCGTGTCCTGTGATCTGCATTTTAATTGTTTCTGCGTTTACACCCTGATCGGTGACAGCACAGCTCTCTGATAGAAACATTATGACCTTGATGATGCCCGTTATCTCCTCTGTTTCCGCCCTCTGCATCCTACTTCTCCTTCCATTCACCCTCTGTGCTCATGGTCTCATTCTGCCATCTAACTTCATCTATTTTATTCTGCATTCAGCTTACTCAGCCTCACGTCAATTCCTATACCATCACTGTTTGGGCACGATGAATATATATCCTGCAAGAGCCATAGACATAGAGTTGAATAGGCCTGGTATGCATCAATTATAATAGCTTTTACAGTATACAAACCGGATTTTGGTTTATAAAAATTCACCATAGGAAAAGAAATTAATTTTTTCGCTGCTGAAAATAGTGGTGGACGAAACATAAGAACCAAGGCTGATGTTCAAAGATGCTGGAGGACGTTTCGTCGTATGAATGTGTCACTTCGGCTGCATGTCCATATCCATACAAGTGTCCATTTTTGACACATGGCAGATCAAAGCGGACAGAGGCATGAATATCATCAACGCTGCTGATGACAAAAATGAAAAACAGATTTGACTTAGAGAAAAGAAATTTGAATGCATGAAAAGACCCAGTCTGTGCAATGGCACCGATAGAGCGGCTTTGTAGCTGATGTGGCTCGTTCTTTTGGAAAAGCAGAACTGAAAGTTGAAAGCAGAATCCCAACATATTTAAATATGTGATAAAGTGCCTCTCAAACACAAAAAATGCAAATTGACAGAGTTTAGAACCTGGCTTTGAATGTTTCCTTTCTCTCCATTTTCTTTTTTCCATTGAGTGCTTTCATCATACGCTTACATATTTGAAGCAATGAACTTCAATCGGTACCCTACATATCTAAATTGAATATGTTTTACACACCCTGGACACCCTGCAGTTGAAATAATTACAAAATATTTACACTACAAAGAGGAGGAGGACAGCTGTGTAATACAGTACGTATCACTCATGTAAAAGGCAAATATGCCTAATGGCAACAGCTTTGCATGACTCCTGAGTGTGGCAGCATTATTATAGGTCAATTAAAATTACACTATCTTAAAAGAAAGAAAGGTGTGGGTGAGTTTATGTTTTGTTTTGTTTTTTATCAGCCATGTCAATGTGGACCACTATTTAAAGGCCAGCAGTGTTTAATTCAGAGATGAGCTCATTTTTGTAAACATTTTTTCCAAGGAAACAGAGGAAGAGGAGCATTCAACATCACATTTTCCTCATGTCCTCATCCTATCTGCTGTAATATCTGCCTGTGTCATGTTGCCATGGGGATCATAGCGAAGCACTCCGGGTCTCCTGTCAGGTAATGGAAACGTCGCTGGCACAAACACGATGTGAGTGTGTTCTGAATGCAAAACAACCCGTCTCAGTGTCCAGCCGTCAAACGGAAAGATGCGATCCGAAACAGTGGTTGGCAAGAATCCATGGACCGCCAGAGCAAATCAGAGCAGACCTCCTGACGTCCAGGAGACGGCATTAAAGTGACATTTAGATTTAGTTGATCGCAGAGTCAAACGGCTTTGGATGTGAGCACTGAGCACATCCAAGAATAAATAAATATGTATTTATTTATTATATATATCTGAGTCGGTGTCTAAAAGTCTGGTATCATGTTTTGTATTTACTCTTCATGATGATTCTGAATGTGTAAATGATTGACTTTTTTGTATTTTCTGTTGGTATTATTTGTAAGGACCTCCTCGAAAATGAGACGGTAGCTACATCCCAAGGGGCTATCCTTTGAAAATAAATTCTGGATAGAGACAGACGGGCCGACGCTTCACCTGGAGCTGATGTGATGTGCTGAGTTTTAATAAGAGTGACCTCCAAAAGTTCATGTTATAATGGCATACAGTAATAACTCAAGGAGAGATACACCAGTTGAATATGAAACGCTCATTAATACCACATACACGTGTTTTGGTGAAGTGCACTTAGATGCTGATCTTGTTTTTCTCCTCATTAACTTTTTGGTTTTTCAGCAAGCAGTAGGTATTTACCTCGTTACGTTCCGTTATTATCTCGTAGCGTGGTGAATGTGCAGGTCACAACTTGTCCACCAGAGCGTTTTGGAGTTGTTGGATTGTGTATTTGATGAGTTTGATGAGGGAAACCAAGAAATCCCATGAGCCTCCGTAGTGTAGCTCTGAGCAGCTCGCGGCTCTGCTCCGCCATTCTAAAAATAGCTTGCACCAACAATTAAAGGTAACGAACCTACTGCTATGACTATAGGGATCATGGCAATGGGCCATTTGCCAAAATGTTGAACTATCCCTTTAAGGCTATTACCATTATGCTGTTTCTCAACATTAACAAACACAAATTATAGCATGTCAGTGGGATTTTAAATGCTAATGACCACAGTGTGAAATCAAGGCAATGTTAGCTAATATGCTAATCCGACTTATTTGTGTATTTTGGCCGATATCGGGCCGATAATTATCAGTACCGATAGTTATTGTGCATTCCTAGTTGTGAACAATGTAAACATTATTTTTCTTGATTTATGACTGCATTTTATTTTATTTTGTTGTGCTGTTAGTGCATAAGCATAACACAAAATTATTTCAGAGTATTTACTGGAGGAAAGAGGAACCTGTTCGCTGACTAGCAGTAGCAGAAAAACCACAAAATCTTTCTTGGATCCAGATGCAATAACACAAAATTTCTTGCAATTTCCTCCCACATCATACAAACAAAAAATCAAACCCTGCACATGTTTCATTCTTCTTTTCTCTCAGGAGAATTTCAGAGCTGTGCCGTGGCCTCATTTAGCCGGTGTTAATTCACACTTATCTGACTGTGGTGAAAGTGTCAGTGACGGTATGCATGAGCACGAACACACACGCACACACACACACCGACCGTTCATCAATGACCACATTGTATCACCTCAGGCCTTGCAGCTGTCTGTGGCCTGTTCTTAATCACTCCCTCCTGGGGTGCAGACAGGTCAGTGAAGTCTCAGTGGTGAGTCACACTGACCTTTCATATCTCTCCTTCAGACCTCCTCGTGACCTTTTGTGAAGAATACAGGGCGTGTTTCTCACTTGGCAGCCATCTCTGGTGAGAAGGAGCCAGAGCAGGTCACACGAGGGCTACGACATGATGAAGTCTGGCCTTCAAAGTCCAGCGATGAATGCAACACACAGCAGAAGTGTTCCCTATCTTCCTGTGCTGTAATTATCACTGCATTGTGGCCGGTAAGTTTGGGAAATGTTAGAGAAATGTCAAAAAAATAAAAAATAAATACTGAAAATAACAGTGGATGATGAAGCTTTGATTGCTGCGAATTCAGAAACACAGATGGAAATGCAACAAAAGACACATGTTGTACTGCACAAAGTCTAAACGAATAAATTACAAGCAAATCGTTGATGCTTTTCACATTCACTTCACACACCTCATACCTGTAACCTGAGCTACACCACTAGACCCAACTTAACAACAACCTCTGGCATCTATTGGCATAAATATCTGTTCTGGCATGACTTCTTGTGTTTAGTCGACTTATGTTTGGAGTTTGTTGACGGCTCGTAAGTTTTCCACTGCTCTCCGTTACTCTGAGCACACACCTCCAAAACAAATGCAACAGACAACACAATGGAAGAGCTCCAGGCCTCTGGGGGGAAGACGGTTAATGCCCATGAGATGTGCAGCAGAACCCAGGGGCTAAAACAATTCCAGTCATCACAGTCCACACGTTCATTGGTTGCACAGCTTTCTCAAAAAATAACCATAACATTATATTCTCTCATCAGAAACTGTATCACCACCTGCAGTTAGTTAATAAAGCTCTTGATTCAAACCAAGTCATTGCTATTCTTTTGAATTAGAGACCAGAAATCCACTGAGTCACAATCATAGCTCCTGACGATGATGATGACAAGGATGATGATGCACCCATCAATGAAAGCAAATTCTTAAAGGGACAGTTCAACATTTTGGCAAATTCACCCATTGCCATAATCCCTGTAGTAATTGGCGTAGGTTCATTACCTTTAACTATCAGTGTCCACGAGAGTGTTTTGGAGTTGTTGCACTGTATATTTGATGAGTTTTGAGGGACAGGAGTCGATGTACCATTACCTCAATTGTGTTACCTGAGCAGCTTGTGTCTTTGCCCCATGGATCTCAAAACAACATGCACTGATATTAAAGGTATTAAACCTACTCCTTTGTCTATAGGGAATATAGGCAACAGGCGAGTTTGCCAAAATGTTGAACTATCCCTTTAAATGAAAGGTATACTACTCTATATAGCCTATGATTTGCAATGCAATAAGAACTGCTCCAAATTAACAGCATTTTTTTCACTCCACCCACTTCACTTTCACAAGCTCAGGACATTATTCAATAAAGATGACAGCAAACCGTGACTACCTCAACCATTGCAAATTTTTTCATTGATTTTAATTTTCACACATATAACTACTGGGCATTACACCGTGATGCACAGGAGACTCAGGACTGTCATACCTTATTACCTGGAACAAGGCATGCATATGGATGAAAGAGCCACGTGGAGTGAGCTAATACAAGACTGAAAGGAGCCTCGCAAAGGGATCTGACAGAGACAAGCAGCTTGTAATGGAAAGGAGAAGTGTTAGAAAAATGATTTCCACAAATCTCCTTGTTCCTATGACAACTCGTCTCTTTCATAACCATAATAGTGTTTACCTTTCCTCCACTGAGATGAGAAAATCTACCTTTTTGGGGGGGGATGTTGTCATTGATTGACCTTGACAAGGTGCTCTTTAAGTGGGCAGTGATAATATGGAGAAAAACACAGCAGTAGTGGTCTCGGCCTAGACACGAAATTATTAAAAGAGCCAAAGTGTTGAGATGCATGAAGTATTGATCATGGTAAAGGGACTTTTGGTCAAGAAGAATAAGTCTAGAATTTAGATTAGATTTACAAGCACAACAGTACAACAGCAGTGAAATGTTGCAGCATTAAAAAAAAGAAGTTTGTTTGGTTATAAAAGAGTCTCATATTAATGTGGATGAATCTACGTTACCCACACTTGTTAATGGGCCCATTTTCGATAAATATATCGTTTTGTCTCTATCGTTATGTTGTTATTATTAGTGGTGGCGGAAATGCTGGGCGAGCCGACCAATGTTTCCTTACTTTCGGTTTTGTGGCGAGTCATGAGAATAACGCAGCCGAATCGCCGTTTATGGTCGGAACTACGATGGTATGTGATCGTCTTCGAACCTCTGACTTTAATTCTTGATGAATGAAAACATGAGTCTGTCTTGCGCTGGTCAAAGAAATGTACGGTGCGCTCGGAGGCTCATAAATGTCGTGTGAAAACGCTTCGCTTTTCCAAAACTCCTCGTTGTCCCTTTAAGTAAGCTAAAATAAAAAATAAACAATTCAAAAAGTATGTATCAAGAAGGGAGAGAGAGAAGGGTCAGAGAAAAAAAGATGTAAGCCAGACTGATTGACAAGTAGTAGCGAGAGTGTCCAATCGACAACAATAGCAGCCAGGTTGTAAACAGTAGCAATATTGTATAAATACATACTGTATGATGTAGAAAGTTTGTGTGAGTTCAGGGTTCGATTGGCCTGAGCACCGTATTGTAATCATCTTATTCCCTTTACACACACACACACACACACAGACCCGACAGACCCGACAGACAAACAGACGGCTGCAGGAGTCAGAGAGAGAGAGAGAGGAGCTGGGACACGGACACACACTCAGGGTGCCAACTAAAAATGCAGGCATCTGTCTGCCTGTCTCCTTTATCCAGCCAGACCCAGAGGTATTATTTATGAATGCTGGAGGTGTTTATGCACTGCAAAATAACACCTCGAGTAGGTCAGAATGAAACCTGCACGGGAGATTGTGACGGGTACCGTAATATTTTCATTACGTCTGCTGAAGCTGTGCAAAGAGAGGCGGCGTCTGTCTGTCAGCGTCTCCACGACTGACTCCGGTCAGTTTATAACACGACGGCAGAATCGTGGCCGTGGGGCCGTACGTTCTTTCATACATGCCGATAAAACTATATTGCCTTATTGATTTCAGAAAGATCATCATCTCTGCCGGTTTTCTCGACTTTCCAGGAAGGTCAGGCCGGGGTCGGCTGCAGACTCACCGTGTACAGCGCGCACTTTGATCACAAACAATCCATGTCTGCAGAAATGTGCGATATAAGTCGGTGCAGAGCCACAGGCAGAAAACTGACACAGGCTGGGAGTTTGAAAATAGGATCATTGCACTTCTCAAGGATGTGGCAGCTATGGTTGGTTTCTTTTCCCAGATAAATATGCTGCTCTAATACAAAAAAAAAAGAAAAGCATACTAGCTCTGATGCTAACTTTCATTTGCACTTTCATGAATAACCGCTGTAATCCTCTCCATCTCGCTGGCACTTCAATTAAATTTTATTTAAATGCTGTGACATTTGACACATGTCTTTGAAATCCCTCGCTCCAAGTGTTAATCCTGGAGTTTTTCCACTGGCTCGAGCTGAAGCATTTTGGACTCCAGCCTTCCCAGTTCTATTTATTCTGAGCCCTGACAAGGCCCATTTCAGGAGCGCGGTCAACACATTCAATTATGTTGTTTCTGTCACTGTGAGGGCTGTGCAGGTGTTTGCTTTTGACAGGGCTTCCTCCGTCGTTGTGTTTCTACTTAACCTCAGTTGTTCCATGTGTTTCACTCAGTGTTCGTAGGCAGATTTGGCAGCTCTAGTGATTTTGGGAACACAGTGCATGTACCTATCTGGAACAACACATCTGGAAATATATAAGTCGAAGTAAAAGGGATATAATTCAATGATTATTGCCCTATAGAATACAGACTAGTCTCAATCAAAATGACATGAATTGGTTGTGAATGGCATCGAATTGTTGTCACCATAAGGAGAGGTTCACACGCCTGACACTAACCCACTAAAAGCTATCCCATAACACTATACCACGCAATGACTGCAACGCAATTTAACAACAGAAAACAATTTTGGAAAAACATGTTTCTTGACTTATATGATGCTAAAAACAACGCTATGACATTTTCATATTTCACACACTGCAGAGTTTGAACAACAAGTCAGACATGTAGAAATAAGATAGGAATAACCAGAAATCTAATCTCTATCAAAAGACATGAGGTCCACATGGTGGCCCCATCTGGGACTGGCAATTCCATCTATTCAGCTACACATGCACACATGCACATGTACACAAACATGCTCACACACACACACACTGAGATGAGCATCTAATTCAGAACGGACTATTTTCACAGTGCAGCAAAGCTTCTATTACTGCCAGAGCGGGCGTCTTGATTATTCAGTCTATTACAGCAGCGCAGCGTGGTGCCTCTCGCCAATGCTCCTAATGGGCCACTTATTATCCTGTGCTATTCTACCACCAGTTCAACTGGCCTGCTTCTGACTGCAGAGATGATTGCTGTGCTTCATTGCACAGAATGACAATAAAATCTGCAGTTTTGTTTTTTTTCACCCTCCCCTTTCATTTTGTGTTTTTCCTTTTGATAAAACCACGGTTATGAAACAAGACACGCTGCAGAGGTCATCGCTTACACTAACACTAAAAATGCCAGTTTAGTCCATTTTACATTAAATTTGCAGAACTCACTACAGTTTATTTTTAGCAGTAAACCTTTTCCGTTATGTCTGTGTTGACCGTTTGTTTATGTCTGACACCACGTCACGGTCTGTGATGAAGAGCTGTTCTGCTGCCAGTTGTTCCATTTTCAGATGTCACAGCTTCACAGCGCGCTGCTGGAGCCGGCTGGTTGCAGAAATAAAAAAAATAAATAGCAAAACACTTGTTACACCAAATGCATGTGTCATTATTGTCGTATTTCTGTGCAGAGATGGCTGCCAAACTACAGCCTTTACTGGAAACTCTGAAAGTCCTTGGTGTGAGAGCTGACGGGACAATATGTGGTTTTTAGAGCTGCAGATGACCTTGAAGGAGGCTGAGGCGAGGAGGAAGCATCATGTTCTTTTCAAAAGTTAGTAAAACACAAGCTGCCAGTTTGTTTCTTCACAAACAGAAAAGCCCTCTCCTCCTCCTGCACCTTTCTGCCCTTGGATTTGGGGAGGCGCTGGCTGTGTCTGACTGCTTTTTGGTTTTTTTTGTAATTTTCTGAAAATGCCAACCTGACATTCACAACCAGCTCATGCTCCACTTTGCTCTCAAGCTCTCTCTTTGCATTCTTGACAAAAGTGCACCTTTATACACAGCTAGATTCTCTAAACGTGGCTCACAAACACATCAGATCAACAACCTCTCTTCAAGCATAATCCAAGGCTTAACTGCTCCTGTCTATTCAGTGCTGATCTATACTTGTATCTGGTCCACCTTACTAAACAGTAAATCCTCCCTCCACGAAATCTGATTCAGAGAGGTCTTATAGTTCAAGCGTATATAAGATAGGTGGCATATGGCAGTCACAGCAAATAAATCAAATGCATATTAATTCAGTTTGATTTAATTCTCTTTGCTTGTGTAGCTCTGAAGCAGCTCTTATGGCGGTGCAACAGGAGATTTCAGGGAGGTGATCAATTCTTGTTAACATGCCACTGAACCGTGCGATGGGAGTCCAGAGTTTCTTGCAAAAGACACACATTATTCATCTCCATATAGTCCGCCAGCTTGGCCCGAGCAGTTGACCACAGGATCAGAGCTCTGCGGCTCGGCTCGGCCCCCCTCCTCCCCCCCTCGGCCTGGGCATATGGCCTCGCTGGCCGCACTGGGCTCAGATGATACACTAGCCACTGCTGCCACCCAGCTCTCTGCCAGGTAACACCCACCTCCAGACTCACTGTCTCTGTGGGCCGTGATAGCATGGAAAATGTTTGTGTTTTTGTTTTTTTGTTGGGTTTTTTTTTAGGCAGTTTTAGCTCATGTAGTTTCTGTCATGTTTTCGTTTATTTGCCTCAGGCGTCTGCCCCGCAGTGGGTTCTGCAATTGGTGTGAAACACTGTATGACGGAGACACACTGTTTGAAGAGCTGCGTGACAGCAACACAACCATCTGTGTTCTTCTCAGGTGAAGTCGCTCAGCCATTTCAGGAACAGCCACGTAATCACCGATGGACCTTTTAACTTTTGCCACATTTATATCTTGCTCCATTATTTACCAAGCCTGAGAAAAAAAAATCCCTGCAGTGAGTCATAGAAGTAGTAAGAATCTCAACACAACAAGTAACGGCAGCAATGGGCAAAAGAAAAATACCAGATTTGGACCATTTTCTGTTATTTTATTGCAGGAATAAAAGAGATCTTGGGGCTAACCCGGCCCCTGCAGGCGGCCTGCGAGCTTTTCATGCTAATTTAGCGACTGACAGCTCTGAGGGAGGACAGGCTGTGAGGGCGGGGGAGCCATGGACACACGCTGTGGTCAGTGGAAACAAACACCGTGCATACAGAAACATAGCGAAGGTAAGAGCAGCATAATCATCAACGCATCTCCTTCCTGCGTGGCGCCTGCTGTGAGATGAAACCGTGAGCTGTTCTCCTTGTGTCAGTCATGGCGTCTAATTAGCGCACGTTTAGAAGATGTCCTGACACACTCCGGCTGAGCTCACGCTGCGTTGTTTGATTACAAACACACAAGTGTTGATTGTGATGATAAAAAGAGACTTGACCCGTCGATGGACTCCTCTCAAACCTTTGCCAGACTTGCTGTGGTTGTCTGTGGAGGTAATGAGGAGGTTTTCACCACAGGCGTTTAGTGCGACTGTAATGACGACTCAACCACTGCTTAGGCCTCTAATGCCTCTAATGCAGTTAATTAACGTGAACTTGAATGAGAAATACCCAATTAACTCCTGAGTAGGATCAATAGCGCCAATGAGTTATCAATATGATTAGCTCTTAACCTCTCAGTTTGGAGGTCAGGAAGGCTTAGAAAGGGATCAGTGTGTGTGGGTGTGAGCTTGTGTTTTTTAAATGCCACCACGCAGGGGATCCATCAGCTTCTTTCAGCTTATTTTGACAAATAAGTGTCATAATGTTATTTTGAATTTGGCAACAACCACGGAGATGAGAAATTTTCTGTTGGAGTGTAATGCAAATTCTTCACTTCACTTCCTGGAATGTAAAAAAACAAAAACAATCTAAATATCACATCAGTTACGGTGTCTGTTTTCAGGGTGCTTCAAGAAAACAGGTTAAAAAAACAACTGTTTAAAAGGGAGATGAATGTATTGCATGTAATGGCCGAGTGCATGAGCTGCAAAGTTGCTTGTCTGGCACAGACCCCATAATTTCAATTGTCGTCAGTGAATATGAAATGGAAAAATGACCATTTCCAGTAAAATTGTGATTTATATCGCAGTTGGAATATCAGCCGACATAATCGCAACATGTTTTTTTTGTTTTTTTTAATCCAGTATTGTTTATTTCAAGCAGTGATTTAATTAATCAAAAGAAAAAAATGTGTCAAAAAAAAAAATCAAATGATATGATACTGTTTTTTTCTTTTAGCTCATTCAAAATGACAACGACTGAAAATGAATGTCCTCTAAAGAAAATTGAGTTCTTTGAAGAGCTTCTCCTCAAGAGCTTCTCACTTCAAGACTATAAAGAGAGTGATCAGAGAAACTGGAAATTAAACTGAATTAAGTGCATGAGATCATTGCTGTGTGTTTTTTTCACTCTCCATCTAATCACATGAACCCATTAAAAGAGAATAACACCAGCTCATACAAATGGAAAACCGCATACACAGACTGTCTGTGCATATGTTCACTTATACAGGATAGAAAAAAAGAAAAATAATTATGTTTAAAGTGCAATAAGTGTTATCACCACTGACTAAAAGAAAGAACACATTTAAATCAATGAGACTTCGCAAGATAGAGAGAAAATACTATATATAATGGACAAAAAATACGATGGCCATGTCCATTGCAGCTTGGAAAAATTCACAGCTTGTCAAAATCATGGTGAAATTTTGTCGACAAATCTAAAATGTAATGAGTTCATCCTGGAATCCCGGTGGATATTGTTGATAAGTTGTTGAGATGTTGCATTAACAAAACCAAAAACCCTGTTTTGTGAGGTCACTTCATCCTTAGGCTACATACCAAATCAAATATTGGATCTTTTGTGAACAAAGTGAGAGCATTCATCCCCTTGGCTTACAAGACTGTCTGCTAAAAGTTTGTATATTCATCTTACGGAAAAACAGCAATGGAGGTTGAGTTAAACTCATGTTATATCCTCCAAAGGTGTCTGTTAGAAAGTTGCTGAACCACTCCTAACATAACGCCTCTCTTCTGCTCAGTCGTGTGCTCAGTTCGTCCCAAAACGACAGTAATAAAATGACTGAATGTGCTGTTTCTGTTAATGAGCAATCGTGCTCAGAAAGAAAGAATGATTGCCTCAGGAGCCAGGAACAAATGGAGTCATAACTTTTTAATGGCATAATTTTTTATCTTTGAATTCAGCGAGGACGCTCAATCGTACGCATCAAGTCAAAAAGCCGAGGTCATGTGAGTCCATGGAGTCCACGTCCTCTCATGGTTGTGTCGAGGATGTGTAGGATTTGGCCCGAGACAGAGTCTGGTCACGTCCTGTGGTGGCAGCAGTTCAGTTCAGAGAGATGTAACTGGCTTTGCTTGCTGTGCATGTCTCACTTCGGGCTCCACCTGTTCCTTTGCCCTAACACCACACTACGTTGGCACAGCGTCCACATGCACACACATACACTCACACACACACACCTACATACATATGCTCATATAGACCTTACATATGCACTGTAAACACACACACACGCATGCACACACAGATACACACAAAGTTCCCCTTTCCAACCTCCAACAGCTGCGACAACAGGAGGTTAGAGGAGTAAAATAAATTAACAACATCTGCAGACTGCAGATTAATGGGAGAAATCATCTGTAAATTAGGCATGGAGCTTATTCCTCTGCTCATTCATGCATTGAGGGGAGAGAGAGAGAGAGAGAGAGAGAGAGAGAGAGAGAGAGAGAGAGAGAGAGAGAGAGAGAGAGAGAGAGAGAGAGAGAGAGAGAGATGCACAGTCACAGCATGTAACAAGACAGCCAGCTCATCCTCCAGAATATTTTCAGTGTGTTAATTTTGCAGGAGCATTTTTAATGGTTTTAATGTCTCATAAATTCTGATTTGTTTTCCTATGAAGTGGAAATTTCCTCTGAGAGCCTTTTAAAATGACTTGGTTATATATGAATATTCTTTCACTGTGAGTAAAATTGCTTTGTGAATGTGCAAGAGCAGAAGGTTTTTTTCTTTCTTTCTTTTTATATCTCATTCAAAGTATTGGGACTTATAGAGCACATACAGTGGGTGTGATCCAATTTTTTTACTCCAGGATATGCTAAAATGAACAGCAACACATTGATATTCAACTTCAGCACACACATCTATAATGATATTCAAGGGCCAGTCATCCTCAAACCAACTGAATTCAATATGTACAGTCTTTTCAAAACTTTCCTCGAGCTTTCCATATCAAGAACTCGGCCTATACAGACCGACTCATTTGTGAAAAATGTTCTCTGGTGCACACCAAGATCGCCACCATCTATTTGTCCTGGTCTGTTTATGTGACCTTTCATCGCAAAGATCTGATTAAGGATCCCACCAAATGCCAGCTGGGTGGTGGCTGCTGTAAATAGCCATTTGTATAACAACATCAATGTCTAAATGCTAAATGCTGGAACTTTTGAACAGAGGCAGATCACCGCAATGGACCTTCTTAGGGACTCATCTTCATTATCCATTCATGCACACAAAAAAACTTTCCAAAATGGTCTCAGACATACACAACATAACAAAACAAGCTGCATCACATCAACTCACACTTTATTGTCCAGTGCTGGAAAACAGTTGAAACTAGTGGAAACTACTTTTTCGTCTGGGATTTGAGTTGGTGCAGTGGGAAATAAAATAGTTGATGCCCAAGCTATGATTATCAAATACGACTTTTTTGATTGATACCATAGGCCTACAATAGCCTACAATACGATGTGATCAGTACGATACAATGCAATACGATATGAATTACTTTATTAATCCCCAAATGGAAATTCATTTGTCTACCATCTACCATTTGCAGAAGAATTAAAAATCCTGATGGCTGAAGGTACAAGGGATTTTCTATATCTCTCCATATCTTCAGTGTGCACCTCTCCACCACTGCCCCAGTCAATCCAACAGGGAAACATAACTGAAGTCAAAAAGTGTCTCAGGATGTTTAGTCTGTATCCTAGCAACAGCTTCATGGAGAACTTCACATGGAACTTCAGCAGTTACCATGGATGGGATGCACACAAGTATTGTTATTAGGGGTGTCACGATTTCGATTTTTTATCGAAATCGATCGAAATTACGTCACGATCTCGAGCATCGAAGTCAAAGGGAGGATCGACGATCCCCCCCCCCCCCCGCCGCCGCCGCCGCCGCCGCAAAGCTAACAGTACAACTGCCCGTTGTCCCCATTGCGCACCAAGCGTCTTGTCAGTCACTGGTCCGAGTTTTCCTTTACTTTTTATTTCGAGACAACACTCACTCATTCTCTCTCTCTCTCTCTCGCTTTTTTTTTTTACCGGCGGTGTCAGCTGATGTGCACGTCTGCAGCAACCTAAACAAATGCACATGTTGACTGGCTCTATTCCAGCCACATCACTGGCTAATCGGCGCAGCAACTCTCAATATCATCGTCAGATTTGCCCAGACTACATGGATGAATGACAACCTAAAGGACCAACAGTATCTCATATTTATCGAAGAAAAGTTTAACCTTTGCACATTTACCAGCAACAGTTTTTATCACGAAAACACGTCTTCATCCTATCGGCTAGCTGGGGAACAGGAATGGCATGCACAGCTCTAAGCTACAGCACCGACAAGCACTGAGAGCCGCATGTTGCAGAGACGTTATAAGATTATAAAAAAAAAAAAACAACCCGCAAATAATGACGACGAAAGGTTGTGTAGACTACACTTTTGTCAGTATTATTTGCGGGGGCTTTCGGGGGATCTGGTGACCAGTTGAAGCGCATCCGGGACTAATCTAGAATGTAACCACCAGAGAAAATAAAGAAGAAAATACCTGATTCATCAGGTCCATGCAGCACAGCAGCTGCAGCTGCATTCCCAACTGTCTGTCACATGATTTCCGTATCAGCGCACATCATGCGTTCAACGCTGCATTAAGCCGGGAGAAAAAGGAGAATAATGAGACCTGACGGTAAGTTTGGCATATTGTGGCTCATAGCTGAATTATGAAAAAATAATGCAGATATAAATATATGTTTATTTGGAGGAGGCAATTTTGGCCGCAGATGAGTGCACATGTTTAATGTTATTGATAAAGTTTAAATTATTAAATCCGTCACATTAGTGACCTAATTTTCACACATACAACAATTGCATCACTTAATATAAACGTATTTCATAAGGCTACTGCAATAATACAAAAAAATTTTCGTAGACTAGACTTCAACAAATAGCATAAAAATGTGCTGTAAGAAATTCTAAGAAAAAAAATCGAGAATCGAATTTTTGAATGTTGTCGTGACGTCAAATCGAAAGTCGGAGCTTTGATCGTGACACCCCTAATTGTTTAGGGCTGAACGATATATCGTTTCTAGCCTACACCAATGTCTCCAGCTCATATCTCCGTGATCGTCAAAGCTGCGCTTTTTTTAGTGCTCCTCCAGAGACCTAGGGTCTGTTTGGTCGACTATTTCACACATTCATGCCGTCTCCGAGAAAAAAACGCTCCACTTCTGTCCCATATGATGGAATGTCTTTCAACACTCCAACAGTCATTGTGGTCGGCACCGTAGCAACAGTGCACTTGCAAAATATTGCCGGTTGGAAACTGGGTTTGGGTCCGCGGTGTAACGACGGTCGCAACCATTGACGGATATTTATTCTTTTGTTCACAACAACAACACAACCGCTGGACAGGTCTCTGTTCGCTTGACACGCTAATACGCTATAATAGATCCATGGTTCGGTTCCTGTTGTTGTTTGTTGATGTTTCCCTTTACCGGGCGGACTGTGAAAGCTGCAGCACAGAGGCCGGACTTCCGCCGTGTGGCTCGTTCCGACCAATCAGTGGCTAATCGCAGCAACGCACTTCCGTCAGGCCAGACTACATGATGACTGACAACAGAAAGGACCAACAGTATCTTCTATTTTCAAGCCTTTAACCTTTGCACCAGCACCAGAACAGCAATCACGAAAACACGTCTTCATCCTATCGGCTAGCTGTAACAGAATGGCATGCACCTGCTCCGTGAAGCTCCTCCCCACTGAAGTAGCCTATCAATCAGTAGTTGACAAAATATGATAAACACAACAGAAATAAAGCAAAGGTATATGTAGGCTTTACTCCTCTTTTTATTTTATGTATGCCATTTTTACTGAAGCGCAGGCTTCTAATCTTCAAATATTGGAGTGACAAATAAAACCTTGAAGCAAGAAATTTTACCCTTTTGTTTGACATTGATGTCATACACAATAACGGAGGTTGTAAATAAGGTTTCCAATTTTTGGAAATTTTTACAGTTCCGAAAGTCATTGCGTTCACTACTGTCTGTCCCATAGAGAAAAAAAACATGACAGCAGCAGCCTGAAGTTTGCATATTTGTGGCTCATATGAATAGAATTTGAAAAATATAAATGATGTTTATTTTGGAGGAGGAGAACCCCGCTAATTATCGGATCACATATAAGTTACAGCCTTGATAATTGAAACGTTATTTCCGTCACAAATCGAGGACCGCAAGTGAAAAAGTGGTATCGGGACAATCCCTTAATATAAACGTATTTCATATAGGCTACTGCACTGAATACAAAAAATGATTTCATTAAAATCGTGAAAATAAATAAAAATGTCTAAATTCTAACTGTTTAAGACGAGGGCTGCCATGTTTTGATGTTGTCGTGACGTCAAGTCGGAAAGTCGGAGCTCTGATATGATACCCGAGTTCCTGACCTGTAATTTCCGAGTTCGACGCCGTTCAATTCATTTTTTTCAACTCGGAGCTCGTTTTTTTCCGACTTCCGAGTTGTCTTGAATGCAGCATTAGTCCCATGCCAAACATCAACATTTTTCAGAAACTATAGATATTAGGCTACCTTCCAAAAGATGATGTCAGGAACTGGGGTCGTACTCTACTCTTTACTAACATTTTAGCTGCAAAAAAACAAAAAACATCTTAAATCTTCATGAAAACACCCATCCCATCAGTGGTAGCTTCTTGGTAGAGCTCCTTTTTTTCTGTGGAGCTATATAACTTGCCAAGATTTCTTTGTGGAGAGGCTGGCCTCCGTTTCACCTTTCTAGCAGTCCAGTGGGGCCTCGGTCAGGCAGAAAAATTAAAGAGTGTGTCCTTCTGGGGATCTGCTTTGAAGTCTGGGGTTTACAGAGTGCCAAACCATTCTGTGTCTGGGTCACGTAAGGGCTAGACAATATCCATACATGTTAGGTTAGAACAAGAAAGCCGATTAATCAAACTTAAGTTGATTGACTGAATTACTGCTTAACAAACTGAGGAAGAGAGCTACAGAAAAGTATACGTAGGAACAGCAGACAATTAACAGGTCTGTGAAGAATCAGCTTTACAGGGATTATCCCAATAACCACACAGGTGATATTGAGCACTATTGTTGGCCAACATGAACGTGCACAACAGACTGAATTATTGAAAAATAACTGTTACACACATATCATGCAGTGACACTGGGTTTACAAGGTGCAGCACCTGAGCCAACTGAACTGAAAACACACTGTAATGTCATTAGAAGGCCATGCAGACCGATTATTACTGCAAATCAAATATGAGTCTGACTAACTTTAAATAAAAATGTAGTTATTTGACTGAATTCTGTAGCTGCTCTTTGCCAAAGATTAATTGGATGAGATTCAACTAAACTCTGAGAGTAAAGTAATGACATGGTGTTGTTTCTCTTTTGATTAAAAAGTTACTGGGCAGTTTGTGGCCGTCGGCAAAGAATATCTTCAATAAAGAACCAATAATTGCTTCAGTGTTGGAGGTCAAAAGAGCAGACCAAATAATGGAAGATAAAACGAGTTACCTCCAGGACTGAGATAAAAGATCTGTGGGATCTGCTCGAGTCAAACTTTTATTTCAGCACTTAAGAAAAACATAACTTCAAATTCAGCTGCAGTTTGTTGAGAGAAAGGTCACCAAAGATGACCTCCTCCTTCTCCTGTCATCATACTTTTATTAGGACACAAAGGAAATGACAAAATCGGTGAGTTCACACATTTTTGTGTTTATATAGTATAAGTCTTTTTGGGGTTATGAGAAAGTGACACTAATGAGCATTAATTAAAATTTCACACTATGAGTCTCTACCTGACAAAAGGAAAATAAAGACAGTAAGCAGGGAAAGCAATTATATTCTCATAGTCCTGCTCTTGAACTTGTCAGAAACATATTTTTTTAGTGTAATTACTGTGAATTTTGTAGCTTTTCATTGTTCTTGACTCGATAATATAATTTCACACTTTACTGAACCACAAGAACAGCTGCTGTAGATATCAATGTCATGTAAAGGAAATGATCCTAGTGTGTGTACAGGCTGTGAGACTGAGTATAACAGGCCGAGACAGGAGAGTAAAGGACACTGTGGCCCAGCAACATGCAGCACAGAAAATACAGTTTAAAAGAATGATGGATGTTTAAGATTTGTGTAAAAATTGGGATGTAACGAGAGACTAAGAAAAACCTTTTCTTACTAAATAAAAAAGAAATCTAATGAGGAATCTCCACAATAAATGCGGTAAGTCTTATTCATGTAAGCCTACTTATAATTGACTTACTATTATTACCCTATTTCTTCAGTTATTATATTACATTAATGTCATGTTAACAGCACAGGAGAAAAGTCCAGAAACTCATTAAAACTGAGATGACATGTTGAAAATTGAATGAAACTGGAACAGTACATGTAAAAGTATGCATCACCTCCCACTCAGAGTCACTATAAATTCTCTGAACATGTAATTTCTGCTGTCCACGCCTCCAGTGCTACTCTTGCTCAACAGAAAGTCTGACAGGAAAGAAACTCTAATAAAGCGGCGACTCAGCCAACAAATTAAACTTTAACCATCAAGGATTGAAATCCGCGGCGCAAATCTCTGGGAAAGAGTCAAGTCTGTTAATATCAGCTCAAACTTATACCAATATGTCTGCAAATTCATCATTACATCTGTAAAAACCTGATTAAGGTCACACTGTCCCAGTGTAACGTATCCAAATGCAGCCATTTGTCCAATTTTATTGATTCTGCTGCAGCACCTAGACTCTTTATTAGCTGGCACATAATGTTCCCCCCGGCCCGGCCTGTGAAAATGAGCTACAAGCTTAGCAATGGCCCGTAGCCAGTCGCCGCCTTCATGAAGAAGGGGCAAGTAGCAGGGGGCCAAGCCATTACCATAGCACAAATTGACTTTGCTTGACAAAATCATTTTAAATTGAACACTGTAAGAGATTTTTTTGAGCCAAATGAAAACATTGCCAGTAGGAATTTGAATGGATGTATAAGGCTGAGTGGAAGGAACAATTATCACACATGGATAATAATGCAAACCAAGAATAATTCAAGCTAGTGTAGCATAGGTTTTTAATTGTAATATTGTATTTATAACATGCGTCCTCCTCAGCGGGTCGACTCTCATCGACTGCAGCCATGCAGGGCCAATTATATCTGCAGGTTCATCCGTGACAGGAGGTCACGCTGCAAAGGTCAACATCATCAGTGTTTTCCAACCTGTTCATCTACTCATCCCAGCGGGAGTCGGGATTTTGATGTAATGTTTAGCAGAGGGTCTGCCATCATCATTACATAGATATTGTGACAGAACATGAGCCTACGTCTACTTTAACAGTGTTTTAAAGCATGCCATCACTGGCAATAATTACTGCTGTAGGTCCTTTAGATGAAAATTGTGAGGGCCAAGCTAATTATATGGAGCCTGAGCATATTGATCCAGTGGGACAAGCTTTCTAATCACTGGCCTCATGCTGATAAAGTGTACACGGCTGCTCAAGTCAGTCTGTCAATTTCAGGCAATATGCTGCACATGGACTGATTAGTTCTCCTTATGTTTATTCCTGAAGCGAGAATCTCGCGTATGCTCCATATTTTACACACACTTGAGCTGGATCATGCTCCGAAAAATGTCAACTTGATTTAAATCTCTTCATTTTTCATTGTAATGAAGGGAGGGTTTACAACTTCTCCTTGTTCCTGCTGCTAATGAGAATACATGGGGGAAGTACGGGGAAACTTTTGTCCTTCAAGCAGGAAGCCAAGAAGATTCACATTAATTCGCACAAAACCGCGTAAGGAGTGTTCTGCCTTCGTACACCGTGTCTTGCTGACCTTTATTAAATTCTCTCTGCTATTGCTCTCTCTCTCTCTCTCTGTGTGTGTGTGTGTCAGCTTGGCTCATTTTGTCTTACCTAACTTTGCCCTTGTTTTCAGTGACACATACTTTCAAATCACGTTTGCTTTGAATAAATTGTTTAACGCTAATAAACCGTCAAAAGACTTTGATGAAAAGGATGAAACTGAACGACTTTGTATTCCCTCTGAGCTCCAAACTAATTGCCCTTTAATTGATTGCTTTTAGCTTCAATGCAGCTTGTTTCACTGTTGGTTTTGTGCCTGTCACTCTCAAACACACCCTGGCTCTGAGGTCTACAGCAATCAGTTCACTCTATAATGATTTCTTATCTGTTGACAGTAGCTGGTTGAAATGTGTTATTTCTATCTTAGGTACATCTTCCGTTCAAGCATTTCCACATAAATAAGTTGTCTGCCACAGCTGAGTCAAGAGCTGAAAATGTCCCATCCAATTTTATCCACCATCGAAGACAGGACAGAAACAGCAGCCAAAAGCTCTCACATCAAATCTCTGTACCAGGATCGGCCTTCAGGAGCCCACCAACACCTTCAAGACAGGTGTCATTCTAGGACAGCTGCTGCGAGCAAGCGTCTACTACTCCAGACTAACTTTTGGAGCAAAGTGGCCCCTAATTACGGTACAGATTTTATGAGTGCTAACAGAAAATTTAGGGGCACAAATCTACTAGCAAAGCAAACATTCACATTTCTTTCACCCATGATTCTCACCTTGGCCTGCCAACTATAATGACAGTTTCCAGATTCCTTGAGTGTTAAAAAAACACACACACACACACCAACACCAACAACAACAACAACAACAACAACAACAGCAGCAGCAAATTAACTGGTTGCACATGTGCACGTAGATGAAAATTTGACTTGCACTGTCTCAAATTTTAAGGACAAAGTGTACCCATTTAGGGGCAGTCTGGAGCCCTCATGGATAAACTGTTAACACCACCTAAGCCATTTTCACAAACACACTAAGCCGAGAAATGTTCAGCGACATTGACAATTGCTCAAAAACACCTCAAAGCGAGCAGAAAGAGCCAGAACTTGAACCAACAACCCTGATACTATTATCAGACAACCACCAAGTCAGGTTAGTGAACATGTAGCCCGTTAGCAAACCAGAATAAATGCTTTAACCACCACTGTCAGAATTCACAAGCTTTACCTTGTTCATTTAAAATGTTCAACCTATAAAAACGCTAACTTAACCACAAGAGCATTGAATATTGCTTCAGGCTATCAGCATCTTACACTAACATGGCTGTGTTGAGGCCTACCTGTTTGAAGATCTAGAAGATTATCCGTCCATTCTTCAGTATTTTATAATACATTGTTCCATAACCGTCCACAGATGACAAAACAGGAAAGAGTTTTGAATCCCCAGTCATGGATATCGTCTTGTTTATCCTGAGCCACCTGAGCTCCTCCATCTTCTTTTCCTGTGAAGTTTTAGTTAGCATCCAACAAGTTGCGTTACTGCCATCTACGGGTTATTTTTCCCTGAATAACTTTAACTTCAAACTGTTTCCCAGTCCATTCATCTTGAGAAAACCACAACCTTTTTTTTCCCGCGGGGCTGTCTTTACATTTCATGACACTTCTCAAACCGGCGGCATCTGCTGTAGTTAGCGTCCTTCTTCTCTTTACACCTGCGCGTGTCCGTGGGTGCGTTTGATTTTGTTGCTGTTCAGGCTACAAGATGGCGGCGTCCGATCAAAGAGCAAAGAGCCTATCAGCTCTCACTCCGGAGTGACCCGGTGTTCACAGCGAGCGTACCGGCTCTACGTGAGATTTTCCCGGTTCAAACGGCTCGCACGTGCGCTCTAATTCTGACCACCTGGATGGAAATTCAAGCTAGCAGCCATGCTAGGGAGTAGGAGGAGAAGTTTACAAAGCTCATTAAATTGGATTCTTGTGGATTTTTCTTTTCTTTTTTTTTTTTTACAACTACTCTCCAGCCCCGCGAACAAGCCTCCTACCGACCATGAAGCATCATGGCCTGCTGAGTCAACAACCATGCAGCAGGTAAGTTAACTTTAGAAGTTAGCTAGCTAATGTTGGGCTAAATAATCATAACATTAGCCTAATTTGTAATGTACATTTTAAGAGAAGGGACATGATAAGCCTATGTATTTTTTAGATTGGACATGTCATAATGTTGTTGTCCTTGTGGTGTATTTGATGCTTCTGTTTTAAAAGGTTGTTATGATTTCAGTGCTGTAGTTGGCCAGTTTTCAGGACATGGTGTCATTTGTTAAAGAGCATGGCAGCTTTCTTCATTGTTTTTTGCTGAAAATGCCCCAAGAAATCTTATCTTTGACTGTAGTTTAAAAATACAACAGCATGTACAACACATTTTACTGTGAGATCCAACACTGGCTGGTTGGTACATTATGCAGTGTGTATGCCTAGTTTACTGCACATTAAGTGTAAAAATCATGATGAAATTACTACACAAAAGGACCAAAAAATACAGAATAAAATACCATGTACCATGATCTGATGTAGTAAAAGTTTTAATCACACACAAAACAAAACAATGTTACAAATTATGTCTGATAAATGCAATTTGGCATTACAGTACTTACTAAATTTACATATGCAAATGAATGTAAATTATGGTGTAAAATAGGTAGACCTTAAAAGGTTTTTTTTTTAACAGAATATGTACGTTTTTACATTTCCTATGTAAAATAGAGCATTTTTTCTAACTTTCAAGGACAACTGTGTTTGCAGCTTTTCCGTTGATTAGCCTATACTGACACTTCAAGCTTCACAATAAAAGTAGCCAATAAGCTAACCCAGCAAACACGAGTTATCCTGCCAAAGCCTTTTACAGCTTCCATCAGTGCACCTTGCTTTGTAGCATTTAAAGTGTGTTATGCCCTATTTGACAAATTTGAATGGTGGTGACAGCCTCCAGTGTCACCTTCCTGCCCTCTGTTGGCTCTGTTGATGTACTGCATTAGCATAATGCAGACTTTTTCTCTACAAATGACTCACAATCTTGTATCTTTCTATCATTTATTACTCAAATTTCATCCTGTGACATTATACAGAACAATCAGTCGCTTTAATGCTCCAGTCCCACGACTGTCCCATTCAAGCTGCTGTTTCCTCTTATGTCAATAAGGGTTAGACATCCTTCCCATCCTTGTAAGCTTGAATTATCTGTCTGTTTGACTGACTGCATGCATCATCAGATATGTCCCAGCATGCTGCAGTGTGCTGTGTGACCATATGCAGGTCTGTTTGGAAATACTATGCATATGTGCATGTCCAGGAGGGCCCTGCTCCTGTCTCAGCAGGCCACCGGTACACTGGCTGCAGTGCCTGGTGGCAGCTGTCGCTCTGTGTGTCCCTGCTTCAGGTGACACGGTGGCTCCTCATGTCATATCATTGTTCTGCCTCAGCACTCAGACACCAGACTCCTGGCTCAGCTGCTCACCCTGAGACCGAGGTAGCTCTCCCGAATGAAGGAAGGTGCTCCGAAGATAAAAAAACAGGAACGCTTATTCGCACGCCAAGTTGAATGTGAGTCTATGTTTTCATGCATGGGTAGTGCATGTCTGAATTTGCATGCCTGAGTGTGTGTGCTCTCTCCTGTGTCATCCCTCTGGTATTTTGGGGGAGCCTGTCTCCAAAGCTCAGAGCACACAGAAGGATGAGTCTGGAAATACAGGCATTCTCTATTTCTATATTATCTCACCCAAGGGCATGCTGATATAATGAATACATCATTCTGTTATCTCAAGTGAGCAGTAGACTCGCTGATACTTTTTGCCAAGTGGACTTAGACGGTTTTGGAAAGTTTCACATTCAAAAACATGTACAAGTCCTCCCCTTGTGCATTTAAGCAGTTTATCTGTGGCCCTCTGAATTTCTTCTGAGGTATAAAACTGTGTCAAGGTGATCTGGGCTGATATCCTTCTGAGGATGTTTGTGTCAGTGTGTGTGTGTGTGTGTGTGTGTGTGTGTGTGTGTGTGTGTGTGTGTGTGTGTGTGTGATGAGAGACAAAGAGCGACTTTGAAAGTATTTTGGATACAGAGTCATATCAAGACCTATTCACAGATTAAAAAAAAAAAAAAAAACGTATTCATGTGCGGACAAAGTTGTAAGTTTGGTCCTTTTCACCAAATTCCTTTTTAAAGTGGATTTGGAGAAGAGGTCACTGGAGATTAGTGGAGAAAAAGGCCCTGAATTTGCATAAAGGTGATGTCCTTGCTGCTGCAGACACATTAAATCTTGCACAACCCGTTAGAGGAAAAAAAAAAAAGATATTCCATGATGATCCCCACCCTCCACGCAGCATGCTTTTAAAATTCATATTCATTTACCACACTCTTATTTCACTCAATGGCCAAGAGGACCAAAATATGGTCTTTTCTTTACATGGTCAGTTTACTTTTTGAAATTGTTTACTCCCGTGTTTCGGTTGACTCTTCTGCAAAATATAAACTTTATCTTGGGCAGCAGAATGTCTATTTCCATACAAATTAAAGTTTGACGAAAGCTTTTTAAGGCAAAATAGAAGTACGTTAGAGGCAGGCGGTGGGCGAGAAGGCTAAGCCTCCGAGAAACTGGCCCTTTGGGAGGGAGAGGACTAGAGAGTGGGACACCAGGCAATTCATCAGTGCCTGAGAGCGCTGTGATCCGTTGCAACAACCAGTATGCTAATGTTCTCCTCCTGAATGGATATGTCACTCTCCTTCCTGATGTCAGTGCATGAGGGTGCCAGTTTAATCTCATATAACAGATGTTTGGAGGAAGACTGTCAAATTTAACTTTCCTTGTGGCGTTGATGAACAATCCACTCTGACAGTTTTATTCCACATCAGTAAAAAGCAGTCGCACCTTCATAGTCTTAATGCAAGAAGCACATAAACGTTTCAGGTTGATGCTTCAACAACATTGAGCTTTCTGGGAAAGACGCTATTTGAAATTGTCTACACCTTTTTGCACTTGCAACCTCATGCACTTAACAGTCATATACTTAGGGAAGTCTGAAAAAGTGCCCATAGAGGTCCTGCTGCATTGATATCCATTCTAGTGTTATTAATGACATTTCCACACAGATTGAGTGTCTATATAGAAGAACAGGTTAAGATTTGCTACTTAGAAAAAGAAGACACTTGGAGCCAATGGAGATCCCAAGACTTTGCAGTAGAAACAGAAGGCGGTGTACCGAAAGTATTATAGATTTGAACAAATGGGAACGTTAGGCAGTTGTTATATTTTGCAAGACGAATACCAGATTGGTACGTATATCAGATAAATGTGTGACCAAAGCCATAGCCGGAGCCAATGTGATGTCCATGCCCTTCAACATCATATGACCCAGAGCCCAGGCCACCAGTACAAAGGATGCACATTCAGATTCGTCTGGAGCCTCAAATGACCGACACAAAACACCGCCGAGCTTCTGGGCCCTGATTATGATTGCCTGAAGAACAATAAACACTTGAAATTCTCCCCACTTGACATCCACCTCTCGTCTGTTCTGCCATGGCCCTGTGGCGCACACGAGTGAAAAAAGTAATCAAACGCGAACCTGAGATCCACATTTCCAAAACACCCATCAACCCCCTAGTGTTCAGTATCAGCACGTCTCATGATTGGTTGGAGAAAACAAACAAGCTGAAATTTGTTCAAGGCTTTGACTTTGTTGGTGGCTTATTGTTTCTCCATCTCTCCTCATTCAGTTCCACTAATGGTGCTTAAAGCTTTATTTTCTTCTTAATCAAAAGGCCTCCCTCCTTCTCCCTCCTCCATCTCTCATGGTGTTCTGTGGGCAGGTGTTGTTGAAATCTTGAACTGTGCATTTCCTCATCAAAAGAACTGTTCTTATGTAAACAGTCTTTTCTTCCAAGGTGACTTCTGTCATAGCTGTGTAAACTAATGCACCGGTTTTGATGTTGTAATGATGTTTAATTCAATTTGCTGGTGCAGTGGCTAGCAAGCTTACCTCCTTGAGGTTCTGGATTTGATTCCCAGACCTGGGGCCTTTCTGAGTGGAGTTTTGTGTGTTTTTCCCGTGTCAGTGAACGCAAAACATGGAAACCAGGTTGATTGAAGACTATAAAGTGTGTGAACTTGTGTGTGTTGTTTGTCTCTATTTTTTGACCCTGTGATAGACTGGTGGCCTGTCCAGGTGAACCCCGCCCTTGCCCTTTGTCAGCTGGGATCGGCTCCAGCACCCCATGACCCTGCATGGATAAGCATTATAGGCGATGGATGGATGGATGGATGGATGGACTTTACACTGTTGACACTTGTCTGGATGCAGCCCCTTAGTCACCGTATGTTAAAACAAGTCACTGCTGATTGATTTTTTAAGTCCCTTGATGCACTGGTTTTCTAATCAGGTGACTCATCGTGACTGGAGATGCTGATACTTTGGGTTTCTTTCACCTTAGCTCCTTCGTGAGTGCATGTTCCCACATTGATATTCTGTCCAAGTCTTAATTGAGGGATTGAGAATGCAGCGGGTGAACGCGGGACAGGATTTATGAGATTTATCACATTTTGCTTCACTTGTTTACCCAACTGCTCTGCAATTATGCATAACCTGTAGCAGCTTCACAAAACACAGAGCCAGTGTTTTGGCCCCGAGCAACAAATCAGCAGAGAAATGAAGCAGTTACGCAATCCACTGATACCCTGCAAAGATGATCATTATGAGTATTATTATAATCATCATTATTATTATTTTGCATCATCCTGATAGTAACAGAAAAATATACAAAACATGGCATACTGGGAATTTTGTTCAGAAAACAAATTACCAGGAACTGAACAAAATAATGAATAATGGCAGACAGTATACAAACAGTTTTCAGTTTATTAGAACACTTGCTAAACATAATAATAATGATTTCTTTTTATTTTGGAGGATGTGTGTGGTGCTGTTGAGAGCTGTTCCTGCTCCATTGTTGTTGTTTTTTAATTCCACCCCCACTTTACACAATATAATAGAGGCACCCCAATGCAACACGTTATAATTCACAAACTCCAGCTGTATCAACACCTCGGAACATTAATGTTTATACAATTTCCAGTTGAATATTTAGGCTAATTAACTAGCACATCCGTATTTCCCACTCCTGATTCTGAGTCAGTGGCATCTGCAAGGTCAGTTTCCTCTGAAGGAACAATTAAGAAAAAGTGATAAAATGTGAAATTAAGTCTTTAACTGAGACACAGAAAGATTTTAGGACCGAATGTGAGAAACTAGTATTACACCTCTGATGCTCAGTGACCGTGTGTCTGTGCTATTCCTGCCCACACCTTAAATAACTAGATTTTCACTTTGCTCAGTTGTATGGATCCAGGCTAAATGAGGAGTGGGAGTAATCTGATGGTTCAACCTTTCCCATTAAATGATAAGAAGGCCATCTGCTGACAGGTCTGCATGTTAAGAGACTTGCCACTGACAAATACAACACAGTCAGTCCAATTTCTCTCTTCAGCATTGTTCTTCATCAAAGGCAGCCCCGAGGTGAAGGTTATATGGGAGAACGTCTAATGATGTGTGGACCAAATCAATCTATTTCCATTCCACTGTGGCTTTTCTCCACACGATTAATGGAGGAGGCCTCCGCTTCCCATCTGTACTTCACACAGGTTGTGTTAAAGTGTCGAGGAGAGGTGCAAAACCAAGTGCGTACCATCATAACAGAACTGGCAGAATTGTATTGATTTCTATTGAGCTGACCTTTGACCTAAAATATGAACAGATAAAAACCACACACACTGAAAAACTAAACTCAAGTCAAACTGTTCAAGGTGTTACAGTAGTTCGTACAGATAATGAGAAGGTCTGCCAACTGGTTTATTACCACTCACAAAATATTTTAAAATTTAACAGGAGCCATGTTGAAACTGTTGCTTTCACTTAGTATTATTTGTACAGGTCCTAGCACTGTGGATCTAAGTCATTTAAACCATCATTAGCTTTTGCTAATTCATTGTAGCTCTTCTGTATATAACCGTAGTAAAAACTGGACGGCTCATTGACCTTTTATCAGTAGATAGATAGTTAATAGGTTTCCAGCACTGGCTTCACTGAGTATAACACTGAGAGTCATATACTGTAGTGATGCATCATGCATGTCACTCGTGTTTATCTTAGACTTAGTGTGGGTCGCTCCCTACATTTGATAAGAAAGAAATGTATCTGTTCCATTGGAGGGATCATGGATGACTGACGGATACATCAAAATAAGTAAGAAAAATTTTGTGTCCAGTGTAGGTTACCCTCTGGTCACAAAAGTGAATCCTACCCTCTATCCAAAAACTGTAGAGGTAGAAAGCCTTAACCCCACTATTGGGTAACTTTGGGACAGAACATATGCTGGGATGGTTCTGGGTTTTCCTTTTTTATATATAAATATAACACAAGAACATAAACATTTTGGGTTTTACCATTTAACCCACAACGCTGGGTTACATTGTAAATGGTAAAAAATGTGCCTTATTGATCGGTGTCTACATTTTTTTTATCTGAAAATCTAATGCTCCTAAATTCTGCTGTGCATCTTGTGCTGGTTCTGGATGTTTGTCGGGCCACAGAGGTGAAGATAACCGACCTTGAGAGTCTTCAAAACTGTTACCAGCTCTTCAAAAGGACTGATGTGTTCAGCTGCTCTGGCCCATTTTTCCAGCTCTGCAGGCAGCAGCTGTGTCTCGACTCGGAGCTGAAGGACACATCCTCGGTTTTAAGGTCAGCGGCCCTGTTAGTCCGTCTGCCTTAATCACCTTTCACATTAGCATGTTGGCACTGCTGGGGATCGATCAGCTGCCCACACTCTCCATGTCTCCTGGCCTTTGTTCAATCACACTCGTCTGACTCGAATCAACTATAATTTATTTGTCTTACAACTGGTGGAGACGCACACCGACTCAGCTTAATCAGTGTTGGAGGGGAGGAGGGGTGGTAACGATCGATCCCTCATTCTCCCATCAGAGGCTCATCCACAGGTTACAGGCAGCACAGCAGCAGCCACAGGTTTAGCTATAGCAACCGTGCATCATTGTTGATTATCTCCAACAAATACCAGTTTTATCCAGACCTTCGAACAACATTGTCCTTGTTTAAAGTCAAACTGTGTTGTCTCTTTCGATGTCAACAACAGGTCGGTCGACATAAAGAGAGATGGCAAGCTGACATCAGTGCAGCACAGTCGGTGCATCCCGCCGGAGGAACTCAGCATGACTTGGTATTTATATTGTGACATTTAGATCCTGGATTATGCAGTTTTAAAAACATGTAACTTATTTTGAGAGTTCCCTGAGAATTAATTTGCAACGTGCTCTTTTATGCTCCTGCAGATTCCCTGACTTTAATTTCGACGCTATCAATATCTCCGAGTCCCCACATGAGTTTCTCACCATCTGTTGTGTCTCAGTTCTGTGATTCATATACATACACACATATATCCACCTGTCAGACCTGCACAGTGTTTTCAGAGGCGGCCTGATTTATTCTCATACAGCGTAATTCCTCGAAAATTGTTTATAAAGCGCTGGAGAGAAATTATTCACACAGTTTAAGAAATTATACAGTTATGACATTGTTTGCCATATGGTCTGCTGGATTTAAATTTTATATTTGTCACAAAACATTCATGTTTATATGAATGTGAATGTTTTACCTGAATATGTGTTTTTAATGTTGATATTTCATGGCAAAGCCAGGAGCAAAGGAGGACAAAGTCAGGGAAGGAAACGTTCTTTGACACAGGAAATACCTGTTTATTTTACATTTTAAATCCAATAGTTTTCAACATTTATTTTATTCATGACGGTGTTTAATGTTGTAAGCACTGCAGCAAATGTCGGGTACCCCTACTGCCATAAGGTTGTTGTTTCAGGGGACACTTCTATGGCGTTTGAGAGAAATTTTCCCTTAAAGGAGAATTCCGGCCGTTTTTGACCCCAAATCGTTTTCCTGATGGTCACTAAGTGTTGGGGGGAGCAAAAAACGCGACTAAAATTGACCGGAGTTACACCATGGCTACCCAGCGTTAGGGATAGCGACAACGCTAAACTATGGGGGCAATTCTTTCAACCACAACAAACACTCAAAAAACAATCAAATATCTATGGTACATGACTCGAATCCATATGACACACCACTGAACTCATATAGTGTACAGTATAAACAGTATAAACTTTGTGTTTTTGAATGTAATCATCACCTCAGACAGCCGAACTCTGAAACATCCTGGAAAGACATTACTATCCGATCACAGAGCGCCTGCTCTCCCCGCCACAGAAACAAACACTTTTTCCTTGTTGTGATGATTTCTTTACAAAAATAAAGAGTCAGAGATATTATGGACATTACCACTGCACTGCTCGACCGTTCGACAGAGGTTTTTTTTAACTGATTGGAAATGTACAGTAGACTCTACAAACAGCATATTTAATAATCAGAGTATTGAAGTTTGAAAATTGTGAAAGTTTTGTTTTTATGTTACTAGTTATAGCCTGTTTATTCTTTGCGGTGGTCAGACAGTGCCCCTTGGCCAACCAGCCGTTATGATATGATGATGTAATAATACAGATCAACACAGAGACAGCTTTTCCCTCCAGTCTGGCTCTATCACAGTGTTGTTATGTGTTCTTCCCTACAGGGTCTATGTAATCAAAGATTTTCGAATCAACAGAGCAGAGACATGAGTCAGATATGGATCAGTTTTGCGGCAGCGTAACTTTAAAAAAAAAAAAAAAAAAAGTGATTCTGAAGCCTAAATAAACAGTGATAATGTTCACTGGCACTCAGCAGAGAATTTTCCTTAAATGCACCAGCATGTGCAGTGTGTCTCTGTGTGTGATTAAAGTTAACTGGCATGGTCAGATATGGTAAGTGATAGCAGTGTGGGATGTACGGAAGCATCAGCGTTCCCTGTAGAGAAACAATTAGACGATAGAGTCGGAGCCATACGTTAGTTTGGCAGCACGTTACAGGAGAGGAGAACTCACAGTCTCGTTCTCACTGAAACACACAGGCAGAGAGGTAAACACAGGAGCGCATATACACCAGCCATAAAACAAACTGCCATTTTCTAAGTGACACTGCAAATGTTTCTTGTGGTGAATCACATTCACAAGCTGCTCCTCTCATCTCCGAGTGTTTTTGATGTTTGGGCGCTGCTTGAAATGTCAAAAACACTCAAGAATACAAAGTGTTGAAGACTCTAAAGTTGTTTTAGAAGACGTGGATCTGAAGGAAGGAAGGCTGCAGACGAGGAGAGAGTTAATAAACACAACTTGCTTCTAGGGCTGTCAGAGTTAACGCGTTAATCGCGATGAGATTAATTTAAAAAATTAACACGATTAAATTTTTTAATCGCGGTTAATCGCGGCCCATTTTGTCCTCTGTCTGCTGGACTGGAGGACTGGAGTGTGGGACCTCCAGTCCAGTAGGTGGGGGTAAGCCACCTTCAAGTTGGTTGCTACACAAATATACACAGTCTAACATATATCCACAGCTCCATCCATTGATTTTTTGACGGCTTTGTTGTAAACAAATGCACATGGCCATGTATTGATTTTTTTGACGGCATCGGTTGTCAACAAATGCACGTGGCGATGTATTGATTTTTTGACCGCGTCTGTTGTCAACAAATGCACATGGCCAGGCAGAGGCGTAGCAAAGTAAAGGGCAATTTCCACTGGATGCAATTCGTTTAAATTCTGTGTGAGTTTCATGCATCATGTGTTATGATTAGGTACTAGGCCTGCTAGGTCTGGTCTAAAAGTTGTTTGTCTAGAGATTATAACACTTTGGAGTGTTGAAAGTCCAAAGCGCCATATATAATATTTTTAATAGAGATTAATCGCGAGTTAACTATGGAAAAAATGCGATTAATCGCGATTAGAAAAATTAATCGTTTGACAGCCCTACTTGCTTCATGTTGTGCTTCAGTTCATCCTCTTGCTGAAAGACGACTCAATTATTTTGTTTGCATACATAACTCAATAGGAAAAGCAACCGGACCTCCATCTGGCATTTTGTTTCTGCAGATCCATCGTCTTCCTGGTGTAATACTCCTTGAGTGAACGTATAAACAACACAAACCATTATCACCTTCATCCAAAAGGACACACAAACTAACACCAACTTGTGTGCTTCACTCAATCGATAACAATCAATATCACAGGTGATGTGTTTTAGAAAGCAGCTGCCGTGGTGTGTGAAGTGTTTGCTCTTAAATCCTGCAGAATTTAACCTTATTTAATTCTGTAGATGTTTGAAGAGAGACAGAATCCACTCACCGGTGTTGGTGCAGCTGTATTATGTTCCCTCTCTGTCTGGCTCAGTTGATTGGTTGTTGACTCGCGATTACTCAAGCAGCTGGGAAGTCATTAAGGAACAGACGCCACGTTCTCACCAGAGGAGACACCTGAGCACCACAGAAGAAGTTGCTTTTGTGTAGAAGATGTATGGAGTGTCGTCATGATGTGTGGTATCCATTCTGTAGAGACTATCAGCCCATAAAACACTCTGGCAACTGCTGTGTGTAAATCCAAAAATAAACATAGCTGTTGAGACCTAAATTAATTTAGAGAGGATAATCATCAGCTCGCTCTGGGACCAGTCGTAGATTTTTAGCGGTTTCTTTTATTGGGATAAAAGCTTCAGGTCGGTCTATTTTTAAATCGGTAATAATAATTATTTCGGCCCCCGGTGCACAAGGAAACATCACGACTGATTAACACCAAGCAGATGTTAGTTTTAAATCTAATAATCACTCTCCTTTCAGCTCTGGTTTGGTCTCAGCTCCAGTGTAAAGTATCGACTGTGGATTTATAACGACTGTATTCATGAAGCTACTGAGACTAAAAAAACAGAGAGTGAAAATATGCGCTCCAAAACTGTAGGGGGAGCTCTGTAGAGAAAAAAAAGCGACCAAAACAGAGAAAAAGCGTCCAAACTTACATAGTTCCCCTGTAACACTGCAGAGCAAAGACAACCTGCAGAATCGGACGTGCTCTCACCAATATGAGCGACCTTTCTCACATCACGCAGTCATTTGATCCGTTAAAAACATTGATTAATGCGGCTTCAACAACACTGTGTTTTGTAACACAGACCCAGTCTCTGACATTAATGTTAACTGATACACACTCAGCTGCAAAACACACAACATGTGCTAATAAGCAGAGTTCATGCCTGCAGGTATGTGGTCAGGCAGAGGTCATAGAGAGACCTGTGGTGTGGGATCAAGTTTTACAGCTTATTTACTGACTTTTGATTTAATGAAACACGTTTATTGGTCAGATGTCGAAGTAAGAGAGTGGTTGAGTCAGATACAGAATATTTGCTCATTTATACTACATGAATATTTATATATTTTATTTTATAGTTTTAAAATTCAAAAGGACTTGTCCTGAAGAGATGCAGAGACGGTCGGGGGGCCAGACTGTGAAAACAGAGTAACTACCTCGAAGCTTAAGAAAACACAAGAGGCCGAGCGGAGCAGTCGGACCGCTGTGATTAGCTATCCAATTAATTTGTTTTTGTATATTTTTGTATATTTCCCGTCTACAGCCGGAGTGATGAAGCAGCACGAGAGGGTCAGGACGGGAGAGCTGCAGCTAATGAAGCGAGAGATGTAGGAGGAGGTGGAGGAGGAGGACGGCAGCCAACACGCTGCAGTGGGGAGAGGAGAGCAGGCTGGTTCAGAAACAACAGGTGAGATCAGACAGAAAACAGAGACAGAGCTGAGGACGGAGGGATCAGGTCCTGTTGCTGCTGCTTTCCTTTGGTTTCTCTTGTGTTCCTTCATCTATTGCCTGTGTGTTTCCCTTGTATGTGTTTGTGTGTGTGTGTGTGGGTGGGTTGTCTCAGTCTCCATCCACACATGGAAGCTCATCATCAACTCCACAACCAGCTGCAGTAAAATCTGCCGTTTCACTCATCACTCTTTGTCAGTCACTGTTTCACATCATGTCCAAACACTGTAGCTGCAGTTTACTGACCACCTGGATGGTGACCTTACTGGGCCATACTGGGCTGATTGCAGTTATTTTTGGTTGTTGTTGAAGCTAAAAACAGCTGAAGCATGAAGCCGATGATGATGACTGCAGTGAAAGTTGAACAACAGGAGAAAGAAGTGAGAAGTTGAGCCGATGGAGTTGTTTTCGAGGCAAATAGAGAGAGACTGCTTGCCAAAAAACTGCCCCCAGCGGAAACGCGCATCAGTGGTTTTGCATGAATTTACCTCTAAAACAACTCTGTCTCGTAACGTTCCGTTATTATCTCATAGCGTGGTGAAGGTGCAGGTCACAACTTGTCCACCAGAGCGTTTTGGAGTTGTTGGATTGTGTATTTGATGAGTTTGGTAGGGAAACCAAGAAATCCCATTAGCCTCCGTAGTGTAGCTCTGAGCAGCTCGCGGCTCTGCTCCGCCGTTCTAAAAATAGCTTGCACTGACAATTAAAGGTAACGAACCTACTGTTATGACTATAGGAATTATGGCAATGGGCCAATTTGCCAAAATGTTTAACTATCCCTTTAACTGGTCAGATGTTGTTTGCCTTCCTCGTCCTGACAGCACAGTACCAGGCTACATCTTCTACCACCCAGAAACATCTGGATACAGATCTCAACCTAACACCGATAATAAAATGAAACATCAAGAAGTTCATTCTCTACACAGACTAAACCCAGGAACACAGCCCCCGTCTGGTCATGAATCACACCTACAGATCTGCTCATATACTGTAGTTTCCACTCGTAGCCGTGCTCCGGCGCTGAATGTGAATCAGTTTTTGCCTCCATGACATTTCCTCCCCTCCTGTGTTACCTGCTGCAGGCTCTGAGGGAGATAACACTGACTCACATTGATCCTTCATTTCAGCTCTTTTGTTCGCTGATTACTGGAGAGTTTTGTGACCAGGGGCTGAAACGTTTCACAGACCCAATGTCAGGTCTAACTTAAGGCAAAGAAACCAGAATATATTATGTTGAATGGTTGTGATAGATATGAGTGCAGTGAATCTCTAATGTTGAGCTGGATCTGAAGGAGAATAGGGGGCAAATCTGAGCTGGTGAAGATCCTGATTTAATACACAACATTAGATGGACAGGAATGTAGCTAGATACGTAAATAGAAGAAATAGTTTTGCACTCGTACAGCTCATTCATAATTTTAATGAATATAGATTTGAGACATTTGAGAACCACTTTCTCAGGTTCTGTGAACAGCTGAAATAAAGTTATTTTAAAAGTTAATGAGATACCAATGAAGACAGAGCCGCTCTTTAATCTCTGAGATGGAGAACAGTACAGTTCATAGTTTAGGTGAGCAAATTTATAGATTATACATTATTCCAAACAAGGGATGCTGTGATTTTTTGTGATTGCACTACAAACTATACTTTGAATTTTCAGTATTATTCAACAATGGGTTGAATTGTAGTGAGTCAGCAATATTTCACTTTGCAGCTTAAGTTTCAACAACAACAGCAATAAAAACTTAACCAAGCACCAACTGACACAAAGACAAAGGACACAATAAATTAACTAGTGAATATTAGTAACTAAGTAATCTTTATTTCTATAGCACGTTTCACAGATAAAATCACAAAATGCTTTACTATAGAGTAAATAATTTAAACCAGTCAGCTAATATTCAGGATGTAGTTCTTTGGTGCCGGAGGAGGTGAACGCAAAGCGAGAAGGAGAGCGTTGGACGAGGACTTAGCTTTGTATGATGATGATAAATAAATGCTAATATTGCTCCATGATGTGAACAAATATATTAATGTTAAAAAAAATGTAAATTCAATCTAATCAACAAAGTAGCTGCAAACATCTCAGGTGGGCAGCACCAGGAGGAGAGCGAAGTGTTTGAGAAGGTGATTATCGTATATATGTCGCTCTTCTCTGCCTGCAGGAATCAAATGGGACACATGGAGATTCAGCTGGAGGGGAATTTAATCTTCCGGAGAACGCTCTCAAACTATCGCTTAACTCGCCGTGGGGGTCAGATGAGCGGATGGAACCTGTGAATTAAATTTTGGCATAACTTGTTTTTGTAGGCAGGACAGTTGAATGTCACGTTGCTCAGAGCAGCGTTTCCACTCCATCGCTGCCGCTCGGCTCCCAGACAAACACTTTGCTGACAAAGCAGGTGGCGGTGCACTCTGATACCTCAAAACAAATCTAACATCAGTTTTCCATTACACCGAATACAATTTGTGAATTTTTTACAAAGGCTCACACACAATCCTCAAACTGTCTTTGTCACATTTATTGAATCCTCCACTGTAGTTGTTAAATAATGTGTGAATGAGTTGGAATGGGCCTCAGTGGTGCCTTTAAGTGCTGAATAAGAAGCTTCAGTGTCTCCAAATCTGGGCTTTATTTTGTTTTAATTCTTATTTTTGCCATCTCCTCTGTCATGAACCAGAAATAAAAGCTCCATTTAGATCGTTTAAGACTGTTAAGGAACTTTATTACCTGTTACTAGTTGCGTTCAGGACTAATTAGTAATGCAATTAAAACTAGAAGAACAGCAAAAAAAAACCAGCTTGTGCTCTGTGAGTTTGTTGCATCTGTCTGTGCCTGGAAAATGCAGGTGGGTGGGAAACGTGACTCTGACAACACGGGGAGTCCGACCGGCTTTGGCTTTTACACCTGTCTGCAGAGGAAGGTGAGATGCCAAAAGTAGATCTTGTAATTTCGGCCACGTCCACACTGCTGTGTTTTCATGGCAACACATCTCTTTTCCAACATTTACCTCCTAATGCTGCTGGGCCAGTGGTAGTTTGAGTCTGGACAAGCCAAAAAAGGAGACCTATAGGAGACCTTTAGAAAATGATGATGTATTAGACACCAAAGGTTGCTCCCTGATTGGTCCAAAACACTGAATCACAAATTTACAAGCTTGACCTTGCTCTTTCTTATAGCTATTGAGAATCTTAACACTACAGAAACAGCCTTTACTGCCCCTTGTTCATTGTGTTGTGTGCAACTGATCAACTGCAGAGTGGACGGTCTGTTTCCTGTTTCCAGTGTGTTTTCAGGTCTGTTGGTCTGGACTGAGATTGTTTCTGATAAAGGACTAAACAAGTCTGGAGATTGTTTCCGTCTTAAAATGAGAACATTAGAAGTGTGGAGCACAGACCTCCAACAAGACCAAACGACCGCTCCAACTTGTAGCTACAAAGTCACACAGATCACAGCACCATGAATATGTAAGGTTTTTATTTTTTACATCAAGATCCATAAATCATTTGCAAAGAGTGGAAAAATTACATATGTTTAATATTTTCAAATATTCAACTCAGTTGTTTTTTTTTTCAACTTTCTATTATTGTCAGAATATATTTTGGGGATTTGGAGCAAAAATATCACTTGGGCCATTTTGTTTTCTAGCTACGTCGACTGAATGAGTGATTAGCAGATGAATAAATAGTGAGCCTGCAGCTAAAGTGAACAAGATCAGTAAATCCAGTCTCTTGTGTGTATTAAAAGCATAATGGGATCAACGTGGTTACGGTGACAGTGCACATTTGATAACTGCTGTCTGTTTGAGCTTTTACACCAGTCGTATCCATAGCAACAAAGGAGAAGACTGCATGTCCTTCTTGGCTCTTTTTTTTTTTAATGCAGCCTCACAGCCCTGTTGCCCTTTTATCTATTTATTTATTTATTTATTATTGATACAGGCAATGGCATACAAACATAAATACACATAATATACTCAACAGGAGATTATAAAGACATGTGACACCATTGACAGAAAAAAAAAAATCAGTTCCTCTTCATTTACGTTGCAAACAAACCAACATTATGTTGTAAAACACAGCAAACCTTACTGGTACAGTTTAGATGTCAGATGCTGCTCTGCTCTCTCTGCCCCCTGTGCCTCACAATACACACACACACACACAAACACACAGAGAAACACACAACCACATTTCTTGCTCCTGATGCTAGTCTGTTACACTGGCTCAAGAGAGACTCTCCTCAGGCCTTTGTTATACCCACTTACCATGTCAGGAGCAGTGCTCATCGCAATCTGTCTCTCAAGATGCATCATGACAGCTTCTGCTGTCTGCTCTGGACAATGTTCCTGTGATGTGAGAGAGAGGGAAGGTGCAGAAGTGCCAGGGTGAAGGAGGAGGAGGGGAGAGATGGAGGGATGATGTGAGGAAACAGATCCAGGGAGACAGAGATGGAGGTTGCGTTCCTCCTCTCAGCCCTCGATCTGTTAAAAAAATGTGAAGGCAGAGAAATGTTGGACATCACAAGGCGTGTATGTCACATCAGCGTTATGTGTCTCGGCACAAAGCAGCGCTGGGCAAAGGAGCATTTTTCTTTCGCTTGGGGAGAAGTGGTTTATGGACTCGCCGCTGACTGGAGTTTCATTTGAGAACATTGGAGAGATATTGGACTCAGTTTGAGCCTTTTGTCTGAGAGCTCTGATGAAGAAAAACACACTCACACTTAAGAAGGAAAGATTATGAGCTCTAAACCGGAACAACAGTAAAGATTTCACTAAACTTTAAGTGTTGCAGTAAAAATGACTTTGCACAGAAAACATTTAAAGTATACAGTAATTCTGCTTTATTGATGCTGAGCTTCTGTTTCCTACCAACACAGAAGTGAACAGGAGATATGAGAGCAAAACAAAAAGCACTGTGACGATTTCTTTCAAATTTAGACTCGTCTCATTTTCATGCTGGATTTATTCCCTGTTCTGTGTCACAGTGTTTGACGACAGAGGGTCAGGAGGGTGAGTCACACCTGTCAGTGTCTCCATCATGTAAATCATCACTGTGAAGGATGACGATTTTTCTCACTCCACGGTTCCTCTTGTTTTCTTTAATAACAACAAATACTCAAAGAGTCCAGGCCAGAACAACCACCATGTTATTGAATATTATTTAGCTTCTGTTGTGTTTTCTCATAGACGAAGAGCTAAAAAACAAAGTACAGACTTACACACCGTAACTCTGTTCAAATCTAGTTGTTAAGGATGAGTTAAATCAGGGGAAAGGATGAGGGAGGAGAGTTTAAAGGTTCAGTGTGAAATGATTGGCAGGGTTTATTGGCAAAATCTGAATTTACCCATAAATATATTTGTATACGTGTATAATTGCTATCAAATAATATTAGTTTGGTTTTTTTAGCCTTATAATTCTTCTATTATATATACATAGCAAGTGTCCCAGCTCTCGTCTCTGCACACCGCGACACAAACGCGCCCGTAACCCATAATCTCTTGTTTATGGCAGATTAAACTACACAAATATACACATCGTAACATTGTATATGATATATAACGTTATCTACCACTCTATTGATTTCTCTCTCGCCGACTTTGTTGTAAACAAATGCACATACCCAGGACGAGGGTTAGCAACAGCGGAAAAGCGACCGGACTTGCATAGATCCTCTTTAAACAGATTCTAAGTAATTGTGATGGTTAAATAAATTATTTGTAACTTGTAACAGGGAGAATGGAGGCGCTCTGCCTTCAACACTGTCCCAGTGTCCCAGATCTCCTCAGGACACAAACGCGTCTCATAACTCGTCATCTCTTGTTTATGACAAATAGTGTAGCCTACACATTGTAAAAAAACATCATCCACCACTCCATGGGTTGCTTTCTCGCCGGCTTCGTAGAAAACAAATGCACATGGCCAGGAGGAGGGTTAGCAACACAGTGTAAAGCAACCGGACTTGCATATTTCCCCTGCCATATTGGGTCTCTGTAGATACAGTTCTGAAGACCTTCTCTTTTTGTAAAGTAGGCACTATATAAATAAAACTGACTTGACTTTTCTTCAGGCCACTAAAATTTTTAGCAACATAGCTGTTTATTGTAGTGACCTCAATTTTTTTTTTTACTGATATTTGGTCACACATCTTCTCAAAAGTCAAGTCACAAAGCAAACTTATCTCATGAAAAGGTCAAAGCCGAGTACTGTACTGACAGACACTGTGGATGATAAATACGGGATTACAGCAAACGTAAGATTAAATGGGAACTGTAGGGCAGATTTAGAATCGAGGGATTATCAGGTAAAGAGCAGAAGAGAAACCACAAGGTAGGAGGAAAGAAACGGAGGAGAGAACAAAAAAACAAGGGGGGGTTGGAGAGGAGGGAGGAAGTAAGATGAGAGGGATGGAGAGAGTATTAAGGGCAGAGAGGAGGAAAAGAAAAGGACACGGGGATAAAGATGGAGGTGTAGTCAGGTGACTGAAGAGCGGTGTGAACCTGGATATTAAGAAGGTGGAAGGACTCAGGTCCGTTTGTTCAGCGTCCTCAGTGAGTGATGAAAGTCATTTCATTTTTACACCCCTGATGACATGTCCTCCGATGTCCACTGTCAGACTGATCAGTGTGTGTGTGTGTGTGTGTGTGTGTTATTATGTGTGAATGTAACCTCTTTGCAGGGTGTGTGTGTGTGTGTGTGTGACCGCCCTTGGAGTTTTTGAATGATATCCTGTAAGTGCTGTGTGTGTGTGTGTGTGTGACTCATCGGTGTCCACAGCTGGAACAGGGGCTTCAACAAGCTCCACAATTTAATGGCCTGCCTGACAGTCCAAACTCAGGGCTAAGAGATTCCGGAGGACACTTGTTGACACTGTGTCACTCATTACTGTGAGTTTAAAGGTTTAACTGTTAAGGCGGCGTAGAGCTGTGTTCATGTGAGGGGTTAGAGGACACAAGCCTTCGAGTGTGTCTTTTTGAGTCTGCCTACCAGTGTACACTTGTGTGTGAGTGTGTGTGTGTGTTCTCTTCCTCTTTCCTTTCTTTCTAGGACGTGTGAATGCACTTGTCGTGTTCCAGACAGCCTCAAGTGGGCGAACTAAAGGAGAGGGTCTTCCTTGTCTCTTCCTTGACTTTTTTTTTATCTCACCCACTGTCTGGTGGAGATGAGCGGGGGAGTTGGGGGGGGGCTGGGGTCGTATGAGCTGTCACTCTGTTCCCCATCGCTGCACACACACCACCAAAAGAGCTCACACACTCCTGGAGGACCAGAAGTCACTAAGAGGGACGAACACAGGACACGAGGATGCACATCTGTGCGTACAGAAGATGAGATTTCACAGATGAAGCAACACAAAGACACACACTGACACAAAGAGACGTACTGACAGTGGTTGATGTCAGAGTGTATGTGTGTGTGCAGACATTAACACGCACATCCATACCACAGGGGCTACAACTGGTTGCGTGGGACAATCTTAGAGCTGTGTGATGAGTGACAGGCAGCTGGTAGCGTTCAAGACGTCCATGGGACTCAACGCCTGGGCTTGTTGTGACTACGTAACATCTGTTACACATTCACTCTCTTTTTCGTTTTTGTTGAAAGTGAAACTGTCGACTTTTTCTGGACAAAAGTTCAATCAACTGCATGATGCCTTAAAAGACCCCACAGCTTTATTGTGTGTCCACATGTTATCTCTGGATATATGTAAACCAAATTCATGTCAAGTATTTTTACTTTTAGAGTATTTTTACATCAAAATCGATGTTTCAGTCAGTTATTTGATGACTCATCCTGCACACGTCCTAACTTTGCATCCACTTAAAATCAATTTCTCAAATGTTTTTGTTCCTCCTCAAACTACTGTATAAATTCTTCCGGTCACCATGGCAACCTCGGTGCTGGACCTGCTAGCTCGTTCGAGAGTTAAAGGGATAGTTTTACATTTTGGCAAATTGGCCCATTGCCATAATCCCTATAGTCTTAGTGCGTTACCTTTAATTGTCGGTGCAAGCTATTTTTAGAACGGCGGAGCAGAGCCACGAGCTGCTCAGAGCTACACTACAGAGGCTAATGGGATTTCTTTGTTTCCCTCATCAAACTCATCAAATACACAATCCAACAACTCCAAAACGCTCTGGTGGACAAGTTGTGACCTGCACATTCACCACGCTATGAGATAATAACAGAACGTTACGAGACAGAGTTGTTTTCGAGGTAAAATTCATGCAAAACCGCTGATGAACTCCAGTGTGAAGCATCATGAGTCTGTGTCTCTCGCTCCGCTAGCATCACTGCTGCCTTCAGGTATCGGCTCAAACATATAGAAACGTCTTCATCATCCATATCATCATCATCTCCCACTGATTCATCCTCCACCAGACTCATCAATGAGGTCAGCAGGTGGAGAGAAGTCCTCCACAACAGAGTGCAGCCTGTTTTTTACTGTCTAAATCCCACAGGTGGTTCATTCCAAGCTGTTGGCTGCTGTAGGTGTCGATCAATATCTATGACAAGTCCCTCCCTATACCAGAGTGTTTCAACTGGAAACATGTTATCATGTGGAGCTGATGGGATTCAGAGAGACATTTCAGGACGTCCTTAGGTGAACCATCCCAGTCTGTCTTATCCAGTCCACATCTGAAGGAGACATCGTCTCATTGTGAACCAGCCACGGCTCGATATCTGAAGCTGGTGGAGTAATCTAACTTTTTTCTCTTTATATACCGACTTTTCTTCTCTTCTTAATTGGAAGTTCAACTTGTGGCTAAATTGCAGCATCAGGTCTTAATGGAAAGTCCTTAATGAAAAATCCCGCTTTGATTCAGTTTCATTCCACCGGTCTGATTCAGCTCTGTCCGTCTTCTTCTGACAGTAATGAGTTCAGCACGACTCAAAGAAAGTCTAATAACCCGACCCAACATTTATTAGCTTTGTGCTTCTGGTAATCTAACTCTGCTCTTGAGTACGGTGAAGATCAATTAGATGTTTGTGGACCAGGACTTTGTCAAACACCATCAGAACCACTGACTGGACTGGTATCAACACAGCACAGGACTGAACGAACAAACACTCACACTCACGACAGTCGCTGAACCAAGGCCTCTGTTACAAGCTGTGATTCACATTGTCAGATTATGTTTTGAGAGAGTGATGAGTAACGACGTCTGTGTCGTTCTCAGCAACTGAGGTGCATCCAACACTTTGCTCTTACAGTGTGGTGGCGCAGCTCATCCGACAGCATCAGTTTACATTATTTCAGTCATTCTTAAAGGGGAATTACACTCACAATGTGTTTTTACTGCAGCTTTGACACCTTTTATTTGGATTTCACAGTCAAATCATCTCCATCTACCTGCAGCAGTATTCACTATATCTGTATAGTGAAGCCACAGAATTAAAAAGCCTCATAAAGTGCTCACAAGGTGAAAAGAACAATTTGCATACACCTAACCTTTGGTGCAGCAACTCCCCGGAGAGACGGCAGCAGGTAAATGGCCAATTACAGCAAGTTAAATATGGGATCACACTCATACACACACACAAAAAAAACAATCCCTGTCACCCTGCACACACATTTACAGCCATATCACTTCTTCATACTGTAATTGGAATAAATTTATAATGCTCACCTGTCAGCCTGCTTGGTCATTTCATGAAGAAGATACACAGGCTAATGGCTCTTTTCCAGTAGCGCTATTCAGCTACTTGTTTTTTTGCTTTTCCACGAGGGATAGTACCGGTTACCTGATACCTTTTTTTTGTAACGCCGCAGCTGAGGTTCCAAGCAAGCCGAGCTGATACTAAAACATGATGGCAACCAACTGCCGGCCACTGATTGGCCAGAGTGTCGTCACTGGAAGAGTCGCAAGCACCATGTCCGACACGAGAACCAAACCCAAATTTTAAAAACACTGTTGGGTACTGGCTCCACCACCTGTGGGTCGTGCCAAGAGCAGGACTGTGAGGGTGCATGACTGCATGTCGCTGCTGTGTTGACACTACACACTGTGCCGTTGTAATGATCCGCTTTATTTATTTACTTGCGGCCGGCGTTGTGACATTTGCCCACATTGCTCTATGGCCAGTCCATCACTGTGTGCAGAAAACTACACCGTGGTACGTAATCGAGGTGCAGACGACCTTGTTTGGAGCTGATGAAAGTATCGAAAAAAGAGAGCAAGACAGAATGACCATAGCAGCCCACGCTGCACATTGAAGTAGTATGAAGAACTCAGCTGTAATGGAAAAGGACCTTAACCAAGTTGAGCCGGGTAAAGCTGTAACTGTGTGGTGGAAATGGGTCATAAAAGAGGAGATGAAAACATTTTATGATCACCTGAAGGCACCTGGACTTCTCTCTCTCGGTTTCTTGAAGATGTTTCACCTCATTGTGATTGGAGAGTCACAGGTGTTTAACCTTAGTGAGGTGAACACTTTGGAGGTGGTGCAGAGAGTCAACCCAAACTATTATCATGCGATTTTTTATTTTTTTATTTTTTTTATGATTGGTGTCGTAGGCCTTCTCTTCTGTTCAACAAGGGTTGTTCCAGTTGGACGTATACTGTAGATGTCTTCTTTACCACCTCTCTTAAACCACCTGACCTCTTTGTCCATGATGTGACCATTGGGATCTTCAAAGGAGTGACCTTTCTCCTTTAGATGAAGGCACACTAATGAGTCTGGAGAGCTTGTTCTTCTGTCTTGTACCATGTGCTGGTGGAGCAGCTGAAGAGCAACTTCTAGTTATATGTTTGTGCATTGAGAAGCTTTTGGTCCATGCAGGAATAGCAGACCCAGAAATCTGGAGGAACCATCAGAGATATTAGAATCAGACATAATTGCAAAGCTCCCACCACCTCTTGGGAATAAAGGTCTAAAGTTGCAGGTCCGACCTGCGCTGCTCTCTCCTGGTTCTACTGCACAGAGCACAGTCCTGCATGAGTCCAGTTGTCCCGGTGAATCTCAGCACTAGAACTGACTCATTATCCAAATCCGTTCCACCAGGAAAAACTCAACAGCACCTGACCATTAACAGTTCCTGTGCCATCACACAGAGGAAGAAGAGTCATTGTGAACAGAGAGGATCTTTACAGTCTCATTGAAGGCAGGTTAGAGGAGATGTAGGAGGACTGTTTGGTTTTTCCTTTTTACAAAGGGACTAAAGCAGGCGTATACGTTTTTGCCATGTTGAAGTAGGCCACGTACACAGTGTGCTGCATTTGTCATAAGTGACAGCCCTATTAATCATGAAAGGGCCGGTGTCAATGCCCAGTGGCTTTGCTCTGCAGGTGGCTTGTCCCTCTGGATGCCAGGGCTCCAACCTCACTGTTCTACCTCTGTTCTCCTTTCCTTCCCTCTCCTCTGATCCCCCGGTGCACTCACAATGTGAAATGACTCTCCTTGTATTCCCTTTGTGCATCCAACTTCTTTCACCTCTTTTTTTCCGTCTTCCTTCACCTCACTTTTTTCACTTTTTTTCCCTCTCACTGCCCTTGGAACTTCTTCTGTCTGTCTGTTTAACTCCAGACTCCAACCTCTGGTTTTTCTCTCCAAGAACTGATGTTTTGGTTCCCAGTGGTCTTGACCAACCTTGTTCCCCTCGCTCACCTGTCCCTTGGTCCATCTTCTCCTCTCAGTGTAGAGAGTTGTTGGTAAAAGCCATAAGTGATGTTAATGTTAAAAGGAGGAGATATTTGTTTGTTATGACATTTTGATTTTGTGACAGTTTCTAAGCAGAAACCTAGAAAATCCTTTGATATTAGTCAGCATAAGATGTTGCATATTTATTAGGATAAAATTAGGATAAAAAAAACCATGACATGTTGTTTCCCCCTAAGGCAAATTGATGGTAATTTAACAATGAATCCTTCAAAATCCAAAATTGCGGACCAGAATAAAGGCTGACTAAAACATAGACATGTCATTCTGCAAAATAACTGCTGTCTCATACTGCTACTAGATTGGAGGACGTCTGGGTTCCTCTCGTCTTATTTATTTTGGTCTGGACCAACAACTGTGGAAAACCCTGTGGTCTCTTTAGCTGCTAAATGTTCCACCATGGTCTCCTCCGAGCTTTGTTTCTGGAAACAGTGAAGTTGGCGGACATTGTTTGTAGCTCTAAATGCCAAGGGAGCTGCAACTAATGATTCTTCATCTTACACATCACACTGGCATTGATGTATTGATAATATTCTACAAATATTGATTGTGTCACTTCAAATCATAGTGCATCTTATTTTCTGTTTCTGGTAAAGAAAACGTTATGTCTCAGTCTCCACTAACAAACTTGTGTTGAGTAACAAAGGTAAAGTAACAACAACTAATTACATTTGGTGTTTAGTAATAAGTAAAAGTGACGCTGACAACGTCTGTGTTAAGACATGATGGTGTGAACCACAGCCCATACAACACAGTACAATTCTTAATACTGACACACAACTCTTTTATTAGGAAGACAAGTGTGCGTGTGTGTATGTGTGACTGCGTTTGTGTGCGTGTGTGCATGCATGTGTGTGTGTGTATGTGTGTGTCAATCATTGCTGTTGATAGTGTTACATATTTCAGTCAGATTCCACGGTCATATATCTGGGTGCATTTGAGACCCAAGATAAGGAGGGATTTATGAAGGCAGCCCTCTGCTAAGTCAAGGTGAACACCAGAGATATGATGCATCTGAGTGTGTCTGTGTGTGTGAGAGAGAGTATGTGTGTGTGTGTGTCTGCGTGCAATTCATTGGTTGTGTGAAAGAGCACAAATGTAGAATGTGCCTCCATACACATGCATGTCAGACTGAGTGTGTGCGTCGTATTTTCCACTTAACTATTCCATCTGTGAAGGATTTAATGTCTCCTGGTTCCTGAAATCCGTCCTTTCAACTCCTCAGGATCATTTTCTTCTTTCTTTTTTATTCTTCTTCTTCACAAACTTAATCCATCTCATGGCCGCGGCCTTGAAGCTTCTCCTTACATACAAGTAGCATGAGACAGGACAATCAGTGATGTACTAATAACATGTTTCCAGTATAAGTCTAATAATTCGATTCATAACCTCCATACTACACAGATGGATAAACTAATTTTAGCATCATTTCTCCTCCACCTGATGTTATCAGCCTGTTTCATATATGATAATCCTGTGTAATCTCATGTTTGTTCCAATGCTCCAGAACCTAAACTGCTTTGGTTTGACTCTGAGTCATTGGGCGTCTCTCTCATGATCGTCAGCCCGAAGCGTTGGCTTCTACATCAGTCACGTCTTGTTAACAGGTGGAGGTGGATTATTAGATAGATGTTAACTGTGTCTCTTTATTTTTGTCAGATGCAGCAGAGTTGTAGCACCGTCCACTGCAGACATCACTTTGTATCCTAACGAGCAACAGTCTGGTATAGATCATTATGACCTACATGCAAACAACCCACTAAGTGTTTAACTGCAGAGAGTCTGAGAACTTCATCACATACATGCAGAGATCAAAAAATGGGTCTCTCCTAGGGCCTTTTAGCTCATTGTTTTGGTTTTGGTGCTTGTAACTTCACTTTTTTGGTCCTGAAATGTGCATAAAAAAGACTCAGTTGTGCATGATGTAAATTTTTTTGTCACGATACTTCACAGAGAGTGAGTATGATGCTTTTTGAGGTGATGTCTTAAGTGATATCTCACACCTGGAGATCAGGTATTCTGGCTTCTTTGAGGAGTTGTGGTGTAGTTCATTGGGTCGTGTGGGTTTTTTGTGTGTTTCCATCAGCACTTTGGTCTTCAGACTCAGGAGAAGTGATTTCTTTGAAAAGTTGGCAAGGTGCTAGGAGAGAGGAAAGTTTTGGAGAACAGGACTGGAGACATGGCTGCAGTGTTGGGTGATGTCTGTCACTCCCTGTTTGGTGTCTGGGCAGCTCCTCCACCCCATCGATGGCTCGCTCCCTAACTGAGGAGGATCAGGCTGCTCAGCATCCAGCCTCTCCTGCCCCCTCACATCAGGTCATTTCATCACAAACTCGCTCTCTTTTTGGACTTTTCATTGAGGACTTTCAGATCCTCTTGTCCTCTCTTTCAACTTTCTCCAACCCTCAGAAAAAAAGAAACTTTAAAGCTCTTATCTACTTTTTTTTTAACATTCAATCACCATCACAAGTCAGACTATGTAGAAAAAAGGAGCACAGGCAGTTTGGGCAGGTCACAGTGTTAACTGAAAAGTATTGATTTTTGCATATCTGATACATCTAGCAGATATAGCTGTAAATGTGGTTTTGGTAATAAAATAGATTAGCTGCCATTCATCATTGTACATTATATATATAAATAAAAACATCTATGTTTGTGATTAAGTTCAGTTTTGCTCAGTGTCAGTCAAGTGACAAGCAAGCCTCCACCAGTTTGACACCTGAAGGACTTTACTCTGAAATGTACAAATAACTATTGTACATATTCTCAGTGTATAACTCAACAACAATGACCCTGAACTGTCCAGTCCAACTGGCTGCTTAGTGCTTACACACCTCTGTGTCGCTGTGTGTTAACTTGTACATCAACACAAACTGGAGGATCCAACCTCAGCTTTTAGTGACTGAAGTACCATTTTCATACACGGGCATTAGGAGAGAGAGAAAGAGCATGGCCAACGTGGGAGCTCAGTATAATTGGGTTTACACTGTCACACACACTGAGCTTCTTCAGCAAGTTGGTCGACGCTCTCTGGGCTAAATGGGCAAATAGGAACCCCAGTGCATTCTTTATACTATTTCTGTGTGACTGCAGTGACGCTAATGAGTCCTGTTTACAGCGCTCATGCTTCTACCCCATGGTTAGAGACCAAAGCTGCATTAACACACATCGTAGCTCTTTCTCTCTCTCATTTTGCCTCGCTAGTCCTTTCCAGATATGTACTGTAGCTTTACATACAGCAAACAATGTGTTGTTTGTTATTATCAACAAACAATCTTGTAAACCAACCTCATAAAACCATCTTGCTTTTTTATTTCATGAGCAGCTTTCATCACCACTGGAGATGCAAAGGCTTTTTTTCTTTTACACGTGAAATCTGATCTGTAAAGCTCCGTAGAGTCAGTTTATCAGCAATCACAGGTTTTCAAAGCTTCAGTGGTCGAGTTGTTAAGATGTCACAGACCCACAGAGTCGTCTATTCATGAAGCCAGCGGCTTCAAGAGAAAAGCTTTTTACCCTCGACACTGTAAGATAAAACAGGCTGAGATTGAAAAACGGTGAAGAGTGAAGTAAAACCCAAAGACGCTTCTCTGCAGATAATTCACCTCAGCTCTGACCTTGACCTCTGACCTTCAGCGTGAGCCAAAGTCAAACTGGTACAACTTCGTTATTGACCCTCCTGTTCTCCTTTATCAAATTCCCTCTCTGAAAAACAAAACTCCAGAGGCCTGTTCCTTCATTACCTTCATCGCCCCAATTATTCTTTCAGCTGCACCCAATGTGACAGGCTGATGTGGTGGCTGCCACCTCCCATTCATTTCTGTGACAAATGGCAAATTCATGTAAAGCATGATTGGATTATTTAGCGGCAAGGACGGAGCGGCAGACAAAGTTACAACGGCTGCACCGCGACCTAGAAAAGTTTCATCAAACACCTGAAATCTCTTGTGTAAACAGATGAAAACAGTCTGGAAGACACAGCGGGTGCACGGAGGAAGGTTTGAACTCCCTGGGTCCTTTGAATGTGACGAACATTTCCTCTTTTTGGTAATATTTCTTTCTTTCTTTGCATTTTTTTTGGTTTCATGGTCAAGCAGCATCAAATCTTTCTCTTTATCCTCTGCATTTATTCATTTTTATAGTTTTATCTTGTCTAACAACACACGTTCTGTCATTTAACCTCTTGCATCGCCGGTGCATTGATGCTGCTTTATCTCACAAACACACACACACTACTGAGTTGACCAAGGCACAGAAAACACAACCACACTGAGAGCTAATGACTCTGTTATCCTGACGTCTCTATGTACAGTTTATGTGGAAGTGATGGAGAGGAGGAGGAGGAGGTGGGGGGAAAAAAACACATTAAAGTTCGATTCCCTCCTTCTCACCATGGGTTAATGGTTTGTGTTGAGATTGTCGCAGCAGCTCTTCCAGGTCTTGTTTGTCATGACATGGACAGTGACGGAGGAGGAGGCTCTGAGCTCTGACAGAAGATGTGTGCAGGTTATTAGCAAGCAAACACGGTGACACAATTATTAGCAAGCAAAATAAAAGATTTCTCTCTCTTCTCTTCGCCTGCCATCTCTCTCTCTTTCTCTCTCTCTCTTTCTTTCGTTCTTTCTCTCTCACACACATTTTCCTTTTATCTCTCGCTCATGATCTCTCTCTGTGCTTCTCTCCAGTTAGATACTGTTTGAATGATCACGTTCCCTGGCATGAGAGTGCTATGTAATTAACCTATGAGATTCCTGCTGTTGCAACGTGCCTCTTGCCTGCCTCGCTGGGCTCCTCTGGTGGATTATTACTGCCATCTACTGGACAGACACACACCAGAGTGGGAGAGCCAATCATGACAGAGGAACAACTTGACATGTTATTGACAGGTGATCATGCAAAAAAAAATACTTCCTGTTTTTCCGATCTTCCATCTTTTCAGAGGTGGTGAAGGTCTGAGGGGAGAATCTGACTGTAAGTGCAAAAGAAAATGCACAATTTTATTTCTACATTAACAATAAGAGAAAGATATATGCATATATATATACACAAACTGTAGATCCACTTTACTTCTGCTTCATTATCAGCTAAAGATTTGGTCGGAGATTCTCTGCACTCATCATCAATAAGGCCAAACAGAAATGAAATGATCCTATTGTTGGTGTTGGTTCCTCTGCACCATATTCACATTGTTTTTTAAGACATCATTGAACCCTGATTGACATGAACACTGTTATTAAATGATGTTGTACCAGAAGGAAGCTGTTTCCTATTTGCAGAAAAAAACATGAACCTATATAACGTTGAGTAATGAGGTCACTCAGTCACTGGTTCACTCTGTTTGCACCACTTCTTCTTCTTCTTGTCTCTCTTTTGTTTTTGCGGCTGCCCACTCAGTCTGAGTGTCAGGATTAAAGTTTTTCTGAGACGTCAGTGTGTGAGCAGATCGACCAGAATGCATCGGGGCTCCCAGGTCTGTGTGTCTTGGCAGCAGTTTACTGTCAATACTGTGGAGTCGAATCAGTCATTTCTCTTCCTTGTCTGGGCTCGCTCCGTAAAACCAGAGCTTTCACCTCTTGTCTTCTGTCTTCCCTTCTTCACAGACAGGAAACCAGTGGGTTCAGTGTGAGTATTAGCGCAGCGGGATTTCACCTCGTACTCTTCAGTTAAACAATAATCATGTGTGTGAAAAGGTTTATTTTGTGTCTTGGTAGATGCTACTTTCTTCTCTGCCTGGTAGACAGGTGTATTAGTATCAATTTCTTTCTAATTATGTGGGTAGTAGGTGCTCGCTAAGGCTAATTATACATTGAAGCAGCATTGAAGGAGTTTTATCTTGGAAGTGTGATGTAAAAACACCGTAATTATAGATAATGTGGGTGTAATTAGGTACTTCTTAATGAACAGACTTTAAATGAGATGTTGCTTCGATGACAGCAGCAGTGAGATAGGACAGAGGGACTTCCACCGCGTTTGTGTTCTCACTTCCTGTGTCTGGTCTTTCCTCCGTGACTGTGCAACCACACTTTTTTTTTTTTTTTTTTTTTAGTTTGACGTTGAAAATGGGAGGTCATCTGTGTCGTTCACTCATCAATGCAACCTCACACAGCGCCGGCTAATCGATCCTCCAGCAGCAGCAGCAGCAGTCGGCTCATCACATTTAACTCCTGGGATCCACATCACACGATGAGCAGAATATCTGGCTCTCATTTCCCCCTCGTTCTGCAGATAAATGCTCAACATTACACGGCGGCAAATATTACTCTGCTCTCCAGAGGCTGAAATGCACCAAGGGTTTTTTCTTTTTTTTTTTTCCTTATTCTGTTTTTTTTGTGGTGCATGTTCCCGCATGGCTATTTCCAGCCTAACAACGTGGAGCGTGATGAGAGAACCTGAGTCACAGTCGTGGTTTAAAAACGTCCATCTCTCTCTCTCGCTCTCTCTTTTTCTGTGGGTGAGATCAGATATGAGGGTGACACAGCTGACTGGCAGTGACTTGGCTTTTTGCTTAACCCTCCTGCTGTCCTCCTGCGTCAAGGAAGGAAGGACAAAAGGAAGGAAGGACGAAGGGAAAGAAGGAAGGAAGGAAAGAAGAACAAAGGGCACGATGGGAGGAAAGAAGGAAGGGAAAAAGGAAGGAAAGATAGATGGAGGGAGGGAACAAATTGGGTCAAAAAAGAAGGAAGAAGTAAGGACGAAGGAAGGGAGGGAGGCAAAAAGGATTGTGGAAAGAAGGAAGGGAAAAGGGAAGGAAAGAAAGATGGAGGGAGAGAACAGACCAGGTCAACTGGATCAAAAGAGGAAGGAAGAAGAAGTAAGGACGAAGGGAAGGAAGGAAGGAAAGAAGCAAGGGAAAAAGGATTGTGGAAAGAAGGAAGGGAGAAAGAAAGGATGGAGGAAGTGAACAGGGGTTTTAATTCATCCATTCGCCTGCTCCTCCACCTCATCTTTTCCTACGTACCTCTCCCTTCTCCCTCATCAAAGCCCGTGATTTAACCACCTTCCCTGCTGCGTTTGACCCCCACCTCTTCCTCCACCTCCTCCTCCTCCTTAGCACTGATCCATCAGTCATGAAACCGAGCTTTGATCCGTACACGATTGGCCGTGACATCCTTCGTCTTGGCCTATCACACTCGGAGCTGCGGTTGTGTCCACGCCTGCACAGTTCAAAGGCTTCGCTCCTAAAACTTTTAAGCTCTTAACTTTAAGCTCTTGTTCTCTCTCTCACTCCAACCAACTAGTTTCTACTTTGTCCTCTCTTCTCCTCTTTTTTCTCTCTCCTTCACCTCTGCATCCTGTTGTCATGAGTTATGAGCTCAGAGTGAAGCAACATGAAGGAAACGTTACAGGGCAAAGAGTCAAAAGGAGTCGTTTGTTTGAAAAGTTAAGATGCACAGATGTTGAGCTGCTCCCACTGTGTCACATACAAACTATCTGTTACGGAGAAAAAGGGAAAGAAAATAAAAGAAGATCAGATTATTTAACGCTGTGGAAAAACACTGCAACAAGTCTTTCATCTGATGCGAGCCCGAACCTCAGAGTTTGACGGGCCTTGAGATTCCAGTCACATTCTGCTCTTGTGCTTTGTTGTCTCTCGGCTGCTCTCTTTCTCAGGTCGGCTTTTAACTTGTACTGCAGGTTCGTGGGAATACACAGGAGGGATGAAGGACATGGATTGACATTTGTATATTTTAAAGGATATGCTCGGTCTAAATGTTGTTGTGCTCCCTGCAGACCCACAGAGAGAGAGACAGAGAGAGACGGAGACGTGTGACCAGACTTCAGTCCGTCCACCGACGCCCTGTGAAAGCTCTCCCCCCCCTCGGCAGACACTGAAATGCTTTTAGTGGAACATACTAAACAAAAACGTTGGCGCCCCCTATCTGCTGCCACCAGCACTGCAGAGTTCACCCATCCCAGGAGGCCTGTGTGTGTGTGCACGGAGTCTGTTTACAAATGGACAGAGCCAAGTGGGTGTAACTGGGGGCCGCCGTGTTGAGGAAGTGGATGCGGGTCCACGGAGCGGTTCTCGATCCATCAGCGGAAACCACAGAGTCTGGTTTCTGTGAGATGTTCTTTCAGCTGAGCAGCAGAGAGAAAGACGGGCAGGAGAAATTAAGTGAAAGAGTAAAAAAGGGGCTGAAATATTGCTGCCTTGAACCTTCAGAGGGAATAACTTCACTGTGTGATTTTTCTTTACGGATGTCAGCGGCCTGAATGTCGTCTGCTGATGCAGGTCTGGCGGTTTTCAGGAGGAAGAAAGGGAGGGAGAGCCTGGAGAATTAAAATGTATTTCAGGTTTGGAGCAAGTGGTGCATTGCTGCAACTGGTATCTCAGGGAAGGAGGGAGTTTAAATGTGGAGGAGGAGGAGGAGGAGGGGGAGGGAGTGGGAGGCTTTTGCATCAAACTGTTGCTAGGAAACACTTGTGGCATCTCTTCTCCGTCTCCTTGAAATGCCAGAACTAACTGACAAGAGGAGCTGGAGTGAAATGTCAGCGCCATCCTCCCAGGAGTTTGAAGAATGTGCCGCGTGTTTCTATTTAAGTAGCCGTGTTTATCAAAGGCTTCTCAGAGAGTCAACAGGAGCCTTCCCTCCGCCGGTGTTTAGGATGCAGACTGGAGTTTCTGCGGCTCCTCTCTCTTGTCTCCTGTTTGTCTGCTCGCCTGTCGTTTCCTGCTTTATCTTTGTTTTGTTTTTTTTTCCTCCCCTCTCTTGCTCACGTCTTTCAAGATGTTCCTGCTTCCTTCCCTCCTCCTACCTTCCTCTAACTCTCACACTCACTCTCGCTTCTGCACCTTTATAACTTTATCCTGACCGTCTCTTATTGGGATTCTCTCCTCGCTGCCCAGGTCCCTCCAAGTCCAGGAGTCCATCTGGTCCATGGGTATAATCATCCTCCCAGATATTTGATCATCAACTCTCCCCTGCACTTGTACATTGTCATTCAGACACAGTATCCAGAACAAAAGCATTAATATATTCTATAGTGATGACCTCCTTCATAATATAACAGTAGAGTTGGATTTCCTTCGAGGAGAAATTTTAATGAGCAAACAAAAGGTGAGCTGAGCAGAGGAGAAGCAACAAAAGATGTAAAGTTTGAGCTGCACATCTGTTGAACTGATTATGAACTTCTATAAAACATGAATCAGCTTCATGCTCATGATATTTTATGTAGATTGTATAAGTGAACTGTTCACACCACTACACAGCCAATCAAAAGGAGATATTGCATTCAAACAGTTTACTTCAGCTTTTAACTGGATTGTTACCACACTCTCTCTCTCTCTCTCTCTCTCTCTCTCTCTCTCTCTGTCTTTACAGTTTTCATGTACCTCCTTTCACTCTCCCACAGGGAGGAGAGGAAATTCATACCATTGATTGACTTCCACTGCTTCATGTGAGGCCTCACAGCTAATTGTCTCATAATAAATGCCGGGCTCATGCATGGAGGATAATGATTTCTCCTTAAAGGAAGAGGAGCCAGGATTTCAGAGCATGAGGCTGCACAACCGTGAGAGAGACTGCTCTGCACACATACCAATGGAGGCCTGGCCGTCTTCATGTTTGGTGTTTGCTGCACCCTCAGGTGAAATTATCAACATTGTAAAGACCTCACGCCAACTTTGTGGGTGGTTTTTTGGAATTGTCTCAAAGAATGAAAAGATAAATGTTGACATTGTGTCTAGCTAACGAGCCTGTGAAGGTGAACCAGGCTGCAGTTAAATCTCAGCAACAAATAAGGACTTTATGAACAAGGAGAGAGGGCTGTGATATATTAAGTGAAGAAACTGTAATCACATATCCCTCAGAGTGACATGAACTTTAAGGATAAAACTTATTATCCTGTAAAAAATACAATAACATTCACCTACTTTTTCAGTTTCAGGCAGAATATCATTACATTATCAACAATGCATTTTACTGCAGTGATTAATAATATTACAGTTTGAGCAAAGAAAATCATGAATATGTAATATCAGGCTTACTCAACAATATTGTCATGTAGCTACAAAATACTGAAACACAAAGAAACAGATTTAAATCAAATTTGTCCACACAGTTGGTGATTTCACACAGAGCTGGAATATATTTGTTCAAACTTTAGTTTCTCGCTGCGTTTTCATAGAGGCCGATAACTGTGAGCTCTGTGTAACTTCCAGTATGGCAACAAAAAGTCGATAAAGTGAAGCCTTTTCCAGCACATTAATGTGTGTGTGTGTGTGTGCGTTCTCTAAAGTCCAATATCAATATTGACAGTGGGGGAACGTCCTGTGGTCGGAGCCTGCGGCCTGCACAGCTTCTCCAACAGTCGCTGCTTTGTGTCTGGACCCACAGCGTCTGCAGCTTCACTGTAACTTCTCCATGAGCTCGGTGAGTACAGACCGATTCTTTGACAGAATCTATGAAGATGACACTGAATGCATCGTCTGAGGTTTATGTTTTCTCTCCTTATTGCACAAGGTTTTAAATCTCTGATCCTGCAACAATGAAAATGCTGTTGAGGGTTTGTGTCACTGCAGCTCTGCTCCTGTGCTGTAAGTATGGTCTGCTACTGTCTGCAGAATATATATTATACATGATAAAGTGACATGCATCATGACGTGCCTGAGCTCTGTTGAGAGACTGTGAACTCCAGTAAACACAGACCTCGGTGGTTGTTGGTACAAGTGAGACATTTAAAGAATGATTGAGTGTTTAATGAAACATTACATCATTGTATGTAACAGCAAAGCAAAAGGCAAACTGACCCTGAGTGGCATCACAATGAGATGCCCACTGCTGCATGAGAAGAGAACTGTGATGTCTCTCTCTCTGATTAACTTTGACTGATTTTTTTCTTTATCTTTCATCACCTTAGAGGGAATTTCTATATTTGTGTTCATTGTCTGAATGAAATCTCTTAAATCAAGGCAGAAGCAGTGAAAGAAAAAGTCCAGCAGGTTTTTGTCAGACAGTGATTTTAACCCTCTAAAACTATTTAGAGTCAATGATTCAACATTTATCTATACATATTTCATGATGTATGTTTTGCAAAAAGCATGTGCAAAGGAGTGGCCTGTCATATCAGCTTTTTTTTTTTTTTTTTTTTTTTAAGGTACTTTATTAGTCACATATACAGCTAGTACAGTGAAATTCTTTCTCTGCATTTAACCCATCCCTGAGGAGCTTTATTAGTAAATATATACTATACACAGATAAATTTGGCTCTAAGTATGAAATATGATACTGTTACTAAGCAAAGACACTAACTATACTATTATATCAGTAGTTTTTATTTGGCTGTGTGAGAAATTGTCGGCACAATCGAGAGAGGTTTGATTTTGTGGGTTTTGTTACTTTACATAGAGAAAACTGAGACTGATTTGACTTAAACTGCCTAAACAGGCGTGTCAGGTATCCATAGCAACCATCTACTCAAAAAAAGAAAAGAAAAGAAAAAAAAAAACACCCAGAACATCAAATTTACTGCATCACAACACCCTGGCAACCCTGTGACGTAGCAACCACCCAGAAATGCACAACAACAACAATTGAAGCAGACACAGCAGCACACAACATCCTCGCTCTGTGCCACTTTCACCATGGCAACGAGCTCACACCCGAACATTTCTGTCTCAAAGTTTTTTCCCTTTTTTTTTCTAATTTTAACCCGCATGTCGAGGAGAAGCTGCTTCTCCTTGCCGCAGCCTGATATCCATCCCGTCCTCGTGCCTCGCTGTCATCACGGCCCTCTGGTGATAAGCAGCTTCTTTCAATCACGGAGCCCAGCGTGTGTTCTCGTGCCAGGGCAGCGTGATTGAAATATTTTCTGTGCCTCTGAGGTTAACGGAGTTAATGAAGATCAAAGACTCGTGTCTGGGCAGGGTAATTAGTATGCTGTCAGAACCAAAAACACACTATGAATAACTGAACTGTGACTCTGTCTGCGTGGACAAGAATCACAGTCCTCAACAAGTGTGAATGACAAGACGAGACCAGGAAACTCTGCTCAGACGTGGAGAAAAAGATAAATAACTACAATATAATCTAAAGCGAGAGCAAGGCCATCAACCATCCAGTTAGTGTCTATAAGGTCTGCTTTTTGGCTTTTAATCTCTTCCAGTTTTTATAGTTTGGGGCATTTTGCCTTTATTGTGAAAGGACAGCAGAGAGAACGAGACGGGGTATTAAGGTTAGAAGCAAATATTCACAGGTCGGATTCATGCTGTTTTTATGGGATTTTAAAGAGGAACTATGCAAGATTTTTATCTTAATTAAACAGCTTTGAAGTAATTGTAATAGTTCAATGAATTGTTACTGGGAGAATGGAGGCTCTCTGCCTCCCACATAGAGTCCCTTGGGCCGAAAACCAACCTTGCAACATCAACGCCTCCGACCCGGTGTCCCGAATCTCTTCTCATGAGAAACATGGACTGTTTTACAGCTCTACGACACGAACACACCTGGTGATCCGTAATCTCTTGTTTAGCCATCTCATTAGACATTGGCTTCGTTGAAAACAAATGCACAAGGCCAGACCTTGAAACTGTAGGGAGAGCTCCGTAAAGAAAAAAGCAACCAAAACAGCGACTCGCATAGTTCCCCTTTAAAGCAAATATTCACAGGTCAGATTTACATTCATTTTAAAGCAGCTGTGACTTTGTAAAGCAACCAAATTGGGAAAAGAAAAAAAATGTAATTGATCTGAATGTTGATGTGCTTTTGAATAACTCTATCTGTAACCTGCTACAATATCCTCACTGTTTGAATTTACCTGTGTGGTTATGAATAGCTGCTGTTGGTCAAATTCTCTCAGATAATTTCCTCTCTGTGTACTGTTGTTGGCAAATTATCAGTAAGTAAGATCATCTGTGACTTTAAATTTCTAAATATTAAAAAACTAAATCCAAAAATCAATCTTAACCTCATAGATATTTAATATTGAAGCGGCAAAGTCACATTCTCACTTTAATCCTCCCTCTTCCCTCCTCCTTCGCTCCTTTCATCTCTCCATCAGACATGCTGTTGACTCACGCTTCAGAAAATAAAAAGACGAAAGGTGAAGGGTCTCAGAGCGGTGACATGAGCGCCAGCAGCAGCAACATCAAGGCGAAGGGGAACAACACAACAGCAGCACACGACAGGAGATCTGAGGTTGTGGTTCCCAGGAAGAAGCTGAAGATGAAGATGAAGAAGAAGAAGACAGGAAGTATCGAGACGAGGTCAAGAGGTCGCGGCGCCGGCGGCTGCACCCGGCTGGGCGGCGTCTGCCAACCGGACCGGTTCATCTGCCCGGGACGCTACCTGAAGGACAAGTGTCCAGGGAGCAGGACGCAGCAGTGTTGTTTACCGGGTAGAGTGATGCAGCTACACATGTAAACACACACACACACACACACACACACACACCTGCACTCAGTGTTTTCAGATGTTACTCCAGGTGAGACATGAACTAACTCTTCAGCACAGTCGCTGTTCGCTGCCAACAGGGATTAAAGAAAGAGTCTGGTGTTGTTTTCCTGACTCAGACTGGAGAGCAGAGTTATTAACTCATTGAGTGCCGCGCTCCTTTCCAAAGTTTTAGTCAAGTGTACCGGCAAATTAGACCATATTTGACTTTTTATTTTAGAGCCATAGTGTATTCTATATTATTGCCACCAACACATACTGTAGCTCATTTGAAAGGTTTAATTTTATCCTTCAAATGGCCACAAACCGTTTGTTTCTACGTGCCTCCGTTCCTGAGAAAAGTCAAGCTAAACATGGCTGGGTTTCACCAAAATCCCTCCTTTTTTTCTAGAAAAGGAGATACAGCGTCTTTTATGAAAGCTGCGCTGTTTGTGCCTGTCGCTCTTCTGACACTCGCATTTCTGGATCAAAGGGCTCGTATAAGATAAATATACACAACAATTGTTGTTCTATTCACAAAACCACCATCGGGGGCGGGGGGGGCGCCACTAAACAACAATAACACAGACGCACCGTGCCGTGTCACAGCCTCTCGCCGCGGAACGTGAGGGTCTGTCGGCCACAGCGGCTCGCGAACACCGGTCCCGCCGGTGGTCACGGTCCTTCTGTGGTACGGGTCGGTGGTGCCGGTCTGCTTTGACCCAGAGACCATCAGATTTTACCGCGGGAGGACTTTGGGGAGGACACGGTGTTGCTCCAGATGAAGACCGGGCGGGACAGTGGGCTGAGAGCTTCCTGGTTCAGCTCCCAGCTGCTGGAGCCTCGCGGGTGAGAGCGGAGCAGCAGCGGAGCAGCAGCGGAGCAGCTGCTGCATCCACATGCAGAACTCCGTTTGCAGAAGCTGAGTTATGATAAAAACTTCCAGATCATGAGCTGTCATGTGACTTTGATCGTCATCTATTTCAGTTCTCCTCGTCGTAGAGTCCCCATATTTACATATAATGTGTATTAAAGTGTCTATTTTCATAATTAAAAAAAAAAGCAAAAAACGAAAAATTTCGTTTTTGGCACTCAACGCATGGGAACGAAAAACGAGAAATTACGTGGTTGGCACTCAATGAGTTAAAAAGTGACATTTGAACAGTGTCTTTGTCTTTAAGCTGTAATTGACCTTATTTTTTTGAGTACAACACTGAGCTGACTCACGCTCTGTAGATGTTTTAAGATATAATTACTTTCTTCTGCTTTTGGGGAATTTTAAAAGTGAAACATTAATTTATTTTTTTTTCTCCCGTCTCTGAAGTCGGAGCGTGGAGCGTCCTTTGTGCTGGTCACCACAACAACAGAGTGAGAGCGTGTGACACACACGGCTGTGGAGCTTTCAACTCCAGAAGGTGAGTCGTCTTCTTCTTCATCATCTGATATTTAGTGTTAGCTTCATCCTGAGAGCTCGTCCATGCACAGTGGGTGATACGGCAGAGTTTCATGTCATGTTGGATGGATGAGGCAACGTAAGAACTTCAGGTCTTTATGTGGACATTCATTGAAGCCCAACCTGCTGTTGGAAACCTTCTACTGACTAAACCAGAAGTGGCTGAGTTCACTTCAAATATTTAAAGTTAGCAGTTATTAATTATTACATATTTATTTCTATATTATATTTATTTATGTTCAATTATCGTCTACACATTCACAAGTTGAGATGTAAACAAGTGAGTTATAATGTTATAATACTGTTACAGTAACATCTGGACTCAACAGGTGTAGTTCTTCTCATATTTACCTGAGCTTTGGTCCGTCCTGCCTGCTGCCTGTTATTGGTTAGATGAATGTCCTGTTAGTGGAAGAGGAAACAGGAAGTTGATGAAGTGTGAAGCGAAAGAAAAAGCTGCTAAAAAGTGAATCCATCTCCCTCCTTCATCCAGAGGATCCAGTCCACCACATATCAAACCGTCACGTTACACATACAGTATAAACATGATTTGTCCAAGTAATATCAACATGTTATAGCCTACAATAATAATGACTAGAAATGTGTCTTTATAGTAAGGACACACGTCCTCTCCAGACAGGAGGTATAATTTGCTGTGCCTCTTTTTGCTTGGAGAGGAGCTCACATGTAAACAACACAGGTCTATAACAGAGATTTCTAATAGTGTTGCATTAGACTCAGAAGAAGTTCAGACAATGAATCTCCCCAAGTTGCACAACCCATAAACTGAGACGCACACGTTTTTTGTGAAATATGTCCAACTGAAACAATCATCTATCCGTCCTCTTGCAGAGGTAACAGCCTCTACAAAGCCGTGGACCTGGTGTGTGATGACTACGGTATCGTCAACGCCCCGTTCTCTGGAAATCTGGCAGGTCCAGTGACCCGGAGAGACCCAGAGGGGAATCAGTACGACGGGGTCAAACTTCTCAGTGACGGTGAGGAGGAGGAGAAGATGTTAAAGATCCAGGAACATGTTTTATCAATCAACAATGCCATTAATAAAGTCAGGACTTCTGATAACTGTTTGATAAATCAATAATAGAAGGAACCTATAGACACACAACAGTGGCTCTGGAGGCTTAAAGAAACCACTCAGGTCTCAGTTAAAGTGTATTGTCATTCAACATTTTAAAAACATGAATGAACAAAATACGTCACAGCAGCATAGAGAATAACATTAGACCCTATAATGAGAAATAAATAATTAAGATAACCTGAAAGAATAAATAGAAACAGACACAGTTAAATTAAGCAAAACCAACAATGGTATCAAATGAAACATCACCAAGGTCCAGAGAAAAGACTGTCGTTTCTATTGAACAACAAAAACAGGGAAAGTTGAAGACGACCAGATTTTATTGCCTGGAAATCACAAAGTGCAAAACCGTGTCGAGATTTCAATAGATGAGTCTGACCTTCTGATGGAGCTGGAAATAACCAGAGTCATTAGGATTCACCCTCTGGGCAGCAAACCATCCAATAGTTGTTAAGATGTTTGAAGTCCTGAACAAACCAACACACCGTGCAGATAGAAACCTGGAGGCACATCTGTTCCATCCCCAGAGGGGGGGGGCACCTACAAGAAGGCATTGTTAAAATGGAAGAAAAGTTAAATCCTGTAATCTATACAGTGTGGAGCTGTGACTGCGGGGTTGGGGGGGCGGGGCAGAGGGGATGTGAGGTCATCACCGCGGAGACGGCAGGTGGGGATGAAACGATAGGAAGTGATTTAGTCGGATTAAGTCGAGGCGTTGGAGAGCCGGGCTGAGATTCCTCTGAACTCCTGGTTGCCTCTAACATCTGGCCCCAGCTGCATGTGAAACCTCATCAAAGGCTGCTCATGAGTAATGACCCCCAACACCCACTACCCCCCATAAGGGCCGGCATCATCACACAACACAACAAAGCAACGCGTCCATGTTTGTGTGTCCGTATTGATGCCTTTGTAACGTATAGTTTTGTGTGCGTGTGTGTGTGAGTGTATTTCTGAGTTGATAAGGTGCAGGCGTGATGGGTAAACATCATTAGTCCTCACTCTGCCTCTACCTCTAATTGAACTGTATTATCAGAAGAACACATGTAGTGTCAGCTCCTTTCATCTCCGGCTAAAGCGCAGACATGATTAGACATCACAGAGACACATTACCTCGCCATGATACCCACATTAATGCTGAGACACTGATCATTAGGAGCTCATAGGACTTAATGATGATGCTGCTGCTGCTGCTGCTGCTGCTGCTGCTGCTGCTGCTGCTGCTGCTGCTGCCCTTATTGTGGACTGCAGCCTTTGTTTTTTCTTTGTTTGTTTGTGTGCAGAGTGCTGAAAGAAAGTCTTGAAAACAGTTATCCTCATCTTCATCAACATGGTTGTGCTGTGCGTGTGTGCAGAGTGTACATTAATGTGCATTAAGGAGGATTAGACTGCGGATTCCCATCGCTTCTGTGTCTCTCTTACAATTGTAATGATTTATTTATTTATTTACTTTATTGATCAGCCATTAACACCTGTTTTACACATCCATTAACTGGTGGTGCAGAAACATGAACCCTGTCCTCAGATGTTCTTTCAACTCGGCTGCAAAATAGGTGATAATAATCTGAGAATATTGGTATAAATATAATAATAATCCATCAATTACTGAAGACAATTAAGATAAGATCAGATAAGATAATCAGAATCAGAATCAGGATTTATTGATCGCCAAAAGGAAATTCTTTTGTTACCGAGCTCGCAATAGAAATTAAAATATGAAGTGTAATACACGTAGGAGTTAGGAAAAACAAAGATATGGGTAAAAAATAACACTTCTAAGAAGAAATCAAATTAATAAACATACCGTAATACAATTCCCCGACCCTCGGAATACAGATAAATCCCAGAGCAGCAATGTAAAACATATTTGCATATTTAAACATACCCTGTTTCCCATAAAGTTGCAATAAAATGTTATTTTTACCTCTTCTCATTAAATGATTTCGACAATGTGATTTATTCTTGATAGATAAAGTGTACATCTTCTCAAAACTTTATTGATCACTGAAAATTAAATCACAATTAATTTTATGATAGGAATAAAAAAGAGGAATGTGTCGGAAAAACAAAATTATTCCAACTTTATGGACAACAGTGTATTTACATGGGATTAAAAAAATGTAACATTAGATTAAGATTAGGATAATGCTTTATTTGTTCCACAGTGTTGCAAGCAGCAGTGATAAACAGTGGTGGACAGTAATGGAGTAAATTTACTTGAGTACTGTACTTAAGTAGCTACATATCCAGAGGATTTGTACTTTACATGAGTATTAGATTTCTTTGGTACTTATTACTCTTACTTGAATACATTTCCAAGACAAATATTTTTACTTTTACTCAAGTTAATTTCTAGGAAGGCTGAAAAGTACTTTTTTTCTAAAATACTATTGGACACAAGCTGTGTTTGTCAAAGAAGGAAACCTATCACAGTGCACGCTCTCCATTTGGGTTCTACGTATTCATTTTATTTGTTTGTGTAGGTGTTTCTGCAGGCTTTATATAACATTGTGGTTCTAAAAGCAAGCACATCAGTGCAGGTGGTTTCAAAGAGTTAATTCTCAGAAACAAGAGTTAAAAGGTCCTTAAATTCATTTAGAAAAAATTATAGTAATTAATTGATGTGAAAAATAAGAAATGTACTCTTACTTTTACTTAAAGTAAATTTAAAAGCATGTACTTTTGGATACTTAAGTACCTTTAAAAGCAAGTACTTTTTTACTCTTACTCAAGTAACATGTCGACTGAGCGACTTTTACTTGTAACAGAGTAAACTTACTCAAGTACTACTGGGGTCGAGTACTCTGTCCATCTCTGGTGATAAATATATAACACAGATAACAAATGAATAATGAGGTAACATGCGTGTCTTCTGTGTCCGGTCCAGTCGACTGCGTGAAGATCTTCAACCTCCGTCCGTACCGTTATGCCGGCGCCGTGGCTCAGGGTGAAGCTCTGGGCTACCTGCTGCCGCTGCAGGAGCGATTCTCCGGCATCACGTCACACCTGCAGCTGCAGAGGTGTGACGGCTCCGACCCCTCACCTTTCATCTGACCTCACTCACCTTCATCTCTTTGAAAACGCCTGATGATTTGATCATGTCAGCTCTTATGTTTCCATCATGTGATGATGAGAATGAGCTGTTGTGTTTTTTTTTATTAGGATTCATTTCCAGCCTGTGATGCAACAGACTCAGATCATCATCACTGACTGAAGCCAAAATAAACGTTGATGTGGCAGCTTTTAAAAATACACACACCCATCTCATAATCTTGTGATGATCAGTATTATGATCTTCCACTGTTCTGATGATCCTTCCTTTCCATTATTACATTATATACATACATTTTTCTGTATCATTATTTTCCACAGAGTATTGACTCCTTTTTCATTTTCTATTTGGATTTGAATGAGGCAATAAATTGAAGGTTTCATTTCTGCTTTTGATTAAATTAGTTTCTATTTCCAATGACTAAGGGAACAAAAAGACAAGAAGTTTAAACAGTGGAGTCACATGCTGTTGTCACTTGTGTAAGAAATAGATTTATTCTAATATCTGACCTCTTGGTTTCATTTTATTCTGCAGCCACAGTTTGTTGTTTGTGCGGAAGAACTGCCACATGTACAGTGTTGATGTAATGAGCAGAAGGAGCCAAAAGATGGAGCTATTCTGCAAGAAAACTGTCAGAAACTTTGTCTCCAGTCTCAACAGATGTCTGCAAAACTGTTAGAAATATATTAGTTATATTTTTCTTGTGTTCAGACAATGAAATCAAGAGTGATGTTACCTGCTTGACAGTTTCGACTGTGACTCCAGTCTTCCTCAGAAGCGTCATCCGACGTGTTACTTACGACGTTCTTCTTCTGAGGAAGACTGGAGTCACAGTCGAAACTGTCAAGCAGGTAACATCACTCTTGATTTCATTGTCTGAACACAGGAAAAATATAACTAATATATTTGAGAAGACAAAATGAACATAATTAATCTAATATGTTAGAAATTCAGTTTTTTTTGTTACTTTAATTTTTTTTACCTCTTAAAGAAACAAATAAGTCACAACATTAAATACACTTTGCTTCAGGATAACAAGTACACTGACTGATCTATAGGCCTGTTAAAGATGTCATGTGATGAAGCCTCAGTGAGTCAGTGAGTTACACTTTTAGTGCAGATTTAGTCTTTTACCAAACTGTTGATTAATAAACCTGTGATGGATTCAGGGCTGAAAATGTAAAGATGCAACAAACATCAGTGGAACTTTTATTGGGGCAAATTATAAAAGACTTAACTTGAGTTTATTCAATGTTTAACAAGTTATTTCATGTTAGATGTGTGTATATAAAGATCAATAATTAAAGAACATTAAACTCAATGAAGAAATTGTGAAAAGCTGTGAACTGACACTATGTTTGGAACAGTTATCTAACAGTGAGGTAAAAAATGATATATCGCCTTTTTCTGCCACTTTACTAACATGAACAGTTTTTACAAACTGTGTAGGGTGAGATAGGCTACAACAGAGATGCACAACAAAAAAATAATGAAGACGTGTTAAGAAGTGTTAATAGCCTACTGATTCTTTAGATAAGGAGCCAAACAGGTTTTAGTTTGTGTTTTTTTTTCTTTTTCTCTTTTGTCAGTGTTTGGATATTTACAACTTAGCAGACCATCTATTTATAATTTCAAAATGAACTGATTAAAGGGCAGGGAAAATAAGTTTTCTTCATCCTGCTCCCTTCCATGCATGTGGATTATAATCATCACTTTGTCAATAATGTATGAATTGAAAATGTCTATGCAAAATGAGATGAGAACACGTTTGAGTTCTTCACTCACTTTATTTTTTTCCTTTTTTTTTATCATATCATACCACAGTTACTTGAAATATACAAAGGTCTCAGCCACTAACCCCTTTTTATGAAAATTGACTCATTCACATTGGTTCATGTGCCGGTGATACAGCTCCTCCTCCTCCTTCCGGTGCTGCTCCTCTCCTCCTTTATGTGAGGCTACACAGAGATTTAACTCTTTAAAGGCCTTTAGAGGCCTCTTAAAAGATGATGATTAATATTAAAAGTGTTTGGAGAAACGTTGCCACCAGCCAGTGATCTGTCTGTCTGTCTGCAGGAGCCCGGGCTCGGTGTCTCGGTCTGCAGCCTGCGGTCCTCTCGCCGTGACGCGGAGGGGCTGGGAGTGGGCGAGCTGGGATAGGCTGGGAGTGTTGGTCGGGGAGCCGTCAGCGGGACGGCACAAGGCAGCGAGAGGAGCCTGGGGGGCGGGGAGGGGAGTGGAGGGGGGGAGTCAGAGCGGAACGGAGGCGTCCGAGTCTTAACTTGTGGCTGAATGTGGGGCAGGAAATCTGACGCAGCTGTTTGGGGGAAAAGCTTCAGTCGCTGTGGAAGGAGGAACCGAGCGGCGCTGATGACCAAGGAGCGTCGGCCTCTCAACTTTCTCCTCCAATAAACCCAGTTTTTATTTTATTTTATTCTATTCTATTTTTATTTCCCTGTGAACGGAGACCGAAGCGGAGGAAGGAGGAGGAGGACATCATGCCGCGGCGCACCGTGCAAGAAGTATTAGTGCAAGATGTCCAGAAGAGACGGAATCCCAACAAACACTATGTAAGTGGGGTTTCTTTTATTTTCTTGCTTTCTTTTCTTTTTTTTTTTTTTAAATAATCACAACAGATTGCTTTTCGCTGCGGGACTCGAACCGCAGATCGTGAAGTTGGTGCGGCTACTCTGTCGTTTTTCCACTGGGCCAAAGTAAAAACAAAGAGAGTGTCAGATTACAGCTCAGCAAAATCAGCCGAGCTGGACAGAGAGTTTACAGCTGAGAGAAGTCTCATCTGTGGGTCCTTAGTTTATTATAAGGATTATTAACAACACTGTCAATCAATAGATAAACCGATCGATTAGTGAAGGAAAAGGGTGGAAGTTTGAGAAACTTGAAGAGACACAGTCCCTTTGAAGTTTTGCCTTTATAGTTTTACAGTTTAAGTTTTTTTTTTTCTAAAAAACTGCTGAATCAGGAAAAAGAAGAAGATTTATTTTCTATTCCCACTAGACTTGAGAGGTCAGAGTTGTTTTGGATCGTCTGGCTCGTGTGACCTCTGACCCTTTTCTCTGTCTACTCATCCTCCAGTCGCTCAGTGATCTTGATGGATTCTCATGTTCATATGGATATAAGTGTTGAGCTGTTGCTCTCAGCTCCTGCAGCTTAAACAGAGGCTCCTTCAGTCCTGCTGCTGTGCCCAGTGCCACGTGTGTATGTGTGTGCGTGTGTGTGTTTGTGTGTGTCACCACAGAAGCAGAAGAGACCCTGAAAACATCCTTAATAGGCAAATCACTGCCGTCCACAAAAACCTCCTCACTAATCCTCATGTGGATGCAGTTAGGCTTCGTCATGCTCCAGACGCTTCAATTAAGAATAAAATACCTGCAGGCGCTGATAAGCAGGAAGTCCTGATCACGGTGCTCTTAAAGGTCATCACAGCAAACGCAAAAACTGTGTTTGAACAACAGGGACAGGGACATATGTCATACAGCGCTTGTAGCTTTATACGACTCTGGTTTGGCGATTTTATTCTGATCAAACACGTTCATTTAATCAGGTTATTTACACACAGAACAAGCCGAGTCCTGCAGCTGCATGGTGCTGACTTTACAAGACACAAGGATTCTGATGCCTATAAAGGTTGTCATGTGATAATGCTGCACTCATCTCATTAAGGGTATCTGGATCTGTACTGTATTGACTATAGTCAGAGAGAGGGGGAAAGTAGGTAGAGAAGCAGAGAGTGGATGTTTTTTTCCAAGCAGAGTCTGAGTGGGAGACAAAAAAAAAGGAAAAAATCTCCAAAAGACAAAGACTCATTTATCATTTTTCTGCAAATCATGAACAATGGAGCTTTTATCAGGCTCATGTGAAAGTGAGTGTGAGTGTAGAGGGGGTGGATGGATGGTGAACGGATGGTGGACGATGCATCTGGTTATTTATTTTTTTTGTCGGTGCACAGCTTAAAAGTAACACGTATGACATCATAGGATGTAGAGAGCCAACAGGACGAGGCCTCTCTGCCAGGTCCTTAGCAGGTGTTGGTGTTGTACATGCAGCGTGCCCCTCGGATCATGCATATTTCCGGATTGCATCCATGTACATATGTGTGTGTGTGTGTGTGTGTGTGTGTGTGTGTGTGTGGATGGGTGGAGGCACCAACAGGCTTCACACCACTGAGGGTGTGAACGGTCAAGGACACAGAGTTCTCCAGGTCCTGTGACTTCTCCATCTGTCTGTTTGCTCTGCAGCTCATGTTGTTCTGTGCCTCTGGTGCTCGCTCTCTCCCACTCGCTCGCTCTCTCATTCTTGCTATACACACAGCCAGGCTGGACACATTACCCCCACCCCACCCCACCTAACACCCACCCAACCCCCACTCCTAGAAACCTGAGGTGTGGTTAAGAGCAGGAAAAAAGCAACTTAAAAACCTCATCTGAGTCCAGTCAGCCCATCGCAAAGAAAAGGAAACAGTGCAGAGTAGAGATGAAGATATAAGAAGATTTTATTACCAGTCCCATTATGTCATAGCCTGGCTAACGTCAGACTGCATCTCCGTCTCATTTGACGTATGAGCATGGATCTGGTGAAGTTGTAATTCACCTCTGACCTCCAAGATTGGACTGGACAGACCTCCAACCAATCAGAGCAACGATCCAGATGACGTCTGCAGAGAGACGGAAAACAAATGTCAACAGATGTGGTTGTTGTAGTTTTGCAGGAGCGATGGCGTCTCAGGGACTTCAGAAATTAAATCTGAGAGTGTCTGGTGTCCTTACAGACGCTCGACTGACGCTACGATAGCTGCTCTTCGCTAGCCGCCATGTTACATGTAAACAAAAGCTGGATCTGCAAACAGAAATGAAAATCGCTGGCAGGTTCATTGAATTGTACAGTAGGTGAAATGATGCTCCATCTTCACCCTGTGGCAAGAATAAATCCATATTTCAGCATCGTTTTTAATGTGTATATAGATACATAGACCCTATATTAGTTAAAGTTTCTACACTGAGTTTAGACTGTGCTGTAGTGGTCGGTCCATCCGTTGCTGTATCCGACTTCAGAGCCCTGAAAGAGGAGGCGAGGCCGGAGAAGGTCTGGGAGTGGAGCCAGCAGGGTCGAGCCAGATTCACCGAGCCACCCGGGAGTTTCCGATCACCTCCCTGCCTCTCCCCTCCGCTTCATCCTCTGGGAAGAAAACGAAGAACTGTTGAAGCCTGTTGCCTCCGGGCTGCAGCGATTAGACGAGATGCTTTTTGGTTTAAATGCTTCATGATGTTCCAGCGTTGTTTATTTGTGTTCTTTACTGTGACGTAATCTGAGGTTTGACGCGGTTTCAGGGTTTTAACTTGGTGAATCAGCTACATCCATCCTGAATGCCACTTCCTCAGGAAGTGATGGGAATGGGAAATGTCGTGTTTTGTGTGAACGGATGGCGGTTGGCTGTTCAGAAGTCACAGCTCTGCAGATTACTGGCACTATGAGTCAGGAGAGATGCCCCAGGCGGGTTGCATCATCAGGATCTTAAAGCAGAAGTAAGCGATCCTGTCGTTTTGGCTAACTTCTTGTCAGCCGATGGAGTTAGCAGTCCCCGTCCTCGTCCCTACGTCACCACATTCACGCGCATCCCTTGGCTGCACACACAGAGAGGACCGCCCCTTTATGCCGTTCTCTCTCCTCATTGGATGAAGGTTGTAGGATACAAGGAAAGTTTTCTCCTCGGCTTACAGCAGAGCAGAGTGACTGACAGACCCGTGTTTCGGACCAAACACTATAAGTGATTGCTGTCGGAAGATATAACTCTTTAAGACTTATATTAACACAAATATTCCGCTTACTTCTGCTTTAATAATAATAATAATGGTTATTTGTTGTCCCACTGATCTCTCAACCTCTGTTTTCCCAGGTTTACATCATCAAAGTGTCCTGGAGCGATGGCAGCACAGAAATCATTTACAGACGCTACAGCAAGTTCTTTGACCTGCAGGTGAGTAATTTGTCTGTGTCTGTTTTATACTGCTGCAGCTGTGTGTGTGTGTGTGTTGAGTGCAGTTGCATGTCTTGTATTAAAAGGAAGGTGACAGGTTTTAAGTTTTCTACCAGTGAGGATCAGTCCAGGCCAGTCAGAGCATGGAGCAGCTCCCTCCAGATGACACTGGTAATTATATTGTATGAGAGGAATCGGAAAATGTCCCGGTGCAGTTAAACCGAGGACGGTGATGAATGCAGCGACCGCACTGATGACCACAGAAATGTCTGAATCACTCTCGGACGTCAGCGTTGTGTGTATGTGTGTGCGTGTGTGTTGCACAATGAGGGAATCTCATTAGTTTCCTGGTTTTCACTTCCTCTTTTGAAGGTATAATGGACATGTATAGCCCCCGTGCACATCTGAGCTTGGAGAGCACTGACTCTGAGAAAGCAGAGAGAGAGGCAACTGCTTTTAATGAGCACGTAGTCAATCCAGGGAAACTATCCTGTCAGTGTAACTGGATTAAATGGCTTTTAATTGATTAGACTGGTCAAAGAAATACAGTATCATGTGATCCACTAAGGGTTTCTGGGCTTGTAAATGTAACGTTAACCAGGAGGAATCTGAGCTGGTTCGTTATTAATCTCATTAATTTGACTAAATATAAAACTAAATATATTTATAACTGTTTTCTAGTCGCGTCACGTTTCTGTTTGTTGAGGTGTTGCCTCAGTGAAAGAGCGTGTATAGTTATGAACAGGAATCAGAGAGACACTGAGTAACATGTGGTGTCTGCTCTACACTGAATGAACTCCAACAACATGATTTTTCTACAAGGACACAATAATAAAATGACCTTTTTATAGAAGAAATAAGAAAGCAAATGTTGCAGATGTTGCATATTAGTTCTTAAAGAGAAACTATGAAGGATTTTTACCTTAATTAAACATCTTAGAGTAATTGTGATGGTTAAATGACTAGTTCCAGGGAGAACGGAGGCTCTCTGCCTTCCACCTACTGTCTCTTGGCTGAAAACCAACCTTGTAAGATCAGAGCCTCAGACCCGGTGTCCCAGCTCTCGTCTCTGCGGCTCAACGACACAAACACACCCTGTGATCTGTAATCTGTTGTTTATGACAGATAAGACTACACAAATATACACATCGTAACTTTGTATATGATACATAAGTTATCCATCGCTCCATGGATTGCCTTCTCACCGGCTCTACTGAAAACAAATGCACATGGCCGGGTGGGAGGGAGGGAGGAGGGTTAGCAAAACAGCAACCGGACGTAGCAGAGTTCCCCTTTAAATGATTTAAAGTTATACGGAGAGAAAACCACATCAGATTTAGATGTGATTCAACGAATCTGCACTGGAAAGTTTGGTGGGAGATTTTCAGGGTTGAACATTCATTAATTGCAGTTTCATCTTCCAAGAAGAAGCGTTTTTAGATCCTGTCAGTGATGTGATGAGGTGATAGGAGGAGATTATGAGGCATTTGACGTTTTTTTGTTTCAGCATGGGACTGGAAAGAAGCAATAAATCTTAGCACAGGATAAAGTCATTGTGATATCAGGCTTAATCACAAACGTACATGTTGTAGTGATTTGTGCGCTTCTTTAAAACATGCATGGATAATATTAATAAAAAAAAATAAAAAAAATAAAAAGTTAGCTGTCATGGATCTTTAATCCTTTGCTTGTTTCATTCATTTCGGTCATACAAATGACTTAGACACACAGCATCAGATCAGTGGCACTGGATTGAATCAGACAGGCATAACATATATATAAATGAGTTATTTTCAGCTGGGGGGCATTCCTGGCTGCATTTACCCCGACCACGCTCTCAGCTGCTTCCTGCTGTGTCGACAGCCCAGAGGGTCGACTCTCGGTGGTGACGGAGATGTAGATAAACTCAGCTGCAGAGTCCAGGCCCGTCGCTTATCTCCTGTTAGGTTTGGCAATAAGAGCAGCAGCAGCAGCTCAAGGTAGTGGTGTTGGGCCATTCGATATAAGATGTAGTATTTTGACTTTTTGTATGTTACTTTATTTTTCCAACTGTCAACCAACTTTGTGCAGAAATGTGAGGTAGCTCGGAGATGTTGCAGGGAACATGAGTCATATCTCCACAGGTGAACAGGAAGTGAATCCACTGACTTCCTCTGATTCCTCACTACACATCCTACAGGAAACTCAGTCTCTGCTTCCATCAAACTAAAACCGACACTCAAGTGAGTTTTAAACACCAGCGTCTGTCGTGGCCGTCACTTTGGAAACATGAGTCTAAAATCAGAATCAGAACTGTTTTATTGCCAAGAGCAGTAAAGGTCAGTTTACAGCACGAGGAACTTGTCTTGGTGTCAGGTGCAAACATAAAAGTACCAAAAAATAGAATAGAATGAGAATTTAGAGAATTAAAAATTTTAATAAAATGAAATAGAATGAATTAAAAAATTCTAGTGCAAAAGATACGCATATACTATACAAAACAAAAAGGAAATATGCATACCGTATACGATAAATACACATACTATATAAAAGAATAGAATAAAGATATATACAAATACTACTAAATAAGTTATTGTGCAAAATGTTGTAGTGCAGAGTGACTGTCCATAGGTTTTGGGTTATTTAGGGGAAACTGGGGCATTGTTCAATAAGCTGACTGCAAAGGGGAAGAAACTGTTCTTGTGGCGTGAGGTCCTGGTGATAAAAGGTGATAAAGTGGGAGAATTGCTTCTCCGTGTCGATGTCACTTAATTTCTCTTGAACTCTGGGCGTGGTCGCAGGTGTCAGGACAGGATGATGATGATGACGATGACATCGAGCTGCGTCACTCATTTCCTCACAACGACGTGTCTTCATTTCCTGCCATCCTCCTCTCATCCCTTTCCCGTCATCCCTCGTTCTCTCACTGGATGCTGTTGATTCAGGAGTGGTTCTTATAACAGAGAAAAGATGTTTTAATGATCCATAAAGTGTCTTTGATGAGTCCGAGGCCAGACAGGAAGTGTTATTCATCACATCCCGTCACTACAGCTGGACACAGCAGCTGACAATTCTTTAATTCCTGACCACAGACTGTTTATTCACCCTCAGTCTGACTTCACCACATGTTTCTACATCTATTCAGGGGTGTTCTCTTCTCTAATCCTTATAGCTGATATCAATCTACATATTCACATCTTTATATATCCAGACAACACTTATCTCTAATGTTCCCTTTTTTATAAAACAAGTTAAATCCAGACAGTGATCCTGGTGATAAGAAGAAGAAGAAGAAGAAACCCTGCAGAGGATAATTACCTGTTATCTCTTTAAAAGCAGCTCTGTAGCTCTGACTCACCCTGTAATGATTCTCCTGTCAGATTAAAGTATTTACCCGTTAGCAGAGGTGATAAAAAAAAAAAAAAGTGCTATTGCCAGACGCTCTCTCCTCATCTGAGATATATCTGCTGCTTCTCACCCAAACATCCAACCCAGACTCTCTGTGTCGCTGCAGAGTTAATGAACTCTCTCTCAATGAGGCGGAGTTGTTTGATATAAAAGCTGTGACTGTATTTTTTCCCCCCTCTGTGCTTCACTGTGAAACAGAAATAGACGAAACTTCTGCTGCTTCAAGAAGATGGAAAGTGTGGAGGGTCGACTCGTCCTCACTGCTGTACAGTTTTGTTTCCATGTCACTGTAGAACACGTGCTGCACACGTGTCCACTGAACGTCTGGATGCAGGAGAAACTTTTACTTTTAAAGTTGTTGGAAACAAAAAGCAGCACATCACGTCTTATTTACTGAGGCAGACGACTCACATAGTTTCCATCTGCAGTGATGCACAAACAAACATTTTAAATGGGGGGTGGGGGGGTGGGGGGAGTCATTTTGCCACGGGGTGGTGGGGCTGTCTGCTGCATGAATTTAACCAAGCAGCTGTTTTTATTTCATGAGCAAACTAAAAACTTCGTACTGTGATTATTTTTATATAAATGCACAGTGTGCATCCTTCAGGAGAGCAGTAACAAAACCAAAATGTGTTTTGAAAAGGTACATTTAGTCCATATACCCTAAGATATACATTATCCGTGCACTCTTTTTATGTTTTAGAGGAACTATGCAAGATTTTGACCTTGATTAAACGGCTTCAGAGTAATCGTGATGTATAATTGACTTGTTATGGGGGAGAATGGAGGCTCTCTGCCTTCCACCTACAGTAGAGTCTGCTGGCCAAAAACCAACCTTGCAAGATCAGCACCTCTGATATTACTGATAGACATCGCTCCCTGGATTGTCTTCTCGCCGGCTTTGTTGAAAACAAATGCACATGGCCAGGGGGGGGAGGGAGGGAGGAGGGTTATCTATGAGTTTTTACAACAGTGAAAATATGCACTCTGAAACTGTAGGGGGAGCTCCGTAGAGCAATGAAAAAAACGACGGGATTTGCATAATCCCCCTTTAAGTTGTTTTTATAGGAACAGGATAGGTAGGTATAGGACAGACATTAGCTTTAGCAACAGGGGGATATTATTGAAGATGAAGATCCAACATCAAACCACTTGATTCACACAGGGATTCCACAGGGACCGAGTAAGAGTGTCACATTAAAATGATGAAGACCAGATAATATGTAAACTGAACTCATTAGACACAGGAGTCGTCCACGTGTCACCAGAGATTCAGCTCTGTGTTTTTACTGCTATGGTAACATGAGCATAATAAATTAACATGAGCATGTACAGCACAGGGAAACTTGGTCTTAATCACAGTAAGAACAGAAACTATTTATTCATTTTTGGGAAACAGGAACAGTGATCTTTGGAAATTATTTTGGGATCAGTGGTCAGTGTTGTGTCTGGATTTTACGTTTACAAACAGCTGTGTTGCACATCAGCATCAATCAGGTTCGATTCCACAGCTAATAAACTGTTGATTATGTGGATGATACGGTACATTAAACTGGAGCGTAGACAGTTCAGCCCACCATGGATGTAGGTTTCCTGTAAAGGGTTAACAATGACCTCATCTATATGAGTCTACAGTGAATGAATGAATGAATGAATCAGAGGACGACTGTGGTGAAGAGAGCGGCCATTGTTCTTTTATATCTCCCCTCCTTCTTTATTCGAGGCCTGATGATGCGGTTAGAGCGGATCTGGACCAGACAAATTATAGACTGGTGGAAGATTGAACAGTGTTTAAAAGATTTACAGTATCATGGGGAATATTAAAGGACGTGTTGACAATACAGAGGGTTGTTCCTCCTCTTTAAAATTCCTGCTTCACAGCTGTTGGTCGAAAGTCAGTCAATCAAATTCAGACTCAAGAGTCAAAGTGTTGTTGTTTTATTATTATAATTAGTGCTATAATCAACATTGACACATTACAACACAGTTAAGAGACTGTGTGTTGTGAATGGATTCCTAACAGTTTACATGTGTCTCTCTTTATTATTCAGTTTCCTGGCAGATTAAAGTTTAAAAAAGAAAAAAGTCACTTTGCAGGTTCAGATTAGAATTAACTTTACATTATACATGAGTTTATAGATTGAACTGCTAATGTAATTCTAAATGTGACATCTGCAGATTATATTATGCAGTATATTTGTTGTTACAGTGTCAGTGTTTCTTCATCTCTACGACTATTTAAAAGAACACACTTCATAATAGCCTGTGGAGTTGACTCCACATGAGTCTCTCCTCTCCCCCCCGTCCGCCTGCCGAGCATGAATATTTGATGTTTGGCTGCAATGATGTAACTGGTATTTTGAAGAGCCGTCTTCTCTCTGGGCTGATGCCTTGTTCTGGTTCTCTGATTACAGAGCAGATACATATCAGAGGTACAGAGTCAACACAGAGGCTGGGTGTGTCTGCTGCTGCTGCACTCACTCCACTCAGTCAGACACATGGGAACAATTACAACGAGAGGAGGGCAGCCGGCTCTTCTGTCTCTGTCTGTAGGTTCGTACCGTCTCTTAAGGTGGTATCGTTGCATCAGTCATGTCTGAACCTGCGGTCCAGCAGAGTGATGTTTTTGTGAGTCGAGTGGCTCTTTCTTCCCTTTTGTCGTATCATTAAAACTCAAACACTTGAAGACTGACGTGACCTAAAAAGACCTTGTTTATTTAACTTAGCCTTTCAACAAAAGGAGGGTTGTGGCTCTTGCTCCCTCTCTTTCTCCCTCTCTCTCCCTCTTTTCTCCTCTTCCTCCTTTAGTTTAGTTTGTTATTTTTTTGTTTAACAGGGGAAATTGTGGCTTTAACTTTATGATGCCGAGCTTTGGCAGTCGGAGCCAATGAGAATCATTTAAGTGCACCCGTATGTGGTTTGATATTCATGCCTGAAGCCTGATCGCTGCAAATATATAGTGCACACACAGTATAATATAATGTTTTACTTTTTCAACCAAATCTAAGTTATGATTTGTGAAAACATAGGGTTAAGGATTAATTAAGTTGCACCAGCTTTGTCAGCTATTGTTTGGAAATGTTGACTGGATTTATCACAATGGGCTGCTTGTTGTTGGTGTTGTTCTTGTTCCACTAATTTCTAAAGAGAGGAAATTATCGAAATCCATTGAGTTGGGAGAGCAGATCATTAGTGGGTTTAAGGATTAGGTTAAAATGAGCTTGGTTGAACTTCTGTGTGTGTGTGTGTGTGTGTGTGTTTCATGAAGCTGAGAAAACAAAGGCTGGTATAGGAAACAGCTGGAGCTCTCTAAAACACATATGTCATCTTTTATGTTTGAACATACAGTATAGTGATGTTTTTTCTTTTTTTTTGCTGACTGGTGCTTTGCCATCCAGATGTCTGTGATAACCCAGATGTTGACAGGCCTTTTATAATATATGGTCAATATGGAGTTTGGATGTGGAGCCACTCTGATGCTGAGTTTGTTGTATTTCTCCCTCCATCTCTTACAGTGTATTTTTTATTTATTTAAAATTTTAATATCCAACGTCAACATGTCTTTGGTTTTATCTAATCAAGTTGTTCCATCTGTGTTTTCCACAGAATATTAAAGTTTGAAGCTCTATCTGTTCTATCTACTCCAGTAATTTGTTGAAAACGTTATCCCTCTTATTGTTTTAAGGCAACGAGGCCTCTTTGGCACCTGACCACACTGAATCAGTCCATAAAAACCATTAGAAAGGACTCTCTGGCACCGCTCTCTCTCGCTCTGTATCACCTCTGCATCACCTCGCCTCATATTACACCACCCCCTGTTGGTTTTGGCTCAGTCTCACTTATTGTTTCTCTCACATTTGCATTCAAAGGACATTTCTGTGACATCTTGATTCGACTTTGTTTTTATTGCTCGAAAGCTGGAAGAACTATTGGATTATATTGCAATGACCAAAGTTCATATCAACAAGGCCGAGTTAAAACCTAATATATAGCTGGATGTCAGCTGTTTGATTCTCTCCAACTCTCTGTGCTCACATATACACGATTATTTAATACAGTTGTGTTTTTTCAACAAATACTGTATCAGTGAGACACGGCTCATTAAATCTAACATGTTACAGGCAGTCGCTTAAACTAGTTTCCAAGCTGCTGCTCTGCTTTATGAAAGAGTAGATTTTTAAAAACCACAACATCGCCTGATAAAACAACGGCTGTGTGTGGTGTTATGTATTTACATAGACTTATCACTCAGACTTGTACAGTCACATGAGGGAAAGCCCAGCCTTGTTTTTTATGGAGGAAAACTAGTGACTCTCTTCTCAAGAATTTTTTTTTTCCAAAATGTTGCTAAATTTGTTGGTTTCTGACTCACTGGGTCTGAAAAGTCGGTAAATTCAGCCAAAAAAAGGCAAAATTATTTTGCAAAGGCAACGTCCAGCAGGGAAACTCCAACATATGCTTGACCGACAATGATGAAACATCATCACTCAGTCACATCGCAGTCAGCTGACCCATGATGTAACTCCATCACTCAGTCAGTCAGTCAGTCAGTCGGTCAGTCAGTCAGTCGTCCTACAAACTTTTCCACGCCAAAGCCCCTTAGCTTCTTGCCCCCTTTGCAAACCCACATAGTTTGATGTCAGGAGCAAACCACCAGGTCAACACTAACAGTTTATAACGTCATGAATGATGTTTTGACTGGCAGGCAATTAGAAAGATGAGCATGGCAAATAAGGTTTCGATATATTATAATAAATTATATTTTATAATAATACTCAAATTATAATAATTCATTTTATTTTGTTATTTGCATTTTTTTCTTATCTTCCCCGCCCACTTTGAAAACTGTCCTACACAATCCTACATATGAATTCAGATTCAGGAGCAGGTGGACCAGAGGAGGCTGATGCCGTGTTGACAGGAAGCTGGAGGCTTCTCCCTGTCAAATATGGGATAAACAGAGTCTCCAAACCAAAAATACAAAACCTGTCATACATAATGCATCAAAAGTCTTTGGCAGAGAAAAGACAAAAACTTATTTATGCACAAACACAAACACACACACACTGGCTGTGAGATCTGACATGTAGCTGCTGAGAATAAATATACAGCAGTGACAAGAGTCTGTCTCGATTTCCTGCTCAGGTTCAGAGACATTAAACTGTGGCAGGAATGAAATCATCCTTGGTTTAGATATTTAGTGAATTTACTCAGTTTGACCCTCAAAGGCCTCTGTAGCACGGCCTTGGTAGATAAATCCAATGGTGTTATCTGGTTAACATTGAACAGAGCAGAGTCAGAAATGTCACTAATGTCATTGTGTGCTCGCTCTGTCAAAGGACACGGACTCTGCTGCAGGCCTTCTTACTCTGTAATTATGTTGTTTTTCTATAGGAAACAGAAGATCAGACAGTATAGAGTCACTCTGGGTTCAGTTAATGCTTAACTAAAAAAACAAACTATGCGTCCTCTTCTAAAGTCGTGTTTTGTGTAGCTGCTTCATTGTAGAGATGCTCCCTCTCCCTCCCTCTGTCTGACACACAGATACATGGATGGACCATCAGAAAAAATCCATAAAGTTTTTATTGGTCTTGTATTTCACTTCACTGGTTTCTCTGTGTGCATGTATGCAATGAAAGCGAGCTGCAAGTGTGTGTGTGTCTGAGTGTGTGCAGGGACTGGGCTAAAGGAAAAGACTACAAGACAACTGGCAGTCAGTGAAGATGATGACTAAATCTTGCACAAAAAAATAATAAGTGAGAGAAATAATCCCTCATGATGTCGTCCTGTTATCATCTCAGCCCTCAAAACAACACCACTTTTCTCTGGTCAAATCAAATTTAGTTTTGGACAAAGACATCAAATCTTTTCTGAATTTTTCACGCAGCCTGTCATGTGGACACAAATTTCCAAACACTCCTCTGTTCTGCTTATTGAGTTGAGCCAAGTTATTTTACTACAAAAGGTTTGCAGGTGTCACAAAGAGAGAGAGAGTTCATGGCTGAGTGTGACCAGGTGTCTTTTTATTATAGGCCTCAGCTGCACAGAGACGAAAAGACAACATGATAAAAACTATAGTTGATCCAACATGTTGAATCAGACACTGTAAGATTGAGTTTTAAAAATAAAACAAGACAAAAAGCTCCAAATGGTGGTGGTGGAGGAAAGGAAAGGAGCCACTGGTTGATTATGGTAACAGAAATGTTCCACTATGTCAGTGGTGGCTCGCTGCTCACACACCAACGCTCAGCTACAGCAGCACACGAGGCAGAGAGGAAAAACCAAACCATCTGCTCAGTTCGTTCCTAATCACTGGCAGCTTTTTCCTTTATTGGCCGGATTCCTTGTAGGAACTGCTGATTTGTAAAAAAAAAAAAAAAAAAAAAAAGAGCCCTTCCTCTCTAGGCTCAGCTGCTATCCTGTTGTGTGTCTCTGTGTGTGGTGAATGTGAAATGCATGTTTATATGTTTTATGTGTGAGTGTAAATACCTTATGTGCTAACTAATAATGTTGAATTTGTTGTTTTTCAGATGGAGCTGCTGGATAAATTCCCAGTGGAGGGAGGTCAGAAAGACCCGAAGCGCAGGATCATTCCTTTCCTACCAGGTAAGATTTAAACACACATTACTCATAAACAGGGACTGTCTGGCATAAACAGAACGAGAATTATTCTCATCATCATCATTATAATAATAATAATGATAATAATAGCAAATAAAGGGATACCAAACAGATGCAGAGACTCAAGCTGCTGGAATTTGAGTTTTTGCTTCTTCTTTTTTTTCTTGGGTTTAAACGACTGATCGTCACGTGTCATTGTTTCTTATTGAATTGAATTAGATTAGATTTCATCACAGGATAGTTTCAACCCCACTTATAATAAGATGTTGTGTTAAAAAATGAATGAAGAACAGAAGAGTGAAGTCACATGAGTCAGTCTCCGTACTGTCGTGTCTTCGTGTTCGATTCCTGCTCACTCACTTGCATGTGGGCAACGATGTGACTCACTGATGGGTGAATGGGGCTGTGGATGAAGTGTTTTGTTGTGTTTTTTTACACAAAGGAAAAAAACCAGAATCATCTGAAACAACCACAGTTGAACTGAGCATCAATATGTTTCTTCATCTTCAGCTGAAGTCGACCCGGTGGATGAATCAGAGCTGTCTGTTATTGTTTCAGTTGATAAAAACAAGAAAGTCACAGCTCATAAGATTCATCACGGGCTGTTCGTTGTTGCATCATTTCTCTGACAGAACTTATGAAACCTGAGTGGCCTAAATAACAAGTCCTTCTCTTTTAGTTTCCGTGACTTTATTCCAAACAAATCTCAGAGCCACTTGTAGTAAAGAGCTTTGAAAGCACTCGGCCGATGTTTGAACTAGTTTCACACTGAGTTCCTGCTGAAAGTTGATTTTCTTTATGAGAGTTTGAAAGAAAGCCTCACCCAAAGACCCAAAGACCCCACCCATACCCCCCACCCCAACTCCAACCAGGCGAAGGGGGGGTGGGTGGGTGGTGGACAGGATTATTTTTGTGGCCTTGCAGGTCTGGAACTCATTCTGGGAACTCACACACACGCACACACTGGGCCTGTTTGGTGAACTCAGAGTTGGAGGAGGGGGAGAGAGATAGAAGAAAAAATGCTTCTGCTCCACTGCTACTAGTAATACAATAGAATATATATTATAGAATAGATAAAACAAACTTTATTATCATTGGACAGAATACAACAAAATCCAAAGCGATGTTTACTACACTAAAAGACACAGTGCATCATAACAGACAACCACAATGAGAAACTCAGGTTCTACTGAATAACAATAAATTAAATAAAAAGCTAACTGTATATTATGTGCATCTATATATTTGAATTTTCTACCTCAGTGAAGAGATCTGAGTGTTGGTAGAGTCTGCTTCTGTTTCCAATGGTAGAAATGTACCATTGATGGTCACATAAGAAAGAAACTCAACCGTTAACTGATGCAAAAGCACCAAGAGTTAAAGTTAGTCTACTCTACCTGACAAACCTGTAGGAACGTCACTGTGGAGCTGGAAACGTCACCTGCACTCAGTGCCTGCTAGTAAAAAAAATTGAGGTTTTAGATAAGGAGGATAATCTCCATCCTCAGGCCTGAAAACACCAAACACATGATCATTCACACACACGCGCACACACACACGGTCTGCTGTTGTAGCTGGAAAACACTGAGAACAAGGAACACTGGACCAGAGATTTCTTTATTTGCTGTAAGTGATGAGAGACGGACAGGAGGACACGCTGTGAACAAAAGAAAAAGTCTGTTTCAGTCCGTGTCTATGTCTGAAAACTAAAGACATGTTACTTTTAGATGTGTCACAGGTCCCAGATCTGCTCATACAGTCTCTCTGTGGGAAGGAACTTATTTGATTTTCAGGCATGAATTTTCCTCACAGCCAAGAGAATCCTTCATCCACAGAGCAGCAGCAGTCTGGTCTGTGGCTGAACACGGCACGGAAGTGGTTTTCTCAGCTCAGACCTCAGGACGGTTTTACTCCTTTGGTATCTGCACATCAGCAAAGTGGCTGGTCTGAATGCATGTGTGCAGGATTTCTGCTTTGTCTTTAGTATTTTTCTGCTGCGTTTAACTTTGAGTTGACCTTTAACCCCTGAGAAGACGCCCTAGAAAGCTTTTTCATATTTTTTTTCTTCCCCTCCTTGATGGTTTTGTTATCTTGAAGATAAGCTTCCTGTCATATGAATACATGCCTCCCACTGTGGCGCTGAGATTTCTTGGATGGGCTCATCATGCATGACATTTAGATAAAGGTGATGTGTTTGAACCCAGAGCCCTGAGCAGTGTCAGCGGGTCAGCTAACCGATAACCTTAAGTTGGGCTTTTTAAAGGGATAGTTCACCCAAAATTCAAATTTCATTATCTACTCACCCTCATGTCAACTAAGGGCTGAGAGAAGTTTCAGAGTCCTCCGTGCCTTCTCGGAGTTACAGCGGGGCTCCATGCAGCACTGCATGTCCATATGACAGTAGCGAACGGGGCTCAATTTTCTTCGTCCAAAAAGACACACCAAAAAACATCCAAATACCTCCACACAGCTCGTCTGTAATGTCCCTCTTGTATTGAAGCCCCAACATGAGAAATTGTTCCGAAAAAAATTAAATAAGTCTATATTTTAAGCTTGTTTGTAGCGGAAGCTCCCAGCACTGCTCTTCCTGGTCCGTCCAAATCTCGCGTGATTTGCACTGATGCTGGCGCAAATCGCGTGAGATTTGGACGGACCAGTAAGAGCAGTGCTTCTCATGCCGGGGCTTCAATACAAGAGGGACATTGCAAACGAGCAGTATGGAGGTATTTGGATGTTTTTTGGTGTGTCTTTTTGGACGAAGAAAATTGAGCCCCATTCGCAACCGTCATATGGACATGCAGTGCTGCACGGAGCCCCACTGTAACTCAGAGAAGCCACGGAGGACTCTGAAACTTCTCCCAGCCCTTAGTCCACATGAGGGTGAGTAGATAATGAGTGAAATTTGAATTTTGGGTGAACTATCCCTTCAAGCTAAAAGGAGGCGTGTGGGTCCCTGTGTGATGGAGGAGGGTGTTTTTTTTTTAATAACTTGGATCATAGAAGAATGAAGGATGAATGTGTGATTCTTGTCGGCCGTCCTCCTGAAGATGGATCAACATTACTCAGATGCTGAGCAGGGATCTCTCCGCCCGCCACAGTAGGAGGCACAGTACGTTAGACGGGTCAAGTATGAGTCTCCAGAGCCGAATAACTAACATTCCTCTGTCTGAAAAAGGGCAAAAAAAACCAACAAAATATCTCAACAGTTACCATGACCTGGTTGTTTATGTCTCGGCCGTCTCATGTTTCATCTCCTGTCTGCAGGGAAAAGCCATCACTGCTCTTGTCTAATTGAATCTGTTGCACATGTCGTACCAGGAGCGGCTGATGAAGCTGTTTGTGGCCTCACTCAGTCACAGACACTGATTACAACAGACACACGGCTTTGTGGAAACCGTCAAGTCATTTCAGAAAAAAAACCATGCAAGTCATGCAAGACAAGTTCAGTCTCAACCCTCAGCTCATGAAGTAATACGTCTTTAGTTAAGTGTCAAGGTATTCAGGATAAGTCGAGTCAAAATTTAGAAATCTGCAAATTGACAGCAAACATTTCAGAGCCTTAATCCATAAAAAAGAAAGAGAGGTTATTATCATCTGCTTGTTGCTTGTCTAATGAGGTAAAAACACAACTTGTATAGTCTGCAGTCCTTGGCTGAGGTTTGACCGAAACCAAAAAATGAAATTCAGTCATTATTGACTCACCCTAATGCTGATGAATACTCCGGAGTAGTTTTTTATTCCTCAAAGTGCATCTGGAGACCTGGGAGGCCGGTTCATAGTCCAACGAAATCCTTATATGAAAGTCAATAGCGCCCGACACAAAAACGTCCATAAAACTACACAAAAACCCTCTAATATTCCTCCACACTGTTCGTCCACTGCAATCCAAGTGTCCTGAAGGGATATAGTCCAGAGTTTACTCGAAACAACGTCATTTAGGACATTTTTACAGCCTAAACAGTCCTGTATTGAATTTGCCTGGGGCGCGGTCTCGCGTTCACATACGCGAACGTCAGAGTCTGTAAAAATGTCCTAAATTACGTTGTTTCGAGTAAACTGCTGTCGTTTCGGGTAAACTCTGGACTATATCCCTTCAGGACACTTGGATTGCAGCGGACGAGCATCGTGGAGGAATACAGTATTAGAGGGGTTTTGTGTAGTTGACTTTTTGTGTCGGGCGCTATTACTCTCATATAAGGATTTCGTTGGACTACGAACCGGCCTCCCGGGTCTCCAGGTGCACTTTGAGGAATAAAAAACTACTCCAGAGTATTCATCAGCATGAGGGTGAGTCAATAATGACTGAATTTCATTTTTTGGTGAACTATTCCTTTAAGTCTGTGTTGTTATATAAAAGTTTAAGCTGCTCATAAATTTCCTGAAGAGGCAAAATAAGGTGAAAAGAAAAAGATTAATTCATGTGTGGAGAGTTCATTGAGTGTGAGGTGTCGAACGACGACAACAACGACCTCCTCTGTGTTTCCACTTGTGTCTTCTATCTCTCTCCCTCTGACGGCCTCGCTCACCGTTGGCTCTGAAGCAGCTTCAACCCCCCCACCCCCCCTCCCACCCCAACCTGCCGCCACCCAAACAGACTCTTTTCATCGGCTGCAGCCATGAGTCGCGGTGGTGCATACAGAGTGGGCAGTGTTGAGTCAGTGCTTCTCTCCTGACCCCAGAGAGCTTTGGAAAACTGTCAAAAAAGCTTTCTGTTTGAGGAGTGACAAGGGGAGGAGAGGAAGAACAAGACAGAGAGGAGAGGAGAAGGAGGAGGAGGCGTCCGAGGGGTTTGACTTTCAAAACTCTCTCATTTTGTGGAGCTGTGTCCAGACAGTGCGTCCTTTCTGCTGCTCTGCCAACAACACGTAAAAGATTTGGAGCGTCATTCTTCATGGACTCGATCTCTCCCTCACACAGCGCTGCTCTGTCCTCCTCCGCACAAACGCAGCTCAGGTTCATCCTCTGGTGACCGCGCATGTCTGCACATCATCCATCCAAAACCTCCAGAACAGAAGCTACAGGAACAACCACATGTCTGAGGCTCGGCTCTTTTGTCACAACCCCGTCCCTCCTGCTGTAGTTTTAGTTTTAATCTCCGAACCAATCAGGTGACGATGTTGAGCTCTCTGATGTTACACATGGACAGACTCTCACATCCTCCACCTCCATCACATCTTTAGTCACATACTGTAAATAGGAAGTACTCTGAAGAAGAAGAAAAAAAAAGAGTTCCTGTGTTTATAGTCTTGGTTTTCATCGCCCACCTGAGTTAACTATAGTTGTGGTTGTGTTTTCAGGAAGTGACTTCACATCTATAAACTCTCTTCTTCACCTTCGCTCACATGTATCTGTCTTTCCTTCAGTCTTTAAGTCAGATTAGTCAACAAGCAGTAACACAGGGGAGTAAATATTAGACACTGTGGTGATCACACACTCTTTGCGTCACTCACTTTCCCGCACACACACACACACACACACTTGTGGGTTTGATCTCTGAGAAACACTTGTTTTTTTTAGTATCGTGGTTGAAGCTGAGGAGCTGAAGGTGTCGACTGCTCAGCCTCCAGCTCCTGTGACATTTATTCATGTTCCAGCAAGTCCAGACAAATACCTTCACCCCTCGATGGACGTGATACACTAAACTTTTCAAAACACATTCCCTTTTTTTTTCATTATTATCATTCAGTCCTTGTTCCGGCGTCGACTTTCCTGCCCAGTTCATATGTTTCCATTAACGCTGTCTCAGCGAGAAACTTCAGGAGAAAATAGATGGAGACTTGAAATTTCCTGCAGGAGTGTTTTTTAAAGAGGCCTATTTGTGGCCGTTTCTTGTTATTGTTATGGCGACGCGGCTCGTCTGTGCCCGAGGTTTGTTCGTGCCCGGAGATAAGAACAGCAGCAACAGCAGCAGCAGCATTTAAGCTGTCAGGCAGGCATAACTAGCTTTTCCCAAAATCATTTATTCATGACTTGGAAAGGCCAGATATTCACCTCGCTGCTCCGCCGCCTCATTGTGCTGTCAGTGATATTGATAATAGCAGCGTATCTGCATGCTAATTCACTCAACCTACTTCCTACAAGTCTGTGTCCTTATTGTCCTTTTTTTTTTAAAGTTTGTTTTTGACACAACATCATCCAAATGAAACAGCCTGGGTGTTATCTTTAATCTGATAATACCTGTCATGTACATGTTTAAACACAGTTTGCACTTTCTGTTTTTGTCAATATCTAAGCTGTTTCTTTCTTTCTTTCTTCTTCCAGGGAAGATCCTGTTCAGGAGGAGTCACATCAGAGATGTGGCCATGAAAAGGCTGAGGCCCATCAACGAGTACTGCAGGGTGAGTGTGTGTGTGTGTGTGTGTGTGTGTGACTTTAACTCAAAAGTCAGCAGCGGTCGTATTACATGAACATCCATGGTGAAAGCTCAGCACATATAAAACGTGTGTAAGATGAAGGTAGAGAGAGCGGAGTGGTCAGAGCAGAAGAAAAACATCCAAACCACCCACAGAGTGAAACTGAATCAACTCAGTCATGAACAGGAAAATGGAAAATAATCTTCTCATGGCCTCTGTGTGTTTGAGCAACACGGGAATAACACAGCGGCACCAGGACATCTGGTTTCAAGGGGACGTATTATTTGTTGTTGTTGCATATACAGTATGTATTTTTAGCGTGATAGAGCACACACACACACACACACCAACATTATAGTCGTAAAATATTCAAACACATGGTTATATTGATTAGAATTAAGCTGATGGCCACACTGCAACATTTACATAACTAAATTTATAGAGCTACATCTTTCCAGCAGCAGCAGCAGCAGCTGTGTGAACGATGCCTTGTAAATTGGCAGCGCGTGGTGTGAACTGCACTGACTCTGACAGCAGGTACAAAGGCCTCTAACAGCCCCCCAGGTGCTCCGCCGCTCACTGACCTAACTGTAAAAAGCAGCAGACAAACGAGAGGAGAATTTCTCTCCAGGGATCGATAGTGTACGGAGGAGAAGAGGATGATCTCACTGGAACACCCAGATGTTCAATAACCCATCACCATCCCACTGAACAGGACGACTCCTAATGCATCTGGTGTGCTGATGCCGTGGTAGTGGTGATGCTGTTGCTGCTGCCAGTTAACAGATGAAAGTGGTGACATGTGTGAAAATGAAAGCACTGTTCTTTCCATCACTTGCAAAAAAAAGGAAAAGAAATAGAAAGAATGTAAAACCTGTGCATTATCCAGCTCATTACACGTCTTTTTTTTTCTACCAGAGGTATAAATCACTTGGACCCTCGAGAACAGGTGGAAAAAATGCAACTGTACAAACTGCGGCTGCACCGTAGCAGAGCTGAGCTGTGACCATAAAACTGCCAATAGCTGGAAAATAATCACTGCAATCTGATGGAAATAATGTTGCCCCGGCAACCTAAAGAATACGTTATGATTGATGATGATTGAGCACATCTTAGCAACAATATTATGGTTTGGACTTTTTTTTTTTAAATAGAAAAAATGGACGAATGACACATGATTTAGGTGTGAAACAGCAGGAGGATGAGCTGTAGTGTCTCCTGTTGTCGTGGTTACTGTTAATAGAGTCACATCGAAGGCGAAGGGGTTTTCACAGGTGCTGACTTTGCTCCCGTCAGCACATCCACCACAGCCCTTCACTGTGTTTTTATTCAGCTCTACAGGTTTTTACCTCAGGGCCTCCACTCTTCCTCCTCCTCCTTCTCCTCCTCCTCCTCTTCTTTTTCTGAGACAAGGATATTTATATAAGTTAGTTCTGACTTTGCCCACTCTCTCTCTCTCTCTCTCACCCCTTCACCTGTATCATTTTCTGTCTCCTCAATAATCCATCTCTGTATGAATTAGTCTCCGATCCCGAGCTGATCGGCTGATTCTCCTTCCTTCCTGAGTATTACAGATGCTAATTTACGAGGCCTCGGAGTGAAGAGAAAGGCTTTTATGTACGATACTCCACCGAGTGTCATTGGGGGCTTAGAGGAATGTACAGCTGCTGTAGGAAACATCTTTAACCACTTATGTGAAAAATAAGAGTGGGGGGAAAGGGGGCGGGGGTAAAGAAGAGAAGAGTTGTTGGTTCACGTCTGAGGGCGTGGATGTTTATGGGAATAGCTGAGCCAGTTTTACATCTGTGGTGTCGCTGCTGCTGCACACAAAGTTGTTTTTGTGGAAATGTCTGAAAAGTGATTTAAGAAAACAACAGAAGTTTTCATTTACCTGCTGCTGATGGATGTGAGAGGTCTTTGATGTGGTGCTGCTCTTTGAGGACGGAGCTTATCTGAGATAGGTGCTGGTGACTTGAAACAACATCACTCAGCCCTTTGATGAGATGGTACAGTAGCTATACTAAAGGTCAGATCTAATGATGCAGCCGGGGCGTCACCAACCACGCTCACTTCTGAGACAAATCCAAACTTGAATGTAAGCACAAAAAAGAAAAGAAAAGTGCATTTTCATCCACCCCGCTACATGCTGCCGGCGTCAGGTTGACAAGGTGAAACTTCATGTTTTTCTTCAGGAGGAGCTGAGTCAGCACTTCTGTTGTACAGCTGAGGAGGCTTCAACCTGACTCATGGAATTTCCCTGGTTGTTTGGAGTCTCATGTTTTCTTTCAAGTCAAGTCCGGGAAAACAGTCGGATAAAACAACAAAAACACATCTAATCAGGGATTGTTTGCATAAAGACGGAGGCTGAAGTGGAGCGACTGCAGCGCCATCACATGTCAAAGTCCATGATGTAATAAAACACTTTCTATCTGACCTTCATCAGTCAGGACAACGCTTTTACTTTATTTGACAGAAATAAAATCCCTTTGACACATGTCAGTAGTTTCAGATGCAACAGACACAACATTATATCTTATATATATCTTTGTAGTATAGTTATTTTGTGTTTAACAGGACTGATCCCAGGCTGCTGTGAAACATTACCGTGCACAGTCACAGTCACAATGCTCTGTTTCTTTTTATAGGAATGAATATCCATTTATCCATTACCTTATACTTTTCCTTGGAGAAAACACACACATGCGCACACACACACACACACACACACACACACTCGACACACACAATTACCTTAATGCTGCCGGCTGTAAAGAACACCCATAAAGTCCATTTGCTGTAATGTACCCTGAGCCTCCTCCTCCTCCCTGGGGAGAATGGTAATGAGCGGTCGGGCCGCCGGCTGACACCAGGAGAGGATGGACGGTTCTCTGACCTCAGGCATGATGCAGCTCTCTGGGCTGCAGCACCAGACATTGTGTGTGTGTGGGTGTGTGGGGGGGGTCCTCTGGAGGTCAAAAATAATCTTAAATCAGCTGCTCAACTTCTGTGTCTGGGTGGATATGGATGTTGATGCACAATCATCTTCACAATATTAGATCTGCCATGAATCAACAAAGGCGTATGGTTGCTCTGTGGTGGTGGTGGGTGGGTTTGGGTTGTGGGGTTGGGGGGGTCTCATGCATTGCACACTCCCAACTCTTTATGACTTTGCTGCTAATGGAAAACACCACATACACACACTCTCTGTCTCTGTCCATGGCAGCAGGCCCACTCCTTTTATTTCAGCACAAGTTGTTGGCGTGAATTGATGGTGATAAGTGTGACGAGGCACAAGTGGCCACGTGGGGACAAGGACACCTTGGTGGGGAGGGGTGCGGGGGGTGGGTGGGTTGTCTTTGACTTCCATTTCATATCCCTCAGTACTCCTGATGTGATATCAGTGTGTGTCAGAGACTCTGCTGCCTTAAAGGACACAACAGAAACACTTAGGAGTATTAAAATCAGAGGGAGCGGCTACAGAGGAGGAGGCCTGATGGATGATGGCACCGAGCTCTGGCTGCCAGCGGATGGAGGGAGGAGGAGGAGGAGGAGGAGGAGGAGTGGTCTCTGTTTCTTAGCAGCAGCAGTAACAGAGACAGTCAGCACAGGGTCATTAATGTGTCTTCTGGTTTTGGGTGGGGGGGTTGAGCTGTTAAGGTGATTATCAGTGTCACTGCTGCCCCCAGAGAGGTTTGTTTGAAAAGAGAGTGAAAGGCAGATAAAGAAAAAAAAGAGGAGAGAGGAGAGAGAGAGGGGGTAGAGAATGTGCAATAACAGGACTCGCCCGCCGTGTGCACATCGATACAGAGGAAACGCTGAATGTAGCTGTTTGTGTTTCATCTCCTGCTGTGTTGTCAGAGCTCATCACTGATCCTCCACAGAGACACAAGAGGAGGGAGGAGGGTAATCGAGCCGGATCAATGAGCCCAGATCAGAACCAGAACCAGAACCAGAACCAGAACCAGAACCAGCTGCTGAGAACAACATTAAACTCTGGTTTTGATATAAATGTTAGAAACAGGAGACGTAGACGTCTGCGCCGCCTGCACAGTCATCTAAAAAGAAGTTAGGCAAAATCATGATGGTGCTTCGCCATTTTATACACAAAATGCATCAGATTTTGAAGCTCATGTAGTAAGAACAAAACAGTGCAAATCAAAAACGGTTTTGGATATTTAGGAGTGCATGAAATTTTATTTGCAAAATGCAAAGAATGTGTAATGGTGGAATAGGATGGGATAATATAAAAGTGGAGACCAGTACTGATGAGTTGGCATCTGGATATGAAGAAGTGAATAATAATAATAATAAACTTTATTTCTATAACATTTCTGAACATAGTTAGAAGGTGCTTGGGCAGAAAAAAAATATTTAAAATACACCAAACACAAGAGAAAACAGACAAACAAATGACAAAAAAGGATTTCAAAAAGATAAAGCAGTATAAAAGCCCCAACAAGGACCAAAATAGAAGTCACGTTTTTATAAAAGTGAGTTTTTAAAAAAGTGAGTTTTTAAAAAAGATTTAAAGTTTGTTAATGAGTGTGCTAACCTGAGGTCCACAGGTAGACTGTTCCAGAAAACGTTCATTAAATAGTCACACGGTAAAATCACCAACATCAGATAATCCACCAGCTCTGTGTGTTTTCCATATTATCACATGTTTCCCGGTGCAGTGAGAGGACTCCTGTGAGCTCAGACACACATTGATCACTATGTTTCACCCTTGGTGGACGTGTGTATATATACAGTCAGTGTATATGAGGTGATTGTAACTGTCAGTTTGTTTTGTGCTCTGCAGGCTCTCATCCAGCTGCCTGTCTACATCTCCCAGTGCGAGGAGGTCAGGGTCTTCTTTGAGACCAGGCCCGAGGACCTGAACCCACCCAAGGAGTAAGTACCACCACCACACACACACACACACACACAGACACACACACACCCACATCTCCTCTTCCTCCTCCGCTGTGGCGAGGCGTTCAGGATCTCACACACGATGGAAAAACCCGTCATTGTTCTCTTGACTGATGTCATGTCACCCCCAGTCTGCCGGTAATGAGCGTTCATTACATCTCTAATGGACGTGACTTCATGCTGTTGCACCACTTCCTGTTGAGGTTTTTTCAAGCAAAAGCACATTTAATGATCTTTTTTTTTTTTTTCAAATGCTGAGTTTGCATTTCAACATGTAGCTGCAGCTCAGACAGCTGAGTCTGCACAGCTCCTCACTCCGTCTCTCTCTCTCTCAACACATTAACGTCATATCCAGCGCTGACAGTTAACGATGTGCTAACACTAAGACATCAGTGGCCAATGAATGCCAGCCGCCAACACACACACACACACACACACACACACACAAAGCACATGATATAAACATGAGCCTGTGTTGTTATTAAAGTCAGCGGCGGCCTCGGGGGCAGGCGAGGTTACGGACGACTGGTTTCATAGAGACTTTAACCCCAGAGATGGTTTTTACACCAACAGCTGTCGGCTCAGGCTTTCAGCTTTAACATCTCTTGTCAACACACACTGGAGCGTCGAGCGGGTTTCCTCAGACAGCAGGAATATTAGTCCACAGGTCCCGTTATGTGTGGGAGGAGGAGTGCATGCTGGGAAAGCAGCGAGGGAGCGAGGCTGCGAGACATGGTGACAAAATCAGGGTCACAGAAGTGGAAGTCTGTCACTGTGTCACAGTCGTTCACCTAAAGACTGAGCTGTACACTCTCTGACTATACGATTAATTAGTAACTTTTTTTTAAAATCACTATTAGTTATTGTTGTCTTAAATATTCCTACAACTGTTTTCACTTATGCAGTTTCATGCACCCTTAAAAGGGAATTCCAGTCATTTTCTACGTAACGCTACAGGTCTAGATCCATATCAACAAAGACAAAAGGAAAACATGGCTTTAGGGGGAAAAAATGATTTTGGATGGGTAAAAAAGCAGTTATATTCATATTGATGCTTTTTCCCCATCCAAAATATTTTTTTCCTCCTAAATCCATGTTTTCCTCGCGTTTTTGTCTTTGTTGATATGGAAACAGTCCCAAGCTCGACAGTCGACTAGTAAGGTCTACCCAGGAAGCTAGAGTTAACAGAGGTACGTGATAAAAACACTACTCTCTCATATTAACTGAGTTATACATACTCAGTGTTGTGTGTTAAGGAACTGGCGGATGTTGCAAAGCATGTGTAGTGATATTTTGAACATTATATAGAGGCCAAAGTCACGGTTAGAAGAAGAACTGCCCCCATTACTTCACTGTTTAACTGCAGTGTAGCGCAGCTAGCAGGAGGAGAGCTAGGTCCGGGCTGCACATATTTTTCTCATATTTTTTCCTATGGTCACACTCGGGGACCTAGAGCTGTAGAGCGTTACTACTTAGAAAATGACCGGAATTCTCCTTTAACTGTGAAGCTCTTTAGTAAAGGCACTTTCGCTGACGTGGCTGAACAGTTAGTCTCGCTCGCCATGGTCCGGGGGTTGAATAACTCAATTCTCATTGGCTGTAGGGTGTCGACAGTTCTAAATATTATTGTGCTGGCTCAACCGCTAGTTAGTAACCATGGCAACGGAGACTGAGAGCATCACAAGTTTTCTTCAGTGCATCACAGCCCCTTGAGTCTGTAACACGCAAGTGGTAAGGAGTGTAATAGCCTTCTGTAATAATACTTAGTGTCAAGTTAGTTCATTCATCTCACTTCCCTTCACTGATCAACCATTGGACTGCGGTAGAGTCGTTGTGGCTCTACACTTCGGCCACAGCGGGTTTCCTTTTTCTTGTCTGTGGACGAGCGATATTAAATAGTCCGCTCAGCTATAGCTTGTGAAAAACCTAATTTTAAACACATTTAAGTATAAAAAAAGTTGATTTCATATTTATTTAGTTGGTAAGTGAACATGGTATAAGCAGGATAATGCCCTTCAAGGTGTCGTGAACCGTCCAACGCGAAGCATCTGTCCAAAGAATCTACAAATGCAGCACACTGTGGCTTTTAATCCCTATTTAGATTTTTTTCCCCCCAGTAAGTAATCAAATTATGTAATGTAATTATGAGCCAATCTTGTTAAATCATCATATTTACATCTTATTTCCTGTTACCTTCTCTTCACATCCGTCCTGCTCAAGGACGTTAAACAGGACGTGAGGCCGTTAAAGAGACTGAGACTGATTAAATGTCACATTAAAGTGTGTGGTGCAGCTCAGGCCTCTGATAACATGATCAGTATCAATCAGCTCAGGAGTTCTGACAATCAAAACCCTCTGCAAGTCTCCAATAACAAATTCAGTATCTATGGGTGATCACTATGAAAGGACATTCATCATTGGAGCATTATGTCATTGTTTGTTAATGCCCAACATTATACCACTCCCTTTTCTCGTGTTCAACTAAACAAATCATGTTCTCCTTCGACCGCTGGTTTTATAAAACAGTGCAGAGTCAGTCTGAGGACAAACTGTAACTTGCTCTAGAAGATTTCATATTTCCTGTCTCCTCCTGGACGTGGGGAACATTTCTGTCTGTCTGCTGCTTGATAACCAGAAATGGCAGCGGTATTTGTCTGACAGTAAATGGACAATATGTCTGAAGGAATCAACCATTGATCTGTTTATATATGTCCTGACAGCTGGACCTCTCCCTCTCTTCTCAACGCACACACACACACACTCAGTCACACACACACACACACACACACACACACACACACACACACACACACACACGCACACACTTTGTCTTCTTCTGTCCTCCCTCGGTGAGGTTGCCAAGGACACATACCTCCTCACTCCTCATACAAACCCCCAAGCATGTGTTGGAGAGAAGCAGGAAGGAGAGGCAGCGTTTTACTTGAGGCGGATGAATATAGGAAAGACCTTGGTTTGTCTTTTATTGAAATTGGATTACTGCTCTCTGCCAGTGCAGCCTGTTGTTTGGCCGACTGACAGCAGGGCCGGTGCACAGACACAGGCAGCAGCAACTGTGGAAGAAGATTTATCATGGACTGTAAATCCACCGCTCTGAGACGGACATCTTAGACTCCCTCTCCTTAAGAGCAGCAAAGTTACAGGGGGCAGGGGAGGGGGTTGTACTGTACAGTAAGTGCAAAGAGGAAGTAGAAAAGACAGCCATGATGGGAAGTGTTTGCAGAAAAGTGGAAGTGTTGCACAATATTGAAAGCAAAAGGGAAAACAGGAGAGGAAAAAAATAAAAAATAGAATCATACGATGGGCCAAGATGGAAATAGAGCTGGATGGAAAGAATGAAAAGGAGCTCAGATAAAGACGGAGACAGAAGGAGAAGGAGGTGAAAGGGCGTGGAGGTTGTGGAGAAGCAGGGAGACAGATGATGAGAGTATCGATTTTTATTAATCACTCAAATGAATGCAGGTGTTGGAACTCCAAAGCTTTATTTTAATGTCTGTGAAAGCCTGTCCCAAGTCCTGTGGCTCTGATATTTGTCACCTCATTTGTTTCACACTGCGCTCTCACGACTGGATGGCAATAGTTTGTTTTACCGTCTATTATCTGAGTGCCCTGAATATGACTCAGCCCTGTTTGTTTGATATGAATTTTCCCATGAAGGTTTGAAACTAAAAATTGACCCTAATGGTTCAGTTCTTTTTTTTTTCCTTTGGTAACCAGCCTCAGAATAAAATGCAAACTGTAGAGAAGTTAAAATAATCACATTAGGCCAAAGGTCAGTTACTGGTGTATAAATTGACCGCGGTTTCACCTCGGTACACAAAGAGCAACACACACACACACACACACACATACACAGGTCTTCTATAGTAATCCAAAACATTGGTATTGCTGTGGTTGGCTCGGGCAGGGGTTTCTTTTTATAGCACGTTAATGGGCACACTTCATGGGTAAAGATTTATTGAGACCTGAGCCTCTGCAATTAACAGTCGTGTCGATTGAACAGAGCTTTTTGTGGCTGAGAGAGCTCATGTTGATGCAGGGGAGCGAACAACAAGCTGCTGCCAAGGAAAATGATTAAGGGAGATGAAAGGAGCGAGTGGAGGAGACGTGGAAGATGTGAGATGGAAAAAAGCGAAGGCCATAAAGTGAGGGAGCAATATTTAGATAACAAAGAGGCTGAGACAGGAGTGAAACACTGAGCATTAGCCACCATTGACTTTTCTGGGAATCTGGACATTGAATCAGCTCCTGATGCCTCGGTGGAGCGATGGTCTATTTGTCTGGCTAATGTCTAAAGCAGACGCTGTATTAAGTTCAACATCAGAGGCTCCTTCCTCACACCGATAGACACAGACTCTCTCAGATAAAAAGCAGACATCACAGAAAATGGCAATATTATGATTTATTGTAGATAATTTGCTGCAGGGCATCACTCCGCTGCTTTATTGTCCTCCATAACAAATATAAAACTCTCATGAAACAATTCAAAACCCATTTAATTCTCTTTAACTCTGAGTTTGTTTAAAAGGCTCCATTAGTGCCAGATTGTTGTAGAAACGACCTTTCAATCCTCTACAAGGTTTCATTCCTGCAAAATACAGACTGAATGTTATCTTATCAGTGAGAGGAATGAGTCTCATGTTAAAGCATTTTATGACATCTGCATGTGAACTATTCAAAGTATCTTGGATAGTATTTGTTGGCAGGAATTTTATCCTTATCTCTGCAAAAGGACTTACAGTATTTCTTGGTCCTAATGTGATTTCCTCTCGTTGCCAGGGAACCAATCGGAAAGAAGAAATCAGGTAAGATGCAGTTTTATTTGTGTATTTTAAATGAAAATGGGGCGAGGTGGTTATTTTGTCCTTGTTAAAGCCTGTTGCCATCATCCCTATGTTCTTAGCAGTAGGTTTGTTACCTTTAATTGTCGGTGCAATCTATTTTTAGAACGGCGGAGCAGAGCCGCGAGCTGCTCAGAGCTACGCTACAGAGGCTAATGGGATTTCTTGGTTTCCCTCATCAAACTCACAAATACACAATCCAACAACTCCAAAACGCTCTGGTGGACAAGTTGTGACCTGCACATTCACCACGATATGAGATAAGAACAGAACGTTACGAGACAGAGTTGTTTAAGAGGTAAATTCATGCAAAACCGCTGACGTGTGTTCTCGTCGGGGGCAGTTTTCCGGCAAGCCGTCTCTGCATTTGCCTCGAAAACAACTCTGTCTGGTAACGACCCGTTATTATCTCATAGCGTGGTGAATGTGCAGGTCACAACTTGTCCACCAGAGCGTTTTGGAGTTGTTGGATTGTGTATTTGTTGAGTTTGATGAGAGAAAACCAAAAAATCCCATTAGCCTCTGTAGCGTAGCTCTGAGCAGCTTGCGGCTCTGCTCTGGCGTTCTTAAAATAGCTTGCACCGACAATTAAAGTTAACGAACCTATGCTGCTATGACTATAGGGATTATGACAATGGGCCAATTTGCCAAAATGTTGAACTATCCCTTTAAAAAGTCAATTATCACAGTAGCATTTATAAACCAACCACCTTGGCCACTGTTTTGTTTTGTTTTGTTTTGGTTTGTAAATCCTCTCTGTCCTCTTCACTCATCTAATTTTCTGAAGTTGCATCCATGTCGTTTTTTTCAGTTTTCTTCTCCATTCATTTTCCTTTCCATCAGGCATTGTGGAGAGAGCGACCACTTTCCTAAAGAGAGGTAGTAAACAAGCTGTCATGGTTGGTCGTGCTGTGTGTGTGACCCAGCCGGTTGCTAGTGGGCTGTTACTCCCCCTCTCCCTCCCCGGCCCGGGCAGGTGGGATGTGGCTCTGTTTGGAGGCTTGGGGCTGGCGCTGGTTCTGGAGATGATTCTTTTACAGTGTAACTGGTGAATTTATATTTAATAGACCCAGCGTGGCTCATGGTCTGTTGGATGAAGTGAGGATAACGACACCTACATTAGAGGGATTTCACTCTGTATGTATTCTAGCTCGGCCCACGGGTTGTCAGCATCTGGCAAAAGCAGGAAGATTGAAGTTATGGAAAATGATTTGAAAGTGTGAAATCTATAGAGTTAGAAGTAGCTGGTTGAGTTCAGTGGAAACCAAAAGAACCATTTCAGTTTGTGTCTGCAAAATATCATTAAAAATGAACGTCGCAAAAATGCACCATATGAATAATTAAATTTCACATTTTGTTCCCAAACTTTTTCAGCTGGCTCATTGGTTCTTTTCTTTGACACTAAACTCAACCGGATCTTGTCTTAATAGTTATGTGGGTCTTGCTGCAGCTCACTGAAAGGATGTTTATGGAAAAACAAACTCTGATATTTTGAGCTGTTTTCAGCTGCTTACAGTCAGAATTGAACACCTGTGAGTCCATCAGCACCTTCAGTGGCCTGCAGGCTGCAGCGGATGATATTAATGCTCCTTCACCATAACTGCCCTGGATGCAAATGGCATAACGGTTAAAATATCAGTGCACTACAGTATGTGTGGACCAGGAGGTGTTTTGTTCACCTGCAGTTCTGGTTGTGTTGTTACTGAGCCCTGGTGTGTTAAGAGTAGATGTTCTGCAGACTGGCTTGGTGCTAACACTGGGTGGTGGGTCTTGATGGTGCTGGTTTGTGTCTCTACTGTAGAATCCGCAGCCGTACTGATGATTGACTTTAACCCCTGACACTTTTTAACGGCCTCATTCACTCCACCTCTCCACACGTTTCCCCACCCCCCACCCCCCCTCACCCTCTGTCAGCTCATCGTTTCCCCTCACATCATCTCTCTCCAATCACATCCGCTACCTCCTCTCTCTCTGCTTCATGCCGGGGTGAATCTCCATCCTGTAGAGAAGCCTCTTCTCCTCTCACCAGTTAGCTTTTTACAAAATGCTCAATTATCCTTGGCATTTCATGAAAAACCTCTTGTAGCTCTGCAGACGTGTTGTAAAGACCATGCTTAAATTGGATCACCAGGAAAGTTCTTTGAAGTGTGTGAAATCTGACATTTTAAAATGTCTTATTAGGAGGTAAAAGGGTAAACAGATGTAATCTCATGATTCCAAGTTCATGGGATTCATCTTAATATTAAATAATATTACCAAAGGTCCTCAATGAGTCAAAAGTTAATGAGAAGAGGCTTTTTTACATGATTGAGATTTCATCCACAGCCTGAATTAGAAAAGGAGCAGAAAGACAAAAGAACTAAATGAGCCTCTGCTTTGATTTGTTCCCCTTTAACAGGCGACTCCAACGCGGCCGACCCTCTGCTGCTCGACCAGTACGTGGCAGTAACAGACTATGAAAAGCAGGAGAGCTCTGAGATCAGTCTGCACGTGGGTCAGGTGGTGGAGGTCATTGAGAAGAATGAGTCCGGTAAGTTCCACACAGCATCGGTACGGTACAGTCTTTAGGTATTTATTACTTAACTTGGGATTGTGCAAAGGTTGGTTTAAAGGGATAGTTCACCCAAAATTGAAATTTCACCCTCATGTCGACTAAGGGCTGGGAGAAGTTTCAGAGTTATCCATGGCTTCTCTGAGTTACAGGGGGTCTTGGCGTAGCAGTGCATGTCATATAACGGTTGCAAATGGATACCAACTGTCTTTGTAACAAAAAGACACACCTCCATGCTGCTCATATGTAATGTCCGTTTTGTATTGAAGCCCCGAAATGCGAAATTGTCCCGAAAAAAATTAAATAAGTCTATTTTTCAAGCTTGTTTGTAGCGGAAGCTCCTCTTCCCGGTTCGTCAAATTTGGACGAACCAGGGTCCGTCCTCTTCCCAGTTCGTCCAAATTTGACGAACCGGGAAGAGGAGCTTCGAGAAGCTTCCGCTACAAAACAAGCTTGAAATATAGACTTATTTAATTTTTTTCGGGACAATTTAGCATTTCGGGGCTTCAATACAAGACGGACATTACATACGAGCAGCATGGAGGTATTTGGATGTTTTTTGGTGTGTCTTTTTGTTACGAAGACAGTTGGTATCGATTTGCAACCGTTATATGGACATGCACTGCTACGCCGAGACCCCCTGTAACTCAGAGAAGTCACGGAGGACTCTGAAACTTCTCCCAGCCCTTAGTCGACATGAGGGTGAGTAGATAATGAAAGATAAGTAGATAATGAAATTTCAATTTTAGGTGAACTATCCCTTTAAATCATTGGTGGAAAAATCTGATGCTAAGGGGATTTTTCCATCAATCTAGAGTAGATTAACAAAGGCATGCTGGGAAACGCTCCCAGGTGTTACTGTGTGAGATTATTTCACCGTTCAAATTGCGTATTGAATTAAATATCAGATGGAAAGGCCACGCTCATTAGTCATGCATCACAGCAGAGAATCAGCATGAATCCTTTAATGGAACGAGGTTTGGCGTATAATGGATGTTTGTATTCGCCTCGTTCAGGCTGGTGGTTTGTGAGCTCCGATGACGCCCAGGGTTGGGTTCCTGCCACCTGCCTGGAGGCCCAGGACGACCCCGATGACTTCAGTCTACCAGGGGAAGAAGGTACAGAAAGTGTTTGTACTGTAGTTGTTTACTCTCAGTAATGTGAAGGAGTTACAGAAACTATCAAGTATTCACTCTCAAATCCAACTGTACACAACAACTTATCTTTGGTTTAATATGACTGCAAGTAGAAGTTAAGCTGTACTTTTATGAAATTCTGACAAACATTGGACAAATTTTGACCTAGTGCTGCCATCTGTCTGTTGACTTCTGAAGTACAAGCCACACACCATGTACAGCTACTTCATTTGGCAGACAACATCCTCCTATAGCTCATACTACACCCCACAGTACATTTAAAGAGAAATTCAAGGCTCTGTGGTCAGGATGTGTTTATATAAGAGTTATGTTCTGCTGTTGTGTGTTGTTTTTATGTTAAACACCTGAATTATAGAGCACTAATTAATACAAAGAATGTTAAAAGAATGATACTGTATGGCCAAAGACAAATTACAGATCATATTTCAGTCTGAGGCTTTAACAGTGGATAGTGATCTGGCTATACTGTGGTCATTTGGAAGATCAGAGCCCATTATCTTATCTAACATTTTACATGATGATGGATGTCTGGAAATACAATATGAACACTGAGGAGATTAGATTAACTATTACGTCCAGGTTTTGCTGTAATAACTTTGAATCCCAAAATGCTCAAAGATGGATTATACATCGTGGTGATGATAATCCTTCAAGGTACCACACCCTTCCTGGACTGCAACTTTGATTTCTTCTAGATCCACCAATACTGAAAATGCTTTAATTTAGATGAAAAGATCATCAGGATGACATATGTAATGTTCACTTCCTATCTTGCCCCACTTACTGTACTGGGACCAGTGCCTCGGAGATTCTGGTCACTGCCAAGGCACATGGGTCGTCGCAGAACTTTAGGGGATCTATTCAGCACAGGCTTTGGGCAAGGTGGAGCGCACGCCTTTCTTTTCCCCCTATTCTCAATGTGTGTGTGTGTGTGTGTGTGTCTGTGTGCACACATACACAACTGTGTGCATGGTTGTTCATGTGTATGCATGATGTGTATGCTGCATGAGAGACCCAAGCATGTCCATTAAATCCTTGCACGAATATTGTGTATTTGTGTGGTTTAAATTCAAAATAAATGATCGTTTCAATTAACCAGCATTAATAATAAACACTTGGTAGATCAGTGCAGTAGATTTACATCTCTGTAGTAGAAATAATGGTAGAAAAGTGCATTTGTAGCACAGTAACAACTTTGTCCTGTCAGTATTTGTGGAGGACGTATGTGTGTTTTTTGTGTTGCACAAGTGTCTATCTTACATCTTCTCTCTCCACAAGACGCTGCTCAAGCCTTGCCTCATTTAATCAGTCAGCTAATGTAAAGCCAATGTGGCGACTACAATCTACATGGGAGAGGGTTGTGTTGGACTAAGTATTTTTGAACTGTGCATTTTGTCTCCCAAGCTTTGACCCTGTATCCACAATAATCTGTGCCCCCCCCTGTTTGTGAATCTGTACCCAGCAATCTTCAAAACAGACTTTATGTTTTATACTTAATGCTGTCTTTTTCTGACTTTAGAAGAGAAGTACTCAGTGATTTACCCATATTCGGCCAGGGACCAGGATGAGATCGACCTGGAGAGAGGGATGATTGTGGAGGTGATTCAGAAGAATTTGGAGGGCTGGTGGAAGATCAGGTAATTTTGGGGATGCTCCCCAAGGAAATTTAAAGGGATAGTTCACTCAAAATTAAAATTTCACTCATTATCTACTCACCCTCATGTCAACTAAGGTCAACTAAGGGCTGGGAGAAGTTTCAGAGTCCTCCGTGCCTTCTCTGAGTTACAGCGGGGCTCCGTGCAGCACTGCATGTCCATATGACGGTAGCAAACGCGGCTCACTTTTCTTCGTCCAAAAAGACACACCAAAAAACATCCAAATACCTCCATAGTGCTCGTCTGTAATGTCCCTCTTGTAGTGAAGCCCCGACATAAGAAATTGTTCGGAAAAAAATTCAATAAGTCTATATTTTAAGCTTGTTTGTAGCGGAAGCTCCCAGTGTCTCAGTTCACTGCTCTGCCGGAATCTTGCACGATTTGCGGAGCCGTGAACTGGGTGTCAGTGCAAATCAGACACTGAAACTTCTCCCAACCCTTAGTCGACATGAGGGTGAGTAGATAATGAGTGAAATTTCAATTTTGAGTGATCTATCCCTTTAAGAACTAAAGCTACATGAATGAACAAGTTAATTGATCTCTGGTCTACACAGCTAGATTATTTCAGTGTTGGATCCGTCTTATCCACTCAGGTACCAGGGCCGTGAGGGCTGGGCCCCGGCCTCCTACCTGAAGAAGATGGACATCCAGAGCCAGAAGCAGTCGGCCGGCTCTGCTGCTCATGCCAGTACAAACGACCTGGACGGGTTTTCCAGACAGAACCAGCAAAACAACGCAGCCAAGGAGAACAAGGACAACAGCCAGAAAGAGAACAGGCTGTCACTCTTCTCTGACAACAACAAAGGCAGTAAGTGAATTGAACTGAAGCATTTCCTGGTTACAGATTGAAGGTTTTCTGACGGCCTGTGCACTGCTGCACCTCAACAAAAATATTGATTCTTCTTTTGCCTCCACAGAAGTGGGATTAAGACACAGACCTCCTCCACGCAGAGATCTGACTATTGTAAGATTTGACAGAACAAGGATTCTGAAGTATTAGAAAATGTCTGAACTTTTTCTAAACTTAACCTTAACATGTCTCCCTTGTGAATCACACAGCCCCGAGGTTCAAACCTGCCCAAGCCACCTGTTCCTCCTCAGGTTGAGGAAGAGTTCTACACCATAGCAGATTTCCAGACCACTATCCCTGATGGTATTAGCTTCCAGGCTGGAATTAAAGTAGAGGTGGGTCAGGCACTAAATATACTGTAATTACATTCAAATATAGTATGGAAAGTAATTTTACAGTGAATTTGTTTTGTTCAAATCTGTAAATGTAATCTATTAATTTATTTTGTGATTGATCTGTAATGATTTGGTCAAATAAAATTACTTCGCATTTTATTTTTCTAGGTGATTGAGAAGAATGCAAGTGGTTGGTGGTACATTCAGATCGATGAGAAGGAGGGCTGGGCCCCTGCCACCTTTATTGACAAGTACAAGAAGACCAGTAATGCAGTGCGACCTAATTTCCTTGCCCCTCTGCCCAATGAGATGGAGAAGCTGAGGCTGGAAGACGGTGGTTCCTCAAGCTCAGGCACTGATGACAGTTGGTCCAAGCCTTTACCAGACGAGCCAACCACAGAGTCCTGTACCCGACCCAAGCTGAGAGACTGGAAGTCCAGTGCCCCCAAGGCGCCCCCTACTTTCTCTGGGCCTTTGCCTCCAGCCCCAGCTGCCCCTCCAGTCGAGGAGAAACCAGCTCTGCCACCACGAAGGGAGTCGATTAATAAGAGCTTTGAGCTGGAGGTAGCAGAGAAACCAAGACCTGATCTTTCCAAACCGTTGCCCCCAAAACCACCTGCTCCTGGGGTCATCGTGCCATTGGTCACACCCAAAGCACCCCCCTTCAAACCAGACAAACTACCAGACACCAAGAAAGAAGATAAGAGCAAAGCTCTTCACCTGCGGAATGAGATGGGTCTTGAATGTGGTCATAAGGTTTCTGCCAAAGAGGTGAAGAAGTTTAATCTGAAACCGGTACCTAAACAGCCCCCAAAGCCCAAACCAGAGGTACAGGAGGAGAAACCAGAGGCACCGGGCCCCTCCGTGCTCACAAAGCCCAAGCCAGTGCTCCGGCCTAAACCTGTTCCTGCTGCAAAACCAGACCCCCCAGCAGAGAACAAACTGGACATCACCAACCTGAGGAGCAAACTGAGGCCGTCAAAACCTCCAGATGCGTCTTCTGAGGCAAATCATCAGAACGACACCTCAGCGAATGGTTCTCACCCCAGTTCGCCCCCTAGTTCTCCCCCCATTCATATCCCTACTCTCAACAATGGTAAGTACTGTGATGAGCCAAAAATCCCCCCAAAACACATCAACGGTCACAGCCAAGAGAGTTCATCACCTCCACCCACAAAACCAGCAGTGCCTCCCCACAAGGAGCCGCCTCAGAGACCCCCCGCCATGGCTCCAAGAAGACCTCCTCCTCCAAAGAAAACCGACCCGTCCAGTCCGACTGAGCTCAAACCTCCATCTGCTTTTAAAGAAGCTAAGGACATTCCCAAGACCGCACCACCACAACTCAACCGGCCCCCTCCCCCTAAACCCAAAGGGTTTGTCCCGGCACCTCCAAACAAAGAGAAAGAAGAGTTCAAGGGGAATAAAGTCCCAATTCCTCCCAAGCCCCAGCTGAAGAGCGAGAAGCCTGGTCCACCCAAAGACAAGCTTCCACCTTTACTTAAGGAGCCAAGTAAGGATGAGCTGTATCTGGCCGTGGCAGACTTTGAAGGGGATGACCAAACATCCAGCTTCAAAGTGGGTACAGTGTTTGAGGTGATGGAAAAAAACAACAGTGGCTGGTGGTTCTGTAAAAATGTAGGAGAAGAAGTCGAGGGCTGGATCCCCTCGAATTACCTGAGCAAGAAACCTTAGTGTGAAACTTAGAATCATCACCATATGAATAAATAAGTAAACTAAGGTTTTAAATGAACAAATTATCACTACTTTGTAGCTAATTAGCATTTTTTTTTATTTATAGGTACCTTTTTTTTTTTAATTGACACGTTTGTTATGTTTAATTTTGTTAAGGATGTTCTACCTAAACTGAACCAGCAATAACACATGCCCTTATGGGTATTGTGATGTTTACTTGTTTTTTTTAAAACTAAATATTACATTAAATATTAGGTAAAGTTATTTACTTTCTTTGTTGTATGCTAGTTGCAGCCTGTGCCAGTCCTGCCACTACAAAGGCAAGGCGTTATAACAGCGATAAATGTATCTACACCCATGCCTTCTATGATATGGTGCCTCAATATTATATGCAGAGTGCTTCAGTGCTTAATAAACTGTATGCAACTGTAAGCATAGTCCTTGTTGGAATCTTAAAAACTTTTGACTAAAGATCAAACATCATCATCACAGGAGAAAACTCTAGATGTTCAAATCCAGCCAGTCTTTCTCCAGCAGTAGACAAAAAAAAAAAATCCCTTAGACAGAGACTGCACATGAACTCATCAGGGGAGTTCAATGATTACATGTGGGCTTTCAAGTGCTATTAGCTAATACTAAACAAGATGTCTTTGCCAAGTAGAAGTGCAGTTTGTTATACTAGGAAAACGCATATTAGTTTTTGTGCTATCGTAATGCTTTTCTTCTTTGACTGCATACTTAATGTTGCAGTGACTTGTAACAGATGTGCGCTTTTCCAGTCATATCAGATGAGGTGTAAGTGTAAAGTTTGCACATGCGTAAGGAAGGGGAAAGAATGCCACAGTGCATTTTATTTCTTAATTTTACTCGCCATTGTATTAGCCATTTAATTTTTTATACTCACTGTAACAAAATATCCACCAATGCAAAGACGAGGCCAGAAGATCAAGACTGAAGCTGTCTTATGTATTTTCACATAATCATGTTCTATCGCAGCCAAAAAAATAAAATTGTGAAGTGTGACTTGCTGAGCACATCTGCAAATATGTACCAGATGTTTGACCTGGCGTAAGAAATTTGAAATCTACAGTGATTTGTGCAATGATTTACAGTATTTTAAATGTACAGTACAGTGATGTTTGGTGCTCAAACAACAGCAAAGTATGACCATTGTATAAAAATAATGTTTTACATTAATGCTTGACTGGTCTCAAGCATGGTCAGTATAGCAAATTATTTTTTATTGTACAGTAATGAGAGTCATATCTGAACTGTTATCACTTTTCTGTGGTGGTCCATCCATTAGGTCTTTGACTCTGTACTGATGGAGGGAGAAGCAGAAGGAAGAGCCAAGAGGGAATTTGATTGGTTGATTTGTGGGATTTATGAAAAGTTTGTGAAACAAGTGGTTGATCATTTCACAGGTGGTCCAGAGTTTTTTGATTAGATAAACAAAGTGTTCGATTGGAAAATACAAAAGTTTGTTCATGGTTCCAAATTCAGACAAAGCTATAAGCTGTAACACTGATTCTGTTCTGCTTCTAGTTGCTTTAGTATCATCTATGTTCAAAATACAGTACGTCACCAGCTATGGGGGAAAAAGATGGGATTGAAATACACTTAAAATTGTGTTGTTCAGGTATAATTTATGTGGACGAAAGGAAAGGAAAGGAAGGTCCAGTACAGTGCAACGCAAATGTGTTGGTTGATGGTGTCATCATTTCAGTATTGTATTCTTATTTACTTACATTTTGCTATGTATTTTTCATTACATTGAGTCTCCTTTTATTCCTTAAGTCAATAAAGGTTTCTGATTTTTCAGTTCAGCTGTCACACTGTGTCTGAATCGGTACTTTTAAAATCACAAGGATAATGTTTACTGCCACAACTGTTTAGAGGGGGTTTGATAAACACAGATAATGTAAAAATTTAGCTGATAAAGAAAACATTAACAACTTGTTTATTTCAACATACCTAGCCATGGACCATAGACAACTTATCAGGCAGCTCAAGTCATATTATTAAGAGTCACTGGATACCAATAGAGCTACAAATGTTTAAAAAAACAAAACAAAACTGTACTCATCTTTACTGGAGAATAACATGTCCTCAAATACTAATGTTGCCATGTCTCAAGCTTGTGTAAACAGGCAACTGTTTGCTAACATTAGCCACATTAACTTTGAACTAGTGTTGTGCTCACAGCATGTTGCACTGCCCCCAAGTGGCCAAAAAAGAAAAATCATGTGAAACTGAATCAAACTTATTAGTGGGTCACTCTGCTTGTTCTGGCAACACCCATGGCAATTATTAATTATTGCATACTGTACCTATCAGTCCTATTGTTTTCAATGTTGATTATTTGTTAATGGTTAGGAGTGTCGTAGCCTGGTTGGGTAAAATTAGTACAGTGGGCAGGTATTTCTCAGATGAGTTGTGTGGTTGATGCGCTGAGGTCTCATAAGGAACATCGGCCTGTTTCATCTAAAACTTTAGTTATCAAACAGACATTAACCCGACTGCATGTCCAGATTTCGCTCACAAAAGAACTATATTATACAGAGCAATGACAAACTGAAATAGACTTCAGATTATCTAATAATGAATGGTAATGATTTTTGTTTGAAAAGGAGGCTTTAAAAAGCTGTTTTGGGTAAAAAAAAATACCTTGAATTAATTTTGACTTATTTTATTGGAAACTGATGCTTTTACTTCTTTTTTTTTGCTAACTGTTAATTGAAAATGTATTTTTTTGTTTGTTTGTCTTGCGGACCCCAGGGAGAAGGCCTACTTGTCACCATTGTGACAACTAATGGGGATCCATTTAACAATGAACAATGAACACTTGAGTTGAAAAAAATATCATGACCTCACTGCTTCATGTCTTCATAACATAGAACTCAGATATCATCATTGCCACTATTTGAAAGAGACTTCACCACAATCAAGTTAATTAGAAAATCTGTATTTATTAAGAGTTATTTACAACAGTGGTTCCTTCTGATACAGTTTCATTCACACTCGGCGCCCTCCCCTCCATGCAAACATTGTCATGTAAACTGAGGCAGAGAGGAAGACCTAGATGAAGCCATTAAAGAGGGATTCTTTTTTTTTTTTTTAACAACTTGAAGTACTTCTGAGACAGATAGTGTGAGAGGGAGAGAGAGATTAAGCTGTACCTGATGCTGACCTGACTCTACGCTCATCTGCAGGCCAAACTGCTTGAAAAGAAAAAAAAAATGCTTTCTCTCACTTTAACAAGGCAACAAGTTCCTCAGCTGCAAACTTATGGTCTCAGTTGAAGATGAAGACATCTAGAGGCGCTTCACAGCAGAATGAATTGTTGCACTCCCTTAAAACTGATATGAGGAGTTGCGTCCAAAACCAGATCATCGTTTGGAAGAGTATACCTATTAATAATTATTGCTTATGATATGATGCATGAAGATGAAATCATTTCAAGCAGTGTCTCTTCACACTGATGCATCTGTTTTTGGAGAAACTCTTCATATGATTCTCCCTCTCAGTGCAAAGGAAGGCAAATTAAGAAAATAAAACCTCTTTAAGGTTAGCAAAGACATACATGTAATATTGCACTTTGGTTAGCAGGCGGTGCATTTGCTGCACATGGTTTAGCTATTATACACTTAATACCTTTTTTTCAAATCTAGATTTTAAACCCCCTGTTTAACATCCTTCAAAGAACATAACAGTATTTTTGCTTTGGCTTTGTCAGTTCCCATCCAGTGTGAATGATTTTACAGTAAAAAAAAAAAAAATACAACAGAAAAATAACAAATGCCATTACATGAACACTTTGTGAACAATAATTAGTCTTCCCTTGTCTGTTAAAATATCATTCCTAAATGATCATTTAAAAGAAAATATAAATGCTTGTAACTTTGGATTTAGCCTCATCCCCCCATTTTAAACAAGATAATAAATGAGCACATCCTTCATATCGTAGGTGATGGTTAAAAAAAAAAAAGAGGAAAATATTAAAATTAAAATTTACAGTGATAAATCTGGAATAAAGATTTTCTTTATCAGTAAAAATAAATATAGGCAGATTTTGGCATCTATATGACAAGCATCTGACTCATCGACTCACAGGTGAATGTGCCAGGACATAGAGAAATGGAAAAATAAAAAGAGTCATAGACTAAATCATCAATATTTAGGTTTGTTTTTGGTCATATTTTGGAAGACGACACTGATAATTTGGTGGTAAACAAAAAGTGCTTAGTCTCTGGCTCACCAGCTTTCATATAAAAACAATCTATACTACCCAACCAAAAAATTATTCCTCAATATTCACTTTTTAAGACGCATACGTAATGAGTTTGGTATCTTCAGCTCACCCAAAAACTAAAGGCCACTGTATCATGGTAACCTAAAATCTGACTGGTGAGCTACAAGGGGCGGACTAAGAGAGTAAATCAGAATACTGTATGTAAGCGGATAACTACTGTAACTGAGTAAAGAAGCACATCACAAGTTCCAAATCGATCAGATCCTACAACACTTTCAAAGAAAAATTAGTTCAACACATATAAATATTCACTAAGACGATAAAGGAACCTAATGGAGGGATAGGCCTGCTGCCGTCAGTGGCAAAACAAAGTAAAACTGAAGGCAGCAGAAACGACTACGATGCCTGTGTGGGTGTGTGTGTGGTGGTGGTGGTGGATGAGAGTGTGTACGTGTGCTCGTCAGTGGCCCGGCGACGGTGTGCAGCATCACAGCGGCTGGTTTTTATGTGGTGGAAGAATCTTGGAAAGGCACAAACTTGGAGAGTTTATGGGGAGAACTGGGGTTCGGGCAATCAGTGGTCTCAGACATCCTGAAGAAAACCTCCTGCTCCCTCTTCTTCATGTGCAGCTCGTCTTCGAGATTCTAAGAGTGGTCAGAAAGCAAAATATGTCAAATATTGTATGACTAAGCTTGAATAGAAACTTTTATATTAGTTTTAGTCAGTGCCTTCTACAGTTCTATTGGTCAGTGAGATTGTGAGCTACTATATAATGTATCTATATGTACATTTTGTAATACAGTACATAGATTGAATACAGTTAAGTGTGTTTATAAGATGAGCAATTCAGAAATGTCTTTAAAAATTTGTTTTAAGAGCATCAGATTTGTTAAAATGTACATTTTGTATTCATGTTAGTATTTGAAGTGACATTTGAACCATTTTTAAACAAATATAAGACTGAATGCCCCTGAAAATGTAAAATGTGTAACCACAAAAGAATGATAAAAAAAACTTTATCTACAGTTGATTTAACTTTGATTTAATTGAAATTGATTTTTTGCTGTATTTCTATAATTAGATTTCAATGCATTTTAGCAATACTGAGCACGCTTTTTCTAAATAATGTGTGACAAATTATGTAAAAATGTGTTAAGAAACAAAGTGTTGCATTGCAAAAGTTAATGACATTTATTCCATATTGAGTCCAGATTTTTTCCCCAGTACATAGTCAGATTTTTATGAAAAAATACTAGTTGCTGTGTCACCCTGGAGTCAGAGGAGCTTAGTTGAGCATGAGTGGAGATAGTTTTTAAACTTGTCTTTTTTAGATGAATATTGTGTGTGTATGTGTGTATATATATAGTTTAAGAAAGAGTAATTTCCTTATACTGATAAATAGAGGCTGACTCAGGACTTCATGCTCATTTAAAAGTCACTCAATCACTTGAGTGATTTCAGTGCATCATTAATTTACTGCAGACATGAAGATAAGCAAATGGAAGTGTGAAATTTGTCACTGTCACAACGCTGTGAGGGGGAAACACACCTTCTTTCTGGGTTTCAGCTGATCCCTCCACTCCTTCATCAGCTGGTTGTGCTGCTCATCCAGATGTTTCAGCCTCTGAGTCTCGTTCTCCACCAGCAGGTGACATTTCTCATTCTGGGACACAAGACAAATGTTTGTTACTTCATTGTGTTTATATTTATTGCTCTGTTCTCTACACCAGACACAAAACAAAAGGAGTCACCTGTAGCTGCTTCAGGTCTCTGATGTTACTCTCACACTGGCCGATCATCTCCCTCATCTGGTTCTCATGTTTCTGCTGCTGATGCAGCCTCTCCGACTTCTGCCGCTTCTCCTCCTGCTGAGAAAACTAGAGAGAGACAAACAAAGAGAGTGAATTACTGCATCATTAACTTTACACTTTAGTTTGAAGTGAGACAAGCCTTTCCCCTCTACCTGCTTGATCTTCTCTCTGTCCTCTGAGGAGCTGCCCGTCGAGTTGATGCGCAGGCTCTTCTTGAACATGGCCATGCGGGTCTTGGCTTCGCTGCGTTGGATCTTGGGAAGTCGGCTCTTCTCCTGCTGCTGCCGGCCTTTAAGGATCTCAATCATTCTCTGGTTGTAGCACTGCATCTGCTCCTGCTCCTGTAGACACACAGAAAATGGATGTAAATGGACTAAATGTTGGACAGCAGACATTTGGTTGAACCTGCAAATGATCCAATGAGGATAAAATGACCCACCAGCTCCACTTAAACCAAAAGCTGTCATCTACTGGTTTACCTTCTCATGTTTCTTGAGGAGCTGATGCCTCTGGAGGAAGTACTGATCTTTCAGCTGCTGCTTCAATAACTGGTGTTTTTCATAAAGATTCTTCTCCTCCATGTCCCAAACCGTCGCTTCACGCTCTAATCAGTTATTGAAACACGTCATGTCAACATAGTAACAACTCACCACCACCAGAGATCAGCAAAGAGCAACAAGATTCAGTATTGTGAATCTTGGTTTCACTTTAACTCAATGCATAACAGATATTTCACCTCTTATTAGGTTTTGCTTCTTGTTGAGGCATGCTCTCTCTGTTTCTGCAATCTCTCTTTTATTGTTGGAGACGATTCTGTTCAGTGTGGTGTCCAGGTAGTTCCTCTGACCCAACAGGAACCTCTCCTCCTAAAACAAAGGAAAGACAGACATGTTAATGACAGTGTTAATACTGTACACAACTTAGGAATAGTCAAATATTTACTCCATAAAATAAAAGATACGACTGGTAGCTGCAGAAAGAGGAGTGGAATATGTTACAACTCACCTCTTTAAGTTTCATGTCTTGGAAGGAGTTCATCTGCATTTTCAGGGATTCTTTACGCTGATTCCTGGGCAGCTTATCCACAGACTGTTTCACCTAAAGGAACATTTCAGACCATATTCAGTGACTTTGACTAAAAGCAGAGACAGAAACACTGACTTATAATTTGAAGGGAGAAGATGTAACAGATTCGCTGTCTCATGATTAATTACCTCCTTTTTCTTGTGTTTCATCTGATCCTGGAACTTGTGGAGGTCTCGTTCCTGTGCTACTTTGATGCGTTTGGTCTCCTCTTTGAGTTTGACGTGATGATCTGCCTCCATCTTCTCAATGGTCTGTTTCTGAGTCTTCTCCAGAGTCTCCAGCTCCACGTCGTAGTGCTTCTTCTTGGCCTGGAATGAACCAATAGGAAACCAAACAGTGAGCATTTAGGAAGTATGATAATAAAAGTACACTGTATGAAAAATATGTAGTTGTAATAAAGTTTGTGTGTGTGGACGTGACTCACATTCATCTCCTGGTCAAACCGTCTCTGCATCTGCTCTCTCTGAGTTTCCAGTTTGGCGTTTAAAGCAGCCTGAGCTCGATGCTCCTCCTTCTGCAGCAAACGCAGATCACGCAGCTCCTGACGTCTAAACACAAAGACACACACATATTACTATTATTATTATTATTTTTACTACTACTACTACTACTACTACTACTACTACTACTACTACTACCACCGTTATGCAACTTTAGTTCATGAATTTCAGCAGCAACTCAAATACTGTATCATTAATCCTTATTTCGGATGTTTAGGGATATATTCAGCAACTGATGCACTGTTCAGAGTCTGTCGCTCTTATTTTAGTTTAGTTGTTTTATTTTGAAGGGGCATGTATGATTTTAGTCAGTGTGATAATTGATGCCAAAACATGTCAATTTTTCCTGTTTTGTTACAGATTTCCTGAGAAATAAGACACTCATCTGTTACTTTTCCTGCAGTCCTAGATGTAACACCATATTCTTGCCACTAGATGGCAGGATTAATGCATCAGGAACTCCACAGGTCTTCAGAAACAGTGCAGTGTTACAGTTGCTCATTTTGAAACAAAACCAACTATGTAACAGGACAGAAAGAACTTTAAATCCTCTCTGACAACATCGTGACTCCCTCCTAAGTTAACCTCAGCTTCACCCTCAACTATAAGTAACTTCATGGACATTTTCCTCCTTCTGTCAAACTAATACCTAAATTTGTCCTTTTTCCAAAACAGCTTGGACATTTTGTTAACTCTGATCCCAAAGGGCCGAAGCCCAAAAGAGCAGGATGCCTTAAATAGTGGACTGTCTGTGTGGAGCAGGCAGCATCCAACAGGTCACTTATCACTGTACAGACTTCAGTCTGAGCGGAGGAATGAACGGACCCTCGGCTCAGTTCACGGCCTCATTTACAAAGGAATGAAAACATGAATTTTTCCAAGAAAAAGAAGAAGCGCTGAGAGACGAGACACAGACAGCACAGATCAAATGTCCAGTGATAAACAGATAAATATTTGAAGTGACAATACACAACGTTTTTTTTGTTGTTGTAACCCGTCATAATGAAGTACTAAATGTTGACTGTACTGTAATGCCTGCAGAATAACGACAGTATCAGGGTTTAGACTGGATCCTTAGACGCTCCCTGTCGCTGTGTTTACCACCGCAGGGAGGAAATTTGCAGAATAATTGAAGGCCGAATTCACGGCATGAAGGAAGTGCGCCTGCCACTGTGCAGCCATAACAGGAAGGGGACAGTGCTTTTGTTTTCTCCGGTAGCTATCTGAGGGTTTCCAGGTAGAGGAAAATGACATTTGGTGAAACTCCAAAAATCCTACTCTGCATATGAAAAGGAGCCGTGAAGTCTGAGCAGGCAGAAGGAGAGGAAGGTGATGAGAAAGAGAGAGAGATGGATGCAGTCGTGTTGTACCTCAGGAATCTCATCTCCTCGTCTTTCTTCTCATCGTCCCTGATGATCTTGGACGTGGTCACGCTCACCTCCACGCCGTCAATGACAAACCTCCTGGTTCGCTTCAGAGTCTTACTGGAGAAGTCCTGAGAGGCAGATTCAGAGGAGAACACATTTAAAATTTGACACAAAACACAAAACTTTGATGGCACTTGTTTACATCATCACGATGTGTTGAACTGTGTGAGGAGTTCTTGTAGTCTAGTCCTAGTTTGGTCTTTAGTTGAGACAGCTGCAGGTTTAGTTACAGTAGCTCACTGTGGCACTAGGAAATCCAACATCTGTAAATGTTGTTTTTATAGTTTAAAGACAAACTCAGCTCCAACTATGTGAAACTCTCAATGGACAAAAGGTTTCAGCAGCAGGACCAGAGATATTGTGTTTTAATACAACTCTCAAAGACAGTTTGTTATGTTCACTTTCAGGTATGTGTGAGTTTTTGATTCCTGGTGTGATCTTTGTGTGTGTGTGTGTGTGTGTGCGCGTGTGCGTGTGTGAATGTGTTGACAAAGGGAAATAATATTCCTGTCAGTCTGGTTTTACTGTAACGAGCAGTAAGATGCTCCATCATCTGTCACAGCTCTGGGGAGCGCCACGCCGGAAGTGACAGTTTAACAACAACAACAACACAATCTCCTCCACTAAATATGACACATTGTGACCTGGACTTTTAAAACCCCCTTTTAAAACTTTTTATAACAACTTTTTTTTTCCAGCTCCACTGAGATTCAAGGTTTTACCCAAACAGGAACAACGTTTATCCAAAACAAGAAGTGACCTCTGACTTTTTTTTCTTACTTTGCATCAAAGTTGAACCAATTCCATCTACAGTAATGTGGGATAAAGCAGCACAGGCCAATCAAACAAAAGGCAATGGGCGTCATATTGTGTAACACAGTCAGTCGGTAAGAGTCACAGCATGACCCCACCTTATGATTGAACAGACTGAGTTGTTATGAGCTGACTAAGCACGTGTTGGTTGCTGAATGGCGACATGTCCACTGTGCTCTATCTAAATCAGCAGCCACTGACAATATTTACAGGAGGACTGATACGGCAGCGTTTTCCCGGCACACGCACGCACTGGGCAGCTCAAACCACGGACGTCGTCACTTCCTGATTTATAAATAGTTCAGAGAGAGTCTAAGATCAGTAGACTAAAGGGAAAAAAAGGAGAAATTATGGGGTGAACAGACTAAGAGAGGCAATAAAGAACCACGGGAGCTGTTCTCAGGTCAGGGTGGGAATGACTTTGGTTTGTGTGTGAACTGCAGTTCGCTCGGTCCAAACGACCACATGGAGCCACTACAGCTGAGCAAACACGCTCCATACGAGTGTGTGTGTGTGTGTGTGTGTGAGGCTCCTACTACTGAGCTACTACTAGTGTGTGTGTGGCTCTGCTGTAAACGGATTATTCACACATTTACAGAAGCAATAAATATTTATGCTTGTTGCTGAGTGTGTTAATAAGAAAACATCGGCCCTGCAGTCTGCAGAGCGCGTTTGGCTCATTCTGTAACTTAATTGTGTTGTTTGTGCGCTTCTTCTGACTCCACATCACTCTTCATTCACAAATTGGCACACACAACAGATAAATTCATGGGAAATGCACACGCCGATGCTCTCCATGCTGGTGCAGGAAAACACCCACACTCACACTAATCCCTTAGAAAACAACAGACCTGCCTTAATATGCCTGCACGTACTTCCTATGCTAAAAAACAAAGATTGCCCATTCAGTCCCAGTGCGGGCTGCTGGCAGAGACGCCTGCTGAATAATCTGTTCTGGAAAAACTTAACATACCACAAACAGACACGACACCACGCACAGTCAATAGGATTTCAATCATGCTCGGTCCATAAGCCTCCAGAGGCGACGCAGCGACAATGAGCTGCACAGAAACTTCCATCGACAGCGATGAATGCTGAACTGTGCCCACACAAAGGCCACTGTTGGTCCCCATGAATGGAAAATGTTGCATATTTGGCTTCAGAAACACTCGGTGTGTGATGATAAAATGGTTTCTGTCTTCTTCTCGACTCGCTTCCTAACTGTCCGTCCTCACTGATGTCTGTAAGATACTGTACAACTTGGGTGATGGTTAAGTTTAAATAAATTCTCTTCTGCGTTTCTTTTGGCTGATAAAGCATTTAGAAAATCTCTGAGTAAACTGTAACTAATTAAACACCAACTAGTGTCATTCCTCAAATCCTCCTTAAATGCAATGTGTGATGCAAGCTTAATGGAAGACAGGCTATGCACTGTTTCGCATGGTTCACACCCACAGCCCAAAACACAACACAATGCAGTTTCAGTTCCTCAGTGGGTGCCAAGAAATAGTTTTTCCAAGGAGGGGTTTTCCTACGGAGGCAGCGAGCTGGTCCCTGAACCTCTCTAACACTTCTTACACACCATTAAAAACATGACGTGCAGCCACACTTGGGTGAGTAACATGTATGACAACATTAAACTGAAGGAATATTTTTAACAACTCGGACTGACTCACCCTTGAAGGCGTGGAGATGTTCTCCCTGTGGATGGACATGTCCATGCTCTCAGAGATCACGCTGCCCGAGTACGAGTACCGATTACTGATCGATCCGTTGATATGAGGCGATACAGTCTCAGGTTGTCCTCCAATCGATGAGCGGTCCAGGGTGTCCTTGACGAGGCTCCCGTTGGTCCCGGAGCGGGGTGTCGGGAGCGGGGTGGGGGCGGAGGAGGAGGATGCAGGTGTAGGAACAACGGGAGTGACAGTCGGTCTTTGGCTTGAATCCCCGTTTGGTAAGACGCCGTTCTCCTGCTCGGCCACCTGGATCTTGGGGATCTCTGGATCCATGGGGACGATCATGATGTCAACCTGATCCTCAGATGCCACCGTCTCGGGGAGAGATGGTGGCTGCTCTGTCTCTGGGGTCTCCACGGTGACCTGAAAAATCATTCAGCATCATTATTATAAAGTATTAGGAAGCAGGAGGTGATACAGGATGAGATGCAGTATGAGTGCACTGCAAAAACTCAAAATCTTTCCAAGAACATTTGTCTTATTTCTTGTCAAAATGTCTCATTTCTACTCAAAACTAATCTCTTTCCACTTAAAATAAGACTCATCACCTAAAAATTAACTTGTTTTTAGATAATTTTCACTTGTTTCAAACAAATTTTCACTTGAAATAAGTAGAAAACTATGCTAGTGAAAGCAAGTTTTTTGTGCTTGTAATAAGAAAGAAAGACTTGCTCCACTGTCAAAATGTTCTACTTATTTCAAGTGAAAATCTGCTTGAAAAAAGTAAAAAGTGGCTAAAAACAAGTTACTTTTTATGTGAGGACTGGAGTCTTATTTTAAGTATAATTAGATTTGTTTTGACTAGAAATGACATTTTGACTAAAAATAAGACAAATATTCTTGGTGAGATTTTGAGTTTTTACAGTGTGACTGAATTGGATCAGTATGTCCAGATCCCCAATTCAATATTAAAATCTCCACAGGGCACCTTTTCCTCCTCCAACGTGGGCGTACTCTTTCCATCCTCGATGCCCGAGTCCGAGCTGGAAGTCTTGGTCGAGGTCTCGCTGTTGACTTCCTCGTTTGTCAGTTTGTCGGCCAACTCCTCTGCATCTTTGTGAGGGACGTTATGCCGCGGTAAGGGGATAGGGACCATCATGGTGGAACTTGGCTGCTCCTCTGCTGGTGCATCTTCTTCTGACACCTTCCTGGGTAAAGGCATTGGTGTGGTTGTGGTTGGAGAGGGTGTGGTGGGGGTCGGGGTATCTGCAGGATGGTCCGCTTCGAAACTGGTCTGACTGGTCCTGCATGGCTCCTTGCCTGGTGACTAAAGGAACAAGAAGGTGAGCAGTCTTATTAGGCACAAACGTTTGAAGTTCTTAGGCTTTTAAGTTGGTGGTTTTCTCATAAATATTCATGTTTTCTACCTTTTACCCTCACACCTACAGACACATCAGCTTCACCTTTACTTCAGCAGGAGGAATGCAGTCGTTCCTGCTCTGCTTCCTCTCACTGAGGCCGAGATAGACATCAAATCTGTGATAATTACACTAATAATACCAGAAGAGAACGGCCAGTGTAAATCACACCTGACAAACCAGGGGAGAGAGTTCCTGATGGTTTTATTACCGAGAGCTATGTGTGAACTTTGATGAGCACTTTCCGAAACAAAAGCACTGTAAAGTCCTATTGCATTGTGGGAGAAATGCAATAGGAAACTAGGGTTTCTGCAGCGTTCACCAGGTTAGATTTAAGACAGTTATAATGCCACACACACTAGACAGGAATTTACTGCCTGTGTCATGGTCAAACTGGTAAAAGTAGATAACAATAGAAACGACTGGTGAAGATAAGAAGATGATAATAATTTACCCAGAGCATGGATGATAGACTAACACAATGTGACACAGATACTTGACACTAATGTAAATGCAATGGACTGAAAATCATTCTATAAACCAATCAACACAAATTAATGATGCTGTCTAAATGATTTTATATAATAGTGTCTGCAGAAACAGACCACTTTAAGAAATGTAAATCTTGTTGCAGACATTTCCAGATCTCAAAAAAACGTGGGATTTCTGGAGTCAGTAAACACCAGTGAAGGTGGTGTTTAAGGATCTGTCCCTCTGAGCAATGCAGCGTTTTTTGAAATACGTTTCCCACCAGAGGTAAACAATACCATCAGACATCTTTATGGTCAGGTGCAGCCTTTCTGAGGCCTCAGCAAACATCTCTGTCTGGCTGCTCTGCTGAGATATATAGGAGGAGATAAACCGGGGCCTAACTGCTTGGCTGCCGCTCAGGGACTTTAACTGCATCATGTGTCATAATGTTGCTGTGTGTCCGCAAAAGTGGAGGAAATCACTGTGATGATGTTCAGGGACAGTCAGGACAGAAAGCTCTGAGGTTGAAGTTTATATTAATGCACCATGACACTGTGGCAGGTCTCTGTACTAGGGATGTGAATCTTTGGGTGGCTCACGATTCGATTCCGACTTTTAGGGTCACGATTCGATTCAAAATCGATTTTCGATTCAACCGATTCTTGATTTTCTTTTTGCGATTTTTAGTTTGCTTTATTAACACCAGACCATGTGAAAAAGTTGAATGATGATGATGTCTACAGACTATTATATCAGAAGCCATATTTCCCCCCAAAAAATGCACATCACATGTTTCAGATTTATTCAGCAGCAATATATTCGAACCATTTTAAAGTTAACTGCTACATGAAGCTGATTTTATAGGCTACTCTCTTTTCAAAAGCCTGGACTGAAGGATGTGAATATTTGGGTGTCTCTTCGATTCAAAATCAGTTCTCATGCACATGCACATGGACATGTAGCCTATCACCTGTAACAAAGGCTGCTAAAAAAAGAAAAAAAAAAAGACGGCACTCTGCTCTCACGCCAACTCACCTGCAGCCTGTCTGCAGCGCCACAGAGGAGCTGTCAGAGCTGCTGCTCCTGCTGGTCCTCTCTCTTCAGCCTGCTGTTTGGCTGCACTTTGTATGAGTTTAAAAAAGTGAAGATCTAACGTCACCTGAGCACCGATCAGCTGATCCAGAGCGCAGTGGATGTGGCTGCTCACACCGTGTCCTAACTGGATGCGACGCGAGCGACCGACAGCTCCACTCTCCCTTACTTACACAACTACTGTTATTGTTGAGGCCAGAGAATTGTGGGATTTGTAGTTTTTGACCAATCGCAGGTTGTGCTCTTTTTGTGATTTTCCTGGTTCACACATGTATTTTTTTTTAGGGGCAAATGCGAGTGAAATGCTCGCCCATGGTGGGCATAAGAAAATTTAAGACCTGTCTAAAATTATTGAAGACTTGAACACAATAATTCAACAAATTTAAGACATTTTAAGGCCTAAAATTTAGATTTTCAAATTTTAGACTTTTTAAGACCCCGTGGATACCCTGTTATTTCATATAAAAGTTTAAGTGCATGCATATTTTATGATGCTGTGTATTTCAGGTGTATGTTAATATACACACGCCTCAGGAGGCCTGTCATTGATTGGTTAAAACAAGGTAATCAGTAGATGGGAATTAACGTCAGATTTAGTCACGGATCACCTTCAAACTCTCCTTGTCATGATATTTGAATTAATTATACATCAACACCAGCATCTATATCGTAGTTAGGTGAGCACAGTGAGCACTGGGGGGGAGCTGTCACTCCCTGTAGTGAGTAATACAGACAAACATTTTAATTATTACATTAGGCTAATTTCAATATTTTAAAGTTAAACTAAAAATAAAACAGACTAAAAAAAACACAATTAAAAAAAAAATGTAACCAAACTCATGATAAATATCACACCCTAATTTTCTGGACACAAACACAGTAACACCACCTACACACACACACACACACATTACAAACTACAGGGATGATTTGTTTTCTCTGCAGCTGGACATTGTTTCCTGCAGCGGGTGGGTGGTTGTGGTGACTGTTACAGGCCAGGGCTAACTAGGGCTAACTAGTTAGTATGTTAATGAATTTCAGTAGGAAAAAAAGACACAATAGAGACAAACGGTATAAACATTGTCTCAGCTCCAGGTGAGTAAAGGAGTTAAGTTTAATGCTGAACTCACAACATTTCTCCTCAAAACAGCCGTTAATGCTAATGTTGGCTACTTTAATCCAAAAAAGACAATGTACACTACTCACAAAAACTTAGGGATGTTTGGCTTTTGGATTAAATTTCAGAATGCACCTAAAATGCACTATAATCTTTACAGGTGAACTTAATTTAACCTTCTCTAAACTTCATGAATGCACATGTCCAATTGTTCAATGTTTCAGTACTTACTGAATTACATGTTGTTCTCTAGCAAGGTGATTAACCACAAAAATCAAAAGCACCGTCTGATTTAGCGGTTCAATTATCATTGAACCACTATATGTTCTGGTTCAGTGACAGTTTGTATACAGTCGTCTTCTCTCTCCCTCTCCTCTCCACCATGTTCACATTTTGACATCATGAGACCAAGAAAACACTTTGGTCAAATTGATGAAGTTATTGAGACATTGAGATTTTTGTTGTGCTATAGCCACCACTGTTGTTAGCTTTTGTTTGAGATAAAGAAATGACCATTGCATCCTTCTACTTAAAAGGCCTGCTTTCATGATAGAATATCACTGTAGCATGAACTCTTTATAAGGATATTCTTGTCAAATATACCTAACTTTTTGTGAGTAGTGTATAATTATCGATTTGTCTGGAAAAAGGAAGAATCTGCTGCAAAACACATGTGAAACTGCACTGTCACTAAACCGGGGCCAAGTTATTTATCTCAATAACTTCAGAGTTTTCAGTTTAGGAGAGGAGGAGATAAGTGAGCAATCGATCATCTTCACGGAGAGAAAAACATCCATGATCAACACACATTTGTCCGGCCGCAGCTTCCTTAACAGTGCGAGTATTTCCAGGATCACTGGTGCACAGGAAACGTCTGTTTTTTATTTAAAGGTCAAAGTGTAGTGGGAGAACAATGCACAGCCCTTAAATTATTTACTCCGTCAGACTTTGTGTGGTGACGGCGCTTCAGTTACAGGAGCTACGTCAACCGCTGCCCTTATATTTAACCGTCTGTGTGTGTGGGTGTGTATGCCAGTGTTCCTGTTTGTGTTCCTTTGTTTGTGCTGGGGGGCAGGTGGTAAACTTCACTCTCATTCTGCGCTCACTTTCTAATCTTAAACCTTTATGAATGGTCTCTGTAGAAATCCCCAGGCAGGAGGCCGTGTTTACCAAATGAGCTGGAGGGAAATTAACATGTGTGTGTATTGCAGTGGCCTGCGTGTGCAGGTGAGAACGTGTCTTTATGTGATTATGCACATGAGTTCTGACTTAATTATACTGTGTGGTGAGTGACACTACAATAAAAGGACCACACAGTGTGTCAGTCAGTCGGTAAATGTCACTTGTATGCTTAGTAGTTAGATCAAGGTCGAATCGCGTGTTCACTTTCGACCCAACAGCGTCTTTCAGGGAGGCTGTTGAGGAAAACACCACCTCCCTCCCTTCCCTCACTCCCACTTCTCCTTTTAGAAACAAATGAAGGGACAGAAAAAGAAAAAGAAAGGGGTGGGAGGGAGGAGAAAAGATGCAAGTAATGTACCACGGTGAGCTCCATGGCGTCGTCCTCCTCTCCTTCCTCTCTATTGTCCTCGATTTCCTCCATGACCTCAGCTTTGGCCTCGGCCACCAGCTCCAGCAGGGGACGGTTGGACTTCGACGATCTCACAAACGGGTGCTGTGGAGTGGACGGACACGAGACAGGGAGGAGGGTTAAATCCACACAGCAAGCAGGGTTGTTGTTGTGCAAGCATCATTGGTATCTTGATATTGAAATCATGAAAGTGCCACCATAAGCATTTGGCTACACCGCAGGATAAACACCCACAGCAGCACCATAAAATAATATTTGTTGAACACATTATCAGTGGATCTGAGTTATCATTAAACCATGAGGTTAGTGATTGGAGGAGGAGGATGCTGCTGCTGGACTGGAACTGATGAGGACACAATAACATGTCGTGCCTGTTTTGTTAAAGACATTTTAATGGCGCTTGGAGGTGGAGAGTGCAACAACAAAACTATAATAGACAGTGAAAACCTTCAGATAGCAAATCGACAAACAGCAGTGAGTTGAAGATATGAAACAATAAAATAAAAAATCCTGGTGGAAAATAAAGCGAGTAAAAGTCAAGTTACAAGAGCTCTGGCCCATGAGACGGAGGCTGCAGGAGACTTTCGCTGCCACCTGCAGCTACAACAATAGAAGCTTTTACAACACAACTCTCCTCCCCCATTAAAAGACACAATGATGTAACATCCTCAGAGTCCAGCTACCTTCACTTCACCGCCGCACAACGACAACTGATGAGAAAAGTGTGTTTTTCTCAGGGTGCGAACAAGACAATGATGAGCTGAGTGCATAAAAGGCGATATTAAAAGCCTGGTGCGGTGTGCGGGGGATAAAAGGCCGATCATCTATTATTCAGACGCTTTGCACTAGTGTGTAATTTAATTGGAACAGCTGACAAAGGGGGAAAAGGCAACGAGTGGTGCTGGACCATGAAGTGTGTGTACGAGTCAGTGTGTGTGTGTGTGTGTGTGTGTGTGTGTGTGTGTTGTAGGTGAACCCAGTTGTTTGTGTGCTGGGTTTGGTCCTTAAGGACGACATTAGTCTTCAGCTTTTAACTCCAGTGACAAACAACAGTCGGCTCCCGTCTAATGAGTCAGGAACTGCTGAGCGCTGCCTCACTGGTATTACACCACAGAAACTTATGGATAAGATAAGAGTATGTTGTTATATAAAATCCTATACACACACACACACACACACACACATACAGTACAACTGTTTATAGCAAATATAAACTGAAATTGAAAATATAATTGTGTAAAAACACAATGGGGTGGATACAAGACACACTTAAAGTGTTTGTAGCGAAGTTTAATGCTCCAATAATACTCAAAATATTCCGTCTCAATTTCTGATGCTTGGTTGAGGGTGTGGCAACTGAACTGAATAAATATAGTTTTATTATTGGGATTAAGGGCAAAAGTAAATAAATCACCGCAGTCCTGTGTGTGTGAACTAGGCCGTATGTTCTTTCACTGTCTCTACAGCAAAAAGTGAAAGACAGATGTTCAGTCACGTTTGGTCTTTAAAACATCAGGAAACAGTTAAACAACTTTTTAGAAAACTTTTCTGCAAACTTAAACAAAAAACATTAATGTTACAATGAATTGAGTCAACAACAGGAAACATAAAATACTTCAAATAATCAATAATAATTAATTGTCCGTCAAATCAAATCGACCAATACCTACGGCTCAAGTACGATGCTTTATTTAATATCTAACCACATAACTACAGGTCTACGATCCCTCCTGACTTACTCTGTTAATGAAAACTAATCACCGTCCTGATCTCAACCAAATATGAACTCATGGGAGATTCCTGCTTCTGTTTATTGTACCGACTGAGCTCAGACCTCCCATCATCAAACCACCTCCTGTTTCCCTCAGGCAAATCAAAGCAGCGAAGAAGTCACACGGTCTAGTTAGGTATGTAGTAATATAGTGTTACTACTACTACTACTACTACTACTACTACTACTACTACTACTACTACTACTACTACTACTACTACTACTACTACTACTACTACTACTACTACTACTACTACTACTACACTACTACTACTACTACTACTACTACTACTACTACTACTACTACTACTACTACTACTCTTTACCTACAGTGTGTGTCTGTGTGTGAGTGTGTGTTGTTTCTGCCATCACGGATCAGGACGTGGATCAGTGGAGCTTATGTCGTCTCCTCTGGGTTTCATGTTGCCTCAGACCCAGAGAAGCTGGTGATTTTGGGTGTTTCATGCGTGGCTGGGCGTGAAAAGGTTAATGTGAACAATATGGCTCAGTGGGGGGGTGGAGCGGAGAGGGAGGGGTGGGGGCATGGGAGCAGAGTCACCTGTGGAGCATTTTCACTTTTAGACACAGAGGGTCCAGAGATTAAGACTTTTTATAAAAACTTTTTATCTGTAGAATAGTTTCTACATGTTGCTCTTAATCAATCAATCTGTCATCATTTTACCAATCATTATTATTGAACCAAAGTAAAGTACGGTAGTAAAAAAAAAACTCGAAAACTCAGCTCCACTCCAAGACTCTTGTTTCTTGTTTTTAAGTTTAAGGTTATAATTAAGTTTAAAGTTAAATCTGGAGCAAAACTGAGAATTATATGTGTAGTAATTTTGGTCTGCATAAATTAAACCGACCTGATATTTCATTGTGCTCTATATAATCTACAGACCTCACAGGAAGTCGTTTCTACTGAGGTCCCTATAGAAAACTGTTGATATCTATAGTCTGTGATATATATATATTTTATGTATATAATAAGTTGATTCTCTGCCCAGTTGCAGCATAAAAAGGGATCTTTACGGTCATTTCTAAGCTGAATTATGGAGTTTTCTTTCCACACTGGAGATAATAACATCCCCAGAAAGCATAACTCACTAAAAATATGTGTACTATTGAGATCTGAGTGTATAATAAAGTTTAGAGTGAGGTCAGGGTGACGGTCTGGGCTCAGATGTATGGTGGTAACAGTGTGTGTTATGGTTCAGGGCTGAGGAATGCATGATGTCAGTTCAGGTTCTCACCAGAGGCAGAAAGAGGCACACAATTGTGAAACCACCACTACACTACAGACAGAGCTCCGGCTCAGAGACGAACAAAACCAAAACGCACCAAACTGAACTGCCCAGTGAATGACACACGGACAGACACGCAACAATCACACACACAACAAAGGAAGCCTTGGGTCTTATACATGAATGGAAGCTGTGCAGCAGAACATACAGTAGAGGAATGCAGCTGAGGGAGGAGCAGCACATTCACTGTAATTACTACAAGTCATCCAGATGGTTTCCTGCCGACCACAGTGACTGATGCTGTGTCATGTTGTTGTGTGTACATTCCTCTCAGGAACATGAGAAATAAACTAAATCCTCCTTTTTTTGTTGTTAACTTCTCTATGACAAATTGTGAAGGTTTGTGTGTTTTTTTGGTTTTTTTTTAATTTCCTCTTTTCCCTCTGACTCATTATCTTCTCATCGCTGCACAAACATCTGATCCAACTTCTGATCACATACATTAATAGAGTCTGACGCCATCGCTGCGCAGCTATCTATATAACAGTGAATATTATCTGACAGCCGTCCGGAGCAGCAGCCTGATAAACATCTGAAAACTTCCAGCTCGGCACCAAAGACGGGACCGCGCCCGTCTCTCCTCCACCCCCCCACTGGAGAACACATGCAGAATTCCCAGCAGGCCCCTGGGTCTAGGATTTTTCATCTCTGCCTCTCTCTAATTGGCCCGGAGGAGACGAGCTCGTGGCGAATCCAGACGTCCCATTGGCTGAGAGGGGGAATGTAAATAGCTGGCGTTCCCCTCAGCTGTGGGATTCAGACAGGAAACTGTGGCTCTGAATTTTAATAGACGCTGCTCTCGTGCTTTAATCCACACCCTCCTCGCTTTTTTTTCTCTTCATGCTCGAGATTCTGACGGAGATTTTGACAAACAGTTGTCAGTATCAGTTTCTTCTCGGTCAGATCACCGCTGCAAGTTTCAAATAAGTCTGAAGTCTTCTTTCATTTAACTTATTCACATCATCTTTACATCGTCTCCCTCCTCTATTCTTCTCCCAGTGCCCTCCGCTGGGCACAGCTCACTTCCCCGCCATACATCACTCTATTCAGTCCCTAAAATAGAAGATTAAAAAGGCTCCATATATGTGAGTCAGTGCCAGATAAGGACAGAGCCGGGACAATGGCACCATCATATATCAAAGTGCAGCATTACATAACACTGGCTGGGTTATTATTCTTGCACGTTGCATCGGCAGACTTACCTCCATGAGTTGTACTGCAGTTGGACGAGTCTCTGGGTTTTTATCCAAAGCTTTCCTCAGGAAATCTTTAAACTCCTGCGACCTTGAGTAAACGCAAGAAAAAGGAGAAGAGGAAGAGTTATTAATCAAAAGCAAGAGCGCTGAGGAAAGAGGAGTGGGTGGGGAGGGATGACGGGATGGTTACAACATAACAAAACATTCCCAGATATGTGACGTTTGGTGAATGTGGATTATTCTTGGCCACAGCAGTGTTTTATTTTTGTTTTGGAAATACTAAGCTCTGAACAGAAACGTCAAGTCAGCGCCACATCCCAGAGCCTCAGCACCTGACGACCACCTCGCCGGTTCAGTCCTAAATTTGTGACTGTGGAAGATTCACCGATAAAACTGATGGAGAGAAAGTTAGAGTTTGGCACGAAGCCTCTCTGCTGAGGGTGTGGATCTGTGGTGCATTCAGTGTCTACAGTAAACTGCAGGACGCCGCAAATGACCTGTTCCAGACATCTTAATGAACTATTTAATTTTTTTCTTTAAAGGGATAGTTCAACATTTTGGCAAATTTGCCCATTACCATAATTGCTACAGTCATAGCAGTAGGTTCGTTACCTTTATTTGTCGGTGTAAGCTATTTTTAGAACGGCTGAGCGGAGCGGCGAGCTGCTCAGAGCTACGCTACGGAGGCTAATGGGATTTCTTGGTTTCCTTCATCAAACTCATCAAATACAGAATCCAACAACTCCAAAACGCTCTCATGAACAAGTTGTGACCTGCACATTCACCACGCTATGAAATAATAACAGAACGTTACCAGACAGAGTTGTTTTCGAGGCAAATGCAGAGACTGTTTGCTGAAAAACTGTCCCTGAAGGCAACGCACATCAGCGGTTTTGCATGAATTTCCCTCTAAAACAACTCTGTCTGGTAACGTTCTGTTATTATCTCATAGCGTGGTGAATGTGCAGGTCACAACTTGTCCACCAGAGTGTTTTGGAGTTGTTGGATTGTGTATTTGATGAGTTTGATGAGGGAAACCAAGAAATCCCATTAGCCTCCGTAGCGTAGCTCTGAGCAGCTCGTGGCTCTGCTCCGCCGTTCTAAAAATAGCTTGCACCGACAAATAAAAGTAACGAACCTACTGCTATGACTATAGCGATTATGGCAATGAGCCAATTTGCCAAAATGTTGAACTATCCCTTTAAAAAAAAATCAATATAATAAGTTTATACTGAGTTTTAATGCAGCCTCACCATTTGTGTGGCTGCTCCAGCATGGGAGGCTCCGACTTGGCGATTTTCAGCAGCACCCTCATGGGGTTGAGTTCGTGGTGCGGGGGTTCGATCTGGGCGAGCTCGATCAGAGTGATCCCCAGGGACCAGATATCGGCCTTGTAGTCGTACGGAGCGTCCTTCATCGTCTCACACATCACCACCTCCGGGGCCATCCTGAGGAAAACACCAGAACAAGTCAGTGGGAGACACACTGGACGAGACAGAACTGGTATTAACACCTGAAAGAGTTCAATTATGATTTGAGGTTGTAAAAATCTGGTTTTATTGAATCATAGGTTGTTTATGTAAAGCAGCAGGATTGGACTGGGATCAATCCTGCATTTTTATTATTAACCACTTTGCATGAGTCAACATGGAGCACGCTTCTCCAGTCAGTGTGTGTTTGCAGACACATTTGCAAAACTCTCTCCCGACTCTAATCTGAGCTCTTTAGATTTACTCACGTGCAGAGAAACTAATGTTTGCCCCCCTGCTTCTTGTTGACTTTGCTTATCGGAGCATTCAAACGGGGAAAGGTATTCATTTAATAACAACTCAACTGTCCACAACTTTGTTTCAGGACACAGACTCGTGTTGTGCAACAGGACGGCACGGACTGGAGGTGTTGTCCCACTGAGCCGGGAGGGTTTTCCTGATGAATCATCACCTGCTCTAGTCAATGTGTAACTGGCTCTGATCACATTCACGGAGGAGAGACGGACAAAAGGACAAGGTCCAGTGTTCAAACCTCTAATTTGTTCAGGTTGCAGAAAAGACGAGTGACAACGATGGAGGATTAAAGCTCAGAGCTGAGTGTGTGTCTAAACATGCTGTTAATGAGTAGAAGGAGATGTGTGCTCTTCCTACCAGGACCAGTGAGGTCCAATGATCTGATTCTGGACCTGCGTCTCACTCACCAGTAGGGCGTCCCAATGAAGGAGTCTCTTCTCTGGAGAGTCTTGGTGTTTTTTGCAGAAACGCCAAAATCAGCTGCAAGAATAAAGAGAGACAAAACAAAACAAAGAGGTTAGATATTTGATATTTGGACTGTGGTGAAACCGCAATGATGAGAAGAAAACACAATAATCCAGAACCAGTGTTTCCCAAACACAGTACGCCTCCTCCTCCCTGACGTGGCTTCAGATCACAGCGCTGTTTCCACTCCGACTCTGTGTAAGAACATTGTGAGTGTGCGTGCTGTTCCCCGGGCTCGACAAGTGTTTGGCAGAAGCCTCAGTGTTTTACTCACAGACCAGCGAGCCGACTGCTTCACTTACAAACTGGCATTTTCTATTACAGGCACTTAAGTGTCCGTCTTGGTTTTGCGGACTTCCGATTGAAACGTATCATTTGGAGAACGGCAGTCTAAACTTCTGCCTAAGGATATTTTTTTTCTACTTCCTTTTTACTCACAAAGACCATAAAGTGAACTTCAGCCTTTATTGTACATCGAGAAATATCCTGAGAGAAAGACGGGAACATGTTCTAGTAAAAATCACATGAAAGCAGCTTCAGGCCACATGAGAACATTCAGCTAAACATCCTCAGCTCTGTATCACAGGGTTTCACCTCAAACAACAACACACCATCAGGAACTGAATGAGTGCGCAATCAAAAGGTGTTTTAAAGGGGAATCCCAACAGATCAAGTCAAGGATGGAAATAATGAACCTCAGTGAAATGGAAAAATGCAGTGTTGCAAATACTGCGCTGATTTACTTTCGTTATTGATCATCGTTCTGCATCACTGTAAGCAGAAGAGGGAAGCAGACACTTTGCTTGCTTGACATTGATGCAGCTCATAAAATTGTTCACATTTCTAAAAAACAGTCTGTAAACTTTTACGGCGAGTTGTTCTGCACGGAGTCGACGAAGCTCAGCAGCAGAGATCATGCGCCGTAGTAGGCATGTGAGTGACCTCGGAGACAGTTAATTGCTGCCTTGTTTAAATTAACATGTAGTTAGATATGTTTAGAGGCTGTAAATGAGTCAGTGTTAAGACTTAATGAGTTTAAAGAGGCAACTCCCAGTGATTAGACTGAGCTGTGGTGGTGTCACAGAGGAAGACGACTAAAGTCAAACTTTGGAATAAAAACAATAACTTAAACTCTTCAAATAAACTTCACATAAACAGAAATGCAGCATTTACACTTTCCTAAACAACATGAAACTCTGTGCAGACTGTTGTGTGTCTAACTCTGTGTTTTTGGTTTTGTTGGTCATGACTCAGTGCAAAACGACAACAGAGAGCCACAGGTAATAAAAGTAAAACATCATATTTCAGGAGAATCCAAACAACAGGCAGCCACCAGTACTTCCTTTAAGTGACACTCACATACAGTAAAAGCACATGAAACACACACACACACACACACACACACACACACACACACACACACACACACATACACATACACTTGTCCTACTTTCTGGAAAGTTCCAGTTTAATCCAAACCAACCATCCTGGATCCACAGCAGCGTCGACTGTGCAACGTGAGGAATGTGAAGAACTCCTCAAAACGGCAATAAATGAAAATATGCTAAATGCAGTTTTTCCCACACAATGTTGGGCTATGATCCTCCTACAGCTCCACAGGAGGGGTGCAGGGCCTCTAACCTGTGTGTGTGTGTGTGTGTGTGTGTGTGTGTGTGTGTCTGTGTGTGTGTGTATCTTGCATGCAAGCCAAAGGAACAACAGAGCAGAGAGTCTGGAGATAACCTACAACGCGCAGTGAGAATGTGTGTGTGAGTTTATCTGAGAGATTTGTTCCACTTGCATCACTTTGGCAGGAAACCGATTCTCCCAGTGAATGATGGGATGTAAAGTGAGAGTCCAGGCCCTTTGGAGTCGACTCCAAATCCAACCTGCAGCTCTCAAGATATGTTTAAAGTCTCACGATTCTTGATTTTAACCTCAAGGATTTAACTGTGTTCGAACCTTTGAAGCCTGAAAGTCATGAACCAGTCATGTGTGTTTCTGAGTTACATACCGTATCAACTTCATACAGAAAATAAAGCAACTCAAATATATAATAAAGCAAAAGGAAATGTGAACTCTCACCGAGCTTGATGTCCCCGTCCAGCATGAGCAGGATGTTCCCAGCCTTCAGGTCTCTGTGGATGATCTTCATGCTGTGGAGATAAACCAGAGCCTCCAACATCTGGCGACACACCACCTTGATCTGAGGCTCCGTCAGCCCACGATCCAGCTCTGACGGGAGGGAGGAGACGACAGCGATGGAGAAGTTCAATTAAATGGTTCATACTGTAACGCACACGTTGCACATTCCACACACAGAGCAGGTCTGAAGTCTTTCTTAATACGAGCTGATCTACGGTTGAGACGGGGGGAAACAGAGGGAGCCGCCGAAGCCGTGATGATACCGATCGGGGTCGGTCAAATGGTGTTGCTGGAGGAGTTTAATCCCACATCAGAGAGGCTTCACACATCTCTCCGAGCGAGCGCCGGCCTGCAGACTTTACTCTACGGTGTCTGTGTTTGTGTAGCTGCAGAGGAGCCACAGACAGTTATGAGGATGAGGATTATCCAGTGAAAACACACCGCGGGGAATTCCCACACAGGAGGAATCTGACGACGGCTTCCTGGAGGTTTTCAAGGCCCCAACTGAACTGAACCAAACCATGAGGGGGGAAAGATTCAGATTCAGACTCTGATCAGAGCTGGACTTCATTACTGAGACTCTGAGACATCTTTGTTTTCTTTATCATATCCGTATCATACTTTAAATCAATAAGACAGATCTGTAGAAGAGACACAGTTGTTGAACTGGACTGAGAGACAGGAGGAAGAAGAGCTCACAAAGATAGAGAGAGATAAAGAGGACAAATAGAGAGAGAGAGACTTACCTAACATTGTGGCATCCACTGCACCTCCAGGGCAAAACTCAATCATGATCTGTGAGGAGAGGGAGAGAGAGAGAGGGAGGGAGGGTGAGTTTTAACTTGACACAATGTAAACAACATTTTCATGGAACTTCCCCTGATTGATGATCTCTTAAACATCTTCTCATCTCATCACCCTCTGATTCTTTAACCAGAAACGTGAAGCACAAGTTTGATGTTTGGACTGAAGGGGAAACTTTGGGCCAAGTGCAAAAAAATAAAAATATAAAATGAGCTTCACTTAATTAAAAAACACAAACCGTGATCAACTGATGCACAAAAAGGAAAAAAACCAACAACAACAACAAGCAGCCGATCAGAGCGAGTCACAGTCACTCAGTCATCAGCTAAACAACGATTCTAGAGACTGAAGATATGAATCAGTTTCTCTAAATCATAAGGGCACAGATCAGACCTGGTGGTGTGTGTCACTCCTGACTGTGTGTGTCGGTGTGATGGTGACTTTGCACTTTAAATAAATTGATTGATTGATGTTAGTGAGTATCTTTCGTTTTTTGCAGGCCGCTGCACCTTCACCGTTAAATCACAATCGTCACCGCCGAGACGTCTTGACTTCCACCGACATCAAACTCTCTGTGGTGCAAGTGGTGGAGCTCAAACACTTCCTGAGGTGGACGGCTGGACTGAGACCGAGAGAGAGACTGAGAGTGTGTGTGTATGTGTACAGTATGTGTGTGTGTGTGCGTGTGTGTGTGTACAGTATGTGTGTGTGTGTGCGTGTGTGAGACAAACGGTCAGACTGCAGTGAAAACACACAGACAGCAGCTCTGCTCCCTACATGGAGTCATGTTGGACAACGGCAACTTCTCACAGTCACCTTTCATTTCCTCTCCTTACATAGACACACACACACACACTCTCTTTCTCTGTCTAACTAACACACACACATACACGCACGCACACACACCTAATTTCTGTCAAAATAAGAGCTGGGGGAAAATAAATTCCCTCTTGGGACAATAAAAGTCAAAGTCATTCTGAAAAACATCTCAATTTTTCATTCAAATAAAGTCGGACCAAAGAAAATAAAGTCATGACAGGATTTCATAATGAGCCTCTGCAGAGAACTTCAAGTGTGTGTGTGTGTGTGTGTGTGTGTGTGTGTGTGTGTGTGTGTGTGTGTGTGCGTGTGTGTGCATGTGTGTGCATGTGTGTGCACCTCACACACTGTGCAAATGCAGCACTGCCTGATAATAGAATTGCTTCATTATTGTGGATTTATTGGTTTCATCTGGTCAAAGGTCAGACGTGGGGAGTGTGTAACAATCTGATTGTGTGATGTCATTGTTATTTAAGTCCTGGTTGCTATGACGACACCGTCAAAAGCACCAAACCTGGTACTGGTCAAGGTGTGGAGTTTCAGTCCAGACAAAGACATAAAGACACGCACACACACAATTACAGCAGGTGCACACACTCACACAGACACAATGCATACCTCCAGGTATGACGACACACACACACACGCACGCACGCACACACACACACACTCAGAGGCCAGACTGTCTGTGTTTTCGAGGATGTTTCACTTCATCATCTTTCCCAGTTTCACATCAGATCTTTTCCTTTTGACTGACAGACGGTGGAGAACCAGTCTGGCCTGTGTGTGTGTGTAGGTGTGTGTGTGTGTGTCCGCTGCCTCCAGGCTAAAACACTCTCAGAGGAAACTTAATTTTAATAACCAAAGTAAATAAGTTTGAGGTCGTTGGTCTGGGTCACAGAGAACTGACTGTTGGATTTTCCTACTGCCAAATTTCTTATGAGTCACTTTAAAATAATCTGAGGACTCTTGTTGATAAATTTTGACAACACATCACTATTCCTCAATATTAACACCAGATTTTTTTGAGGTTTGCTTCATATATTTGTACAATGTTTTGATTTGTGACATTACAAGATGAAATAATTATGTTATATAATTATATATTCAAATTAAAGCTATATTGCGTAACCTCTACGTGTCTGTAAATATCCGTTTCACCCAAGCCACTACAAGAGGAGATGATACAACGCTGATTAAGCCGTTCGGCTCCTCTAACACCTCGCGGTATTTTTCAGTATTTGTTCTTTTTGTATTTGGTGTCTTTGGCGACATTCCCGCGCTGGCGGACAGGAAATAACGCGTTCTACTCGGTTTTACCTGACAACGAGAAGGGAGGGGGGAGGAGAGCGCTGCTAGAAGCAACATGGCGGAGAACCCGAAGAAGCGACCAAGAGGTTCAGAAGTGGATCCTACTAAAAAGAAAAAGCCTTCCTGTTCGGCAGAAGGTCTGTTGGCGAAGAAAGAGACAAACGGTAGCGGTGGGGAAGGGAGTGGCAGGTTACACCGGGCCATACGCCATATTGATTTGCCGGCCGTATTGTTGTAATAACGCAGAAATCCTCTAGGGGCGATAGAAGTTACGCACTATAGCTTTAAATGTACTTATATCCACATTACAACCCAGTGCAAAGTAAATAGTGATAAATGAACAGTTGAAACCAACACGACAGAGGAAGGTTTATGGCCCAGTTCAGTGTGAACCACTTCCTTATTCCTTCTCACCACCAACCAAACACACGGTTTTCTTCTTCTTCTCTGTTTAAAACCCTGCGTCCTGTCCTTCAGCAGTAACACACACACACACACACAGACACAACACACACAGTCTATACATTACTTTACACTTCACAGCTGCTGCCGGAGACAACTGGTTTTCGTCAATCTCTCATCTGCTCTGAAGAATCCAGGATCACATGTTGTGCTGCACTGAGAAATGTGCCCTGACTGGTCCAACTGGATGCAAAGCATACCCACTGTGGGCTGGACACACACACACACCAACACGAGCTCTTTATCTGCTGCTGCTGCTGTCGTGCAATGACTTATAATGATATCATCAGCCCATTTTATTCTCCACCTCTTTTAGCTCTCTGTTGGACGGACTTGTTGGACCACAGTGGACGAGCTCTGCTGACGCTGCATGTTCCTCTGAGTCTGAGTCCTCATCCGCACCGTCACCGTGGTGATTTACCTCATTTCAGTGACGCTCTATAGAAACATAAAGAGATAGAGCTGGGTCGAAACCGAGCTCAGGGCTCTGGATAAAGAAAAGAAAACACAGCGTGAAGTGAGTCACACAAACACACTCCTGCACTTTGCTGTTCAACGACCGTGACTAATGCTTCAGTGATGTGTGTGTCCTGTCTGAGGTGTGTGTATACAGCGTAGAAGACCGGTGCCAACAACACACGCACACACACACACCGACCAATTTGTGCAGTGTCATCACAAGTCTCCTAGCAACAACAGCCGGTCGGTGCCATCGTGCCGACTCAACTGTATGCAAATAGTGGCAAATACATAATAAAGAACGATTATTATCCTCGTCCCCGGGTCTGAAACCAGAGCTCATCATCCTCACCTCTTCCTTCTTTGGTGCTTGAAAAGGAACTATTTACAGACACAGCAGTGAAAACTTCATTCATCAGTTCAACATTAACAGCGTTTTCCACCTCTGTGACGCTGCTGCAGCATGTAGGAACTGTCTGCAGCATAATGCAGGTTTCTGTGTCGTTAAACCTTCGATCTCTGCTCTGTACTTTGGTTATTTAAAGGGGAACTATGTAAGTTTGGTATCTCCTCCTCTGTGTCTCTAACCCTCCTCTCCTCCATGTGCATTTGTTTTCAACGAAGCCAGCGAGAAATCAATCCATGGAGCGGTGGATAACGTTATTTAACATCTACCATGTTACCATGTGTATATTTGTGTAGTCTTATCTGTCATAAACAAGAGATTACGGGTTACGGGGCGTTGTGGTGCCGCAGAGACGAGACTCTGATCTTACAAGGTTGGTTTGAAGGCAGAGAGCCTCCATTCTCCCTGGAACAAGTTACAATTCATTGATAAAACCAACACTATTGCTCCAAAGCGGTTTAATTAAGGTAAAATGTTGCATAGTTAGGGTGAAAATCCTGCATAGTTCCTCTTTAATGTCACCGACAGGCCACCGAACCTGATGGACGTTTTGATGGTGGAGGAGACATCTGTAGTTGACTGATACTGACACTCTATTATATAATAATTAGATATGTGTAATTAAATAGACTCTGGTTTGTTCAGTAAAAACGATGGAACACATAAAATTCATTAAAAAAGTGCAACGTCTCCTCCCAAAGTCTCAGCTGTTCAGTTTCTACTTCTGCAATAATCATGAGGCTGCACTTTTTCTTTTACTGGAACTATTATTTTCTATCAAAGAATTAGTTCCCATCTAAACTGCTGAGAGTCGACTCTGGTCCCAGTTTCATTCACCTTCACTGTTTTGTTGCAGCATAAATCAAAACCTCAGCGAAAAGAACTTCCTGCACAGTTAGATTTGACTTTATTGTCATTTATGTCCCTCTCTCTCTCTCTCTCTCTCTTTCTGTCTCTCTCTGTTTGCTGATATCAGCCGCCCTGTCCTCATGTTAAAGGCCCTCTGTTTCTCACGCTGCCTCACCAGCCTCAAGACCAGATTGTTCCTGAAAGAGAACAAACAGAGCTTCTCTGACTGTCTCTCTCTCTCTCTCTCTCTCCCTCTCTTACTTGCTCTCTCTCTCTCTCTTTCTCTCTTCCTCTATCCCTCTCTCTTAGTCAGTAGAAAGCAGAAGGGGTGGGTCGGCACTGGAATGCATCATCTCACCCCAGCTCAGTCAGTGAGGCCCGACCGTTAACCATCCGGACAAATGTTAAGACTGGAAGGCGTGGTACACACACACACACACACACACACACACACACACACATACACACATACACACATACACACATACACACATACACACATACACACTGCGCTGACATGCATAGCGTGTTCAATTCAACATGTTACATATAATCATGTGTTTGTTTTGACTGCGAATTTCTACACTAATCCAGAAAAATGTGTCTCAGATGGTGAATAATGTTGAGAAACATGAGAGTGTGGGAGTGAAAGAGTGAAGCAAAAGCCTGAGACTGTGAAGTCACACACACACACACACACACACACACACACACACAGACAGGAAGTGTGTGTGGTTTGAACACTGCAGAGGTGTTTGTACATTCGACTTATCGGCACAAACCCAACGGTCTCACTGAGTCCAGAGCTTTGACTGATGGAGGACGTTCAAGTTCCAGCTACAACACGACATGACTGACACTGTGTGTGTGTGTCTGTGTGTGTGACATTTGTTTTACACTGACACTGTGTCTACAGTATAATCCTCCTGGAGTTTGTCAGTGTCGGTCGTGTTGTGTTGAACTTTTGTTGAATAATATTTCAGATTCTCATGAGCTCATTTCTATTCTTGAAACTGTTCACTGCTTCTTTTCTGCTTTTATATTTGTAACATTAAAAACCACAGCGGGGGCTTTTATTATGAAACAATCAGAGGAAACACAACGTGTCTGTCAGTTGTGGTTAAAAAAAAACAACAACCACGAAGAGTCGAAAATCTTCTCGACAAGATAATCGGCGTTCTCTTCATTTTCTATTACTGAATCATTTCTTTTTATTTCTGTGTTGCTGTTCTGACTGGTGTTGTAATTACAGTCTGACCTTTGTTTGGCTGCACTATAACGTGTAACATTATTTGCTCCTGTGTCGTATTTCTGACAAAGCTGCTGCTCTAAAAGAGTTTGCTGGACTTTCTGTTACCACAGCAACAATATAAGTTGTAAAGTCTGAAACTCTGAAAGATGAAACAATGAACTAAACAATTGAATTTCTTCAAGATCGTCCATTCAGAGGCGACTGGATTTATTGGTTCAACATAATTTCTACATGTTGTGTTGTTTAGGAAAAAGCAGAGGAGCTAGAATAATAAACAAAACATAAAACAACAACTATCTTTAGTCTGAGCGCTGCCTTGTCATTGGCCTCATATCAGAAGTCATGCCCCAGCATGAGGTCACTATTATTTGTCTTGGCCCTCGACGGACGAGGAGATTAAAAGAGGGAGTTGAAAAGTTTACACTTTACCCAGCGAGCGAGTGTGGAGAGGAAAAATAACTCAAGAGCAAAAAACAGCAAAAGTTGAGGTCATTTCTGCTGCGTGATGTCACCGTGGGGTCGTCTGTCAGGCCCAATCAGATAGTCCACTAATTCTTATCTTTGTTTTTCAACAGAGCTCTCGTGTGTCGATGATGAGATATCGTTACAGTGAAATAACAACGGGTTTGCCAACAGACGAGGTGAAGGTGTGTGTTTTTCACGTCCTCCCTGCTGGTTCCTCAGGTCTGATGCTGAGACTCTGTTTGGAAAAGGCTGCGAAGAAACCTGAGTGGACGGACACAAACTCCTCCACATGCAGCGAGGAGGACGGTGGTACAGTGTGGAGCGGACGGCAGATAAGAGGCCGTGGTCGGCTGCAGTACAGTGTGGTCCGTCCGCTCTAACACAACAGGGTGACACCTACCCACAGTTTGTTGTCGTGGTAAAACGCGTCGAGCAGCTTGACGATGTAGCGGTGGTCGCATTTTGCCAGGATGTCGATCTCCACGATGTAGTCCTCCAGCTCCTCCTCAGATTTGGTCTCGATCACTTTGGCTGCAGCCAGGACCTGCGTCTCTTTGTTCCTGGCCTGTGAAACAAGAAGATGAAGATGTATGAGTGACATCAGCAGACGTCGTGATGAAGAAGAATAAAACCTCTTCAACAGCAAAAGTAAAATGCATTTTTTTCCACTGTGTTAATCCTAGTGTCACTTCAGCAGAATGAGCACTTTTAATCCTTTAAATTTCCACATTAAATAATAATAATAACAGAGTGTACGAAGGAGTATCAGGGCCAGGCAAAAAAAAGGAAAAAAAAAGTCAGGCCAAAAAAAAAAAGCCAGGCCAAAAAAGAAAAGAAAAAAAAGGCAAGCAAAAAATAATAATTCAGGCAAAAAAAAAAGAAAAAAAGAATTCAGGCAAGAAAAAAGTCAGGCAAAAAAAAAAAAAAGATAAAAGTCAGGCAAAAAAAAAAAAATTCAGGCAACAAAAAAAAAGAGCCAGGCGGAACAACTAACCAACCACAACCAACTTAGTACTGACGGCTCAATGACAGAAGCCAGAGTCGAGTGTGAAGGTGATTTTCTGAAGTGGTGCAACTGTATTCATAAATCAACTTGATCAAATTGCCTTAATGTATGTTGTGATACACACTCTCTCTGGATTGCACGCAGGTGCAACCATCGATATGATATCAACGTCCTTACACTTATGACCACACTGTGTTTATGAGCCAAAAGAGAGAGAAATTCCTTATTACTGAAGCCAATTCTGAAGTAAGCTACAGCTTAATCAAGGCATCTGTAGTGGCAGCCATGGCCACCACTATAGTAGTTTAGTAGTATAGTAGTCATTTTCTCAGTTATTAAAAAAAACCCAGGCTTTTTTTTTTTTGGTTGGTTGGTTGGCTTTTTTTTTTTTGGCTGGCTGGCCCTAAGACTCCTTCGTACAGAGAAGATACAAGGTGAATCACACACTTTTTTAAAAGTTAGACTCCAGACTAAAGGTGGAAAACATCAAATCAAACAGACGGATGTTGTAAATCTGTAAATGAACACATACGTATATATCATGTGCCAGGCTTCTCAGTTCCAAATGGCAAAGAGAAATCCAACATGTCATAAATAGTGTGAAGCAGCAATTAAAATGTTGACTAAGTCACTTTTAGAAACAAAAACAGGAAAGGAAGTTCCACACCCTCCCTGAGCAACGGGGCAAAAAGGAGGAAGCATGGAAACCACAGAGTGTCAGTGTGGTTACACTGCGATGGAGGGAGGCCGATGTAAACATGAGGAGATGCTCACTGACTCAGGGACGAACAATGAACATCATGTGTTCACTCTGTCTCACACACACAATGTTGTTATGTGTGTTGTGTTGTGTTGTGTTGTGTTGTTAATGTTAGTGCGAGTCTGCAGTCACGACCACAGGGTCAGGCTCAGCAACAGAAGCCAAAGAGGAGACGAGAGGGTGAAAGTGACAAAGTGATACATCACAGTCAGATGTGTGTTTCTGTGTGTGTGTGTACATGAGTGTGTATGAGTGCGTGTGTGCATGTGTGTGTGTGTGTCGACCCAGTGACCTGCAGAAGCTCCACAGACTAAACAGGCTGCTGGGCTCTGATGCTGTGGGAAAACATCTGAATAAACACTCTGCAGCTCATCTCAGTATGCAGAGATTGTGTGTGCGTGTGTGTATGTGTGTGTTTGTGTGTGTTTGTGTGCGTGTTTGTCCAACAGAGTTTCAGAGAAGCCAAGCTGCCCCCCCACCAGGGTGACCCCCCCTCACCCCAGTGTGAGTCAACAGGACGTCTCCTGTCACCATCAAACCGTCAGTCAGTGAACAAACGTCCATGTTCAACACCGAGACACTTTCACCGTTTCACCTCAGCTCAGTTCCATTCAAACTGGTTCTCATACATTCTATAGGATATGCACACGTTAATGTATATATACAGTATATATACTATATAGGTGCCCTCTTATCTACAAAGTCTCTACAGGAGACAGTGAGTTATTAAACTGATCACACAGAAACGACCTGTTCTCGTGATGATGACCGAATGCTCCATGCTTCCTGGACAAACACTAACTGGAACAATTTACAACACAGACTGAAACTCAAAACATTTGTTTAATGCAACTGCTTTTATAATGTTTGGTCAAGTGGCTGTGCTTTGTGTGTTTTTTTTTATTTTTATTTTCCCTATTCACAACGTCACTGATAACGAGAGCGACACCAGACAATTTAAATAAAGGTTAAATGAAATATAAACATCTGAAGGCCTCTTGCCTTTAACAGATTGTACAGCAATAAAGTTTAGACAAAAAGTCATAAACAATAAATCTGGGGATTGATCGATCTATTATTGAGCAGAAACACAGACTGACTTGATTTATCTTTAGACTGAACTGAACAAAACGAGTTGTTTGATGTGAGTTGTGATCAGATGATGTTTCATGGACTCAACACAAGCTTTGATTCACAGCATATTGATAAAAGTCTAAAGGTTTCACTTCACCGACACCAGATCTGAACCACTGCTGTTTCCAATCTGTTCCTTTTCTACCAAACTCACCGCAGCTTCGATTTGTCATTTGTTCACACTGCAAAAACTCAAAATCTTTCCAAGAATATTTGTCTTATTTCTTGTCAAAATGTCTAATTTCTAGTCAAAACGAATCTCTTTCCACTTGAAATAAGACTCATCACCTAAAAATTAACTTTGTTTTTCACTTGTTTCAAACTAATTTTCACTTGAAATAAGTAGAAAAATCTGCCAGTGAAAGTTAGTTTTTTGTGCTTGTTTGATTTTTCTACATATTTCAAATGAAAATGGGCTTGAAATAAGTAAAAAGCCTCTAAAAACAAGCTACTTTTTTATGTATAACTATGTATGTATATGTATAAATATACATATTTTAGGTATAATGAGATTTGTTTTGACTAGAAATTACATTTTGACAAGAAATAAGACGAATATTCTTGTTAAGATTTTGAGTTTTTGCAATGCACACCAACCACACACACGGCTACGGGTTCATGTGGAGGAATCAGGCAGAAAACATCTGTGTCTCCAGTGTCACCAACACATCGACAGGTAAATAAGACGAATGAGAAGCTGCAGGTTTGAGACCTAACGTGGTGTTTTATCGTTTTAACCTCATGAGCCAAACTCCCCTCTGACCCAGCTTCACAAGGCCGCACGCACACACACACACCTTTACGTCTCAGTGGGACAGAGGCTGAGGAATGTGCCTCTGGCCTCAGAGGGCTGGGGGGGTGGAGGGGTAAACTGAGCCTCCAGCATCTACTATGCAGTGTGTGTGTGTGTTTTTGGGGAATGCATTACGTCAATGAGGGTCTTCAAGTGTAGAATACAAACATGCGTGTTTGTTTACGTGTGCAGTGCACCTCACCGACTGTATACACACACACCGACTGCACAGGGGAGGAAACTACACTGAAACGCCTCATTGTGTGTCACATGCCACTGACTCTGACCGACCTTCTGCATCAGAGAAGAACGGCGTGGGGCGTTGAGGATGGTGCGTGTGTTTACAGAGAAAGCAGGAAATGACTGCAGGAGGCGGCATCGTCCCGTCAGACCTAAATGTTTTTAATCTGTTCTGATCTTAACAACGGCAGCGGCAGCCGCTCCACCTCAAACACCAGCTACTGCCTGCGGCGACGCCTTCACTGACCGGCTGCACTGTTGGACTACTGAGAACTTCAGTTGACTCCTGCCTTTGTTATTAGTTGTGATGTCTGCAGCCAGATCAGTAGAGTTCATTCCTGCACAACCAAAGGAAGCTCTCGTCTTATTTTGCACTTCAAACGCAAACAGTATTTTATATCACATACGACCGTCTTATTCCATCAAATGTCAGAGGAATCGTTTCATTTGTCACTTTCAGCAGCTTCCACTGCAAATCTGAGCTGGACAGAGAGTAAATGACAGGTTGTTAGCAGCAGCAGCAGCAGCTCCCACTTTGTTCTGGCTGTGTTTACATGTTACAAAAACTAGAAAACCAGAAAACCAGAACAACAAACACAAACACACACCCATCCACAGACACATAGAGACACGCCAGATGTCAGAAAACACAGTAAATCATTACATAATAACAGCAGAGCAGCTTCTCTTTAAACTACTACACTGTAGCTGCAGTCGTTCATCCCCAGAGGAAACAATGCTGCTCTGTTTCTACCCCACTGACTCTACTGCTCGCTCCCTCTCTCCTCCGGAGGAGACCAACAGTCTTCGGCTTTGTTTGGCTCTGGTTTCCATGGAGATGTAAAGAACTCTTTTTTTTTGCAACCATCTTAACGGGCTCATTTCACCAGATCTCTCTTCTTTTTCTTTTTTACTCTCTTTCCTGTTCATTAGTGACTTGGCTTTCATGTAGGTTAAGTGCAGGAGGATTTACCTGTTGGCACCAGCACCAGTGAATAAACCTCTTCCTCCTCCTCCTCCATCTCCTTCACCTCCTCCTCTTCCTCCTCTGACTAAATGGTGAAATGTTTTTCTTGCAGTGTGAAGAGAGGATGTTGTTATTCTCCTCTTTAATCCTTTTTCTCTGCACCATATGTACACGTCTCTACCGGCCTGTCTCACTCATTGTCTGCCCATTGTGTGAATGTTTTGTCCCTCTTACCTAATGTATCCGTCATCCCTCCCTCTCTCTCTCCATCTGTCACCTATATTTATTTGTCTACCCGTCCGCTTTTCAGTAACTGTCGGCGTGAAGGCCGCAATCCTGCTCCACAAAAGATCCAGACAGAAAGAGAAGCTGTAAAAGCAGATGTTACTGACCCATCACCACACAAACACACTGGAGACTGAGTAAACACACACACACACACTCACATGAAAGCACACACTTGTAGACGTGTGTGTGCGTGTCATTTGCACACAATCTTTTCAAAAGCATGAATCATGACATAAAATGCAAACAAAAGTTATCGCGTCAAGAAACAGACGTTATCAGTCTTTCAACATGATTCATTTTAATTGCATAACAATCAAAAAAGTATTTGTCTAATTTAACCTCTGAGATTAAAAGATCCAGGTTTAATTAAGCCTGAACTGAACTGAACTGAACTGACTCGACACCGAGGACTTTCCCCTCAGGTCGTTCACCTCCTCCAGGCTCAATGAACATACCACACGCTGGCCACACCAGTGTGTTCAGCTCACACACTGTGTTATAGTCTCAACAAACACACACATCTGCCTTCACGGGAATGTGTGCGTGCCTGTGTGTGTGTGTGTGTGTAGACCTTTGACCATCATAAACCTGTAAATCTGTGCACACAGACACAGAGCTCCTCGGCTCCTGGATAATGAACACAACAGCTAATTAAAAAAAAAAAAAAACCTCCAGACGTCTGCATGAGCAAAAACTACATGTTGAACTGAAGCTGAGTGAAGTTTATATTAGGCCGCCTCGCCTGCACTATAGCAGCAAAATGTGCGATGACACTTTAGGAGACCACGAGCAGCAGGTCCTGAGTCTATTTAACTTCAATGGGAGAAGTGAACGTGAACCCGGATTATGGTCGATTCTTTCGCTCCATAGTCACCGAGGTAAATACTGGAGTCATTTTTCACAAGCCACATCTTGTCATCATGCCCACTAAGGAGACAGGAAGTGTAGATGTGCCTTTTCATATCATTAGTGCAGCCGTTGTTGTTGTTGTTGTTGTTACGTTATGTCTAGTGGTGCAGCTCAGGCTACAGGTGTGAAGTGAGTGTGAAGGTATGGTGCCTATAAATAAAACTGACTCACCGCATTTGTGTTTATCATGCATGTTGATATTTCGATCACTCTGTCAGCCCGATAGACAGACATTTCATCATAGTTTCATTCTGTCAATTAGAAACTGAATATCACACCCAGAGTCAATGTTCACACCTTTTACAAGCTGATCTCTGGTCAGAGGTTAAAGCTGTATTTGTCAGTGCAATCAAACTTATAAGTGTTAACTTTTTATTAACGTCATCCACCCTGTTATTGCCTTGCGTACTTGTTTAATTTCAATTTTTACTTCCACTATACATGGATGAGAGAAGGCACAGTATGCACACTGTGTATAGGGTGACTGATGCAACACTCAGGGGTGGCGGTGGGACTGATGTGCCCATTTTGATATCTTTATGAATACAGAGAGCACTTGTATGTTGTTTATGTTTTGTTTCGATAAAAATCAATAAAATCTATTTTCTTTTAAACTTAAAGGAATAGGTCACCAAAAAATGAAATTCAACGAAAACTTATATGAGATTAATGGGGCCCGACACAAAAACTTCCATAAAACTACACAAAACTCTCTAATATTCCTCCATACTGCTCAAAACGACATAATTTAGGACATTTTTACAGCCTAAACAGTTCTGCATTGAATTTCGTGTTCAGGCGATGGATGTGGACGTAAACTCGGGTAAACTCTTGGATTGCATTGGACTATTAGGAATATTAGAGGGTTTTTGTGTAGTTGTATGGACATTTTTTTGTTGGGCCCTATTTTTCTCATATAAAGTTTTCGTTGGACTACGAACCAACCTCCCGGGTCTCCAGATGCACTTTGATGAATTAGAAACTACTATTCATCAGCATGAGGGTGAGTCACTAATGACTGAATTTCATTTTTTGGTGAACTATTCCTTTAACTATCTTGGTTCAGTTATATAACAAACCATAGATAAATAACGAATAAATATGAATTTGTCGCTCATCCAGAGTTTAAAATGAGGAGGATGAAGCACGTAGCAGATCACGCCACGGTTCCGCCTCTACGCCCCTCACTGAAGGAATGAGTGTTTGTTATCAGGATGTGAAAGTTTTGATCAGCTTTGCAAAATGCCCCACATTCAAAACCACCGGGTGAAACCGAGTCATAAGAGCAAAACAGGTCAGTCGAAGGCAGGAAATCATAACAGTGCACAAAGAGCCTTGAAAGACTATCACCCATGCATCACTTCTTTTTTTCTTCCCCGACTCATTCATGCTCTAAAAACGAGACACACTTCCTGACAGCAGCCGACACAATGCAAGTAAGAACAGATTTGAGGGTTTGCACACTCATATTTGGAGCACGCTGCCGAGACCAAGCTCAGACAGGTAGGTTCGTCTGTGCAACTCTATCTCCGGCTCATCTGAGAGAACTTCAGGTGAGTGGGACGTTATAACACGAACACAAAAAAGAAAAAGAAAAACAATGTCAAAAGAAAAACCCACACACATCTCTGAAGAAGAGCTGAGTAGCTGCTAATAAATGTGATCCTTTTGTCATTGATCGTAAACTTGTCTGATACTGAATGGAAAATCCATTTTCAGTCAAATCCATGTTTGCTATTGTGTTGATACATACATTTAATCCACTGTAATTCAGATTTCTTCATTAATCTGAAGTCGACCTGAATCACAGCTCATATTGTTATTAGCACGGCAATAACAGAAGTACTTAAAGCAGTTACTATTTGAAGCTTTTACTGCTCCAATACAGTTTTAGGGATGTGACGATTACAGATTTCCTTGGTACGATTATTGTCAGAGAATTTATCACGATATTACGATAATTATGCATTAATTGATCACACTATGAATGTGCAAAATCAAATGAACACTCGTAACACTTGTAGGTCTAAAAGTTTCCTTTATTTCTTTAATTATATATGGTGTCGGTGAATGAGAAAAGAGAAAATACATTTCCAACACCCAGTTGAGCTTTGTTTTGGCTTTATGTTATGTTAACTGTCAAAATATAATTATATTACTAATTATATGACTCACTATTTGTATTTGTATTTGTATATTTAAGTATCTATTTATATAGGACCAATCATTATTCATTCGTCTCCGTTTGAGTTGCGCTTGACTATGGTTCCGGCATTATATTTCCTGATGGTATTCAGGAAACGTTACGATCAATTAACCGTAGCGCTCAATATCGCAATTAATTGTGAAATCGAGTAATCGTGACATCCCTACTGTAGAATAAAGTTTAAGGCGAAAAAAGTGACAGATTGCGTCATTTCAATTGGTTCCAGAGGAGCCAATGAGGAATTCCGGCCCCAAACAGCTTCAGGAAACCAGGAAGTGTGTGTTTTACGTTGTGATTCTATCAACTTTAGCTTCATAACAGCCTATTAATCCCTAATCAATAACAAACCGAAGGTCTCCCTGCTCCTCCAGCTCGTCACAGCAGAACAGACACTCAGCCAACACAGAAGAAACTTCCCCCGTCAGTACGTGGCAGCAACACTGTCTGCCACCACGAGGATGAGGGGGACTCCCGGTACACTGAGCCCACGCCCACCCAGCTCCGCTCTTATCAGCCACCGTCCATCCAGCTGCCTCCTGAGATTAGACCCAGAAATCTCCCCCATGGTGACGATGGTTTCACTTCAGTGTTCGTCTCTGCTCCACTGTCACCGCCGCCTATATTTAAACTAAAACATTTGACACCAACCTCGTGGTTTTTCTTCACAGAGGATGTGGCAACCTGTGCCTCCCCTCTCCCTCCCCCTCGTCTTCCTCCTCCACCACCACCTCCTTAAACTACTGGTGACACCCAGAGTGTTTTACTTTCACTTGACTGAAGAGGATGTTCCCATACTGTAAGTCACAACAAAAACTAGACCAGTGCAGCACTTCACTTCACTGGTCTACTGCCATAAATCAACAGCCTCTCTCGGGCACTTCATTTCATTTGTGCAAATAAGAGACGGGCCACTCTTAGTCTCCACTGAGAAACATTTACTTCCTGGTAGGTGGATACTCGGCTGAAGTTTTAAACTATTGGATCTGCCTTTAAACAATCACTAATGTCTGGTCCTGACATACTGTACGATGACATGAAAAAGTTTGGGCACCTCTGGTCAAAACTTCTGTTAATGTGAACAGTTCAGAAAGTGGAAGATGAAATGATCTCCAAAAGACATTTAAGTTAAAGATGAAACACTCTTTTGCAATATTTTAAGCAATATCAGTGTATTTTTTTTTTGTTTTTTACGATTTCAGAGTGAAAAAGGGAAACAAAGCAGCATCCTGCAAAAGAATGGGAAACCCAGGAGACTTGAGCTCTCAGACAACTTTGACCAAGGTATCAGACAAGATATTTACTATTTACACGCTGTGATAGTTTCCAAAGGGGGGGCTACTAGCTACTAACTATGCAGGGGGCCCAAGCCTTTGCTGAGGGCCCTTTTCCTTTTATGTCATTTTGAAAATGTAAAAGATGATTTTTTTTTTTTAAAGACATTATTTAAAATGTATAGGAACTTTACGCCTTTTGGAGATCATTTCACTGCTCACATTAATAGAAATGTTGACCAGGTGCCCAAACTTTTGCATACCGCTGGAACAGTTAGGAAGGCAATGAAGCTGTTGCTCGCTGACGACCATCCCCCAATCCAGTGAACAGAGCAAAACAACTGTATGCAAGATATCCATCAACAACAGCTGCAGGTTTTGTTCGACAAATTTAAGAACACACTGGACCAAACATCTTCATTAATGCTCTTGCTCTGGCTTTAATTCTTGGATGTTGAGCAGTGTTGCCAAAACAGAACGAATGGCTTCTCGAACGTCCGTCTCTCTGCCGCCATTACTGAACTACAACTTAAAACGTAGCGCATTAACATCAACGTCATTGTTCTCAGCCAGTCCCTCTGTTCTCCGATGCGGCTGTGGATCCTCAGCAGGAGAAAAGCCATGAAAGCGTTTCAATCCCAGGTGGAGAACTGACGGGAGATTTTTTTAAAAAGTGAGTGGAAGTACGTAGGCGGGCGGAGCCAGGCTAATAAATCGATGCAAGTGTGCCACAACATCTAAACATCTGGCCTGGTGAAGGAGCTCAGTGTTCACACCTCATGTCGACAAATCCAACAACACAAAGATAACAAACTGATCTCAAAGAGTCTCTTTTGACGAGACTGATCATACCAGACAACAACATAGATCTGTGACTCTGTAGGATCCAGTGTGTGTGTGTGTGTGTGTGTAAACCTCAGTTAAAGTCCATGTTCAGAGCTCAGTGTTTTAACGTTACAGAGCAGCGAGGCTGAGATGCTGCACTAAGGGTTTGATCCCTCAATGGGGATTTGATGGAGTGTAACCCCGCAGCTCGGCCGTGTCCATGGAAACACTTCACCCGCAGCAGCAGCGGCAGCAGGGAAATGTGCTCAGCGGCACGTGGCTCATTAATTAGTGAAGGGAATCGTGCAACTCCTGTGTGTCATGCTTCAGTTGCAAACACACACACACACAGTTTTACACAGTCTGCATTGCAACAAGTGAAAGCATGCAGAGACAGAGACACAGAGAGAGGAAACGTCCTCTGACACAGTGGATGGACAGGAAATGAGACATTCTCCTGTCATGACTGAGAAGGAGGAGGAGGAGGAGGAGGAGGAGGAGGATGATGATGTGGACCCTGAGGTGAAGTTTCACAGAAGACGCTCACAGTACGAGGACTCACAATACACAACAACAGAAATCAAACATGACAAAACTACAATTTAAATCTGAAAGGAGCACAGATTCAGCTTCTGGTCAGTTCTCCTGAACACAAACAAACTCTAAACAGGGAAGTTAAAAAGCTGCCTCAAACATTTCTTAGTGATCAGAACAGAGCTTCATATTTTCATGCGTTCTTTTGATTTATGTCCTGGGCTGAACTGACTGGAAACGATGCAGCATTAGAGAAACTTACTTTACCTACTGTGTTGAACTGTTTAACACAGACAACATGAAACGTAAACGTTGTTTCTAACCAGCAACAATTTGAAAATGAACATTATAATGTGATGAGAGAAAAAAAACATGTGTATCATGTATCTTTTTGACTCAACTGACTCTGGTGTCATCCATCAATTGAATACGAATTCTTAAAAAGTTAAACCAAGAAGAAACCTGTGCTTAAAGAAGAGTAAAGTAGAATTTAAATAAGAAGTTTCACAGCCGTAGTAGATCAACGGTTTTTAACTTTTTTCGCCTCGTGACACAAAAGTTTTTACCAAAACTTCTTGTCTGTGTTAAAACCTTTTAGATAAACGATCTGCAGTATTTCCCCTCATATGTCACTACTGTATGTGTTCCCTCTATAGTTGGTGTTGGACACACTACAGCTGAAAAGACAGCAGGACGTATTTGATGAAGTGACTGTAGTGAATTATATGAGCTGCTCCTCTCAGTATAAACACATGCTCAGCTCCAGTCGTCCTCAGTGTTTTAACATGAACCTCCAGAGGGTCGGTGTGACAGCAGCAGCTCTCTGTTGCCCTGGGTTTAATCTCAAAGACAGATGTTGGAAACAAAAGAAGCTGCCGGGCTGAACGAGGGATGAGGGTCCTCCAGGCCGCGGGCAGAGCAGACGACAAACCAAACTCGTCTGTGCAGACTTGGTCAGTCTGCGTTGTGTTGTGTTGTGTTGCATTTCATTTCACGTCGTCTGTCCTGTCACGCCCAGCAACAGCTGTTTTTATTTGTATTTTTATTCAATTTATTCGCCTCTTGCCCCTTAAGGTCTGATAAGCAGCCGATTCCACTGAGCCTCCTCCCTTCACGCCTCCTCTATCAAAGAGTTTAACGACGGAAAACATGCACGAGCTGCCGCCACTCGAGGCCTCTCCCTCCCACAGACGAGCTGATTACTCTGAGCGTTGGGAGCTGTTGAGAGGAAGTCGTCCCCCCCGCCCCCCTTTAGTGCAGTCCCACGATTTCCTCTCTTGGCCATCATCGTCTGCTCCCACTTCATCTCCCCCCTCTCTCCCATCTGACAGCTGCAGGTGTGAAGCCGTCCTCCTCCTCCTCCTCCTCCTCTTCCAACAACCCACTCAACAAAAGGAAACACGAGCCAAAGCAATGGGTTTGACATTTGTATAAAGAAAGGGAAAACATAAACCACTTTTCAGAAAGCTTGCCAACTGTTCCAACATCATCTCTGCCTTTTACTTCTGTGTTTACAGACGGTTTAAAAGGCGTCTTTAAAATTAAAGCACCTTGTGTTCAGCTGGTCTCTCAGAGGAGAATATGAAAGCACTGTTTGTTTTCATGCTATAGAAAAAAGCCTCACAAGATGCATCATGGGACGACTCACCTGTGGCCACATGAGCAAAGAATGTAACTGTATTCTTTTCATTTCATGCAAACGTGTTGCTGCTGGACTGAAATGCATCTGAACCACAGTTTTTTCTTCTGCAGGGACCAAAACCAGTGCAGAAAAAACACAGAATACCTAAATAAGGTGGAGTCTCTCTGCGAAGACTGTGTGTTTTCTGTTCGATGCAGAGCTCGGCTGAGGCATCATCACTTCTTCCACTGAGGCCCCTCGATGTGTCAAAGACTTTCACTGTGTTCGCTCCACGAGGCCGCGAGGACACTGAGGGCCTGTGAGGGAACTGACCAGCAAAACACGTCCAGATTAAATAACTGCTCTGAGCCAAAACTGCTGCTGCTGCTGCTGAGGAACGGACAGAACCAGTGAACGGTGCTTTCACTGTCCCTGTGGCTTCACTGTAAACCAATGCAGGAGGAAGGGAGGGAGGGAGGAGTGACTATAAGAGTAGTGCATGGACTCTTTCACATGCACAACCACTCAAACTGTAAAAACTTCAGCAGAAAGTGAAGAAACATCAGCACCATGAAGGTAAAAAAACAACCTTCACCCACTGGTTGTGACTGACTCTCAGGTTGTGTTTCAGGCTCAGGTCAGGTCACATTGCTGAGACATTAGTCATTATTACAGTATGTGGGATGGGGAAACATCCACAGTACAGGTGATCACAGGCTGGTCACGCCCTCTGTGGTGAAAGGTGACAAAGAAAAACCAACATCTAAACGACTTCAAACCCAAATCTATGAGGTTTAACTAACTGATCATCATCATCTTCCATCTTAGACAAACAGAGTAAAACAGAGAGGAAGCCTCAGACAGTGAGGTGAGCTACAGACACCTGTCCTGTCCTGTCCTGTCCGTATGAAGAGCTGATCTCTGCTGGTCAGCGAGCAGCAGGTGATGATGATGCCTCAATCTGGACTAAAACTCTCTCTCACTCACCTTGTAGACTTTGCCAAACGCGCCATCGCCCAGCTCGCCGATTATTTCCCAGATGTCGTTGGGGTTGATGTCGCGGTGAACGTGCTCGTACTGCTTCACCTTCTTCTTGATCTCGATCGTGGGCAGACGAAGGATTTTACTGAATCTAGCGAGAGCCATTATGAACAACACAACAGCCTTTAAGTCCTGAATTAAAAACTTAAAAGAAAAAAAAAAACTCACTAAAACAAAAAAGGCTCGTGTCTGAGCACTGAGCGCGTTACGCACGCCGAGACGCGCAGAAACAAACAAACAAAAAAAAACTCTTCTCTGGTTCAGTCTTCACTTTCCTGTGGTGTGAAGAAAAGAAAAAGAAAAAGGAGAAGTTCGCTGGTTGGAAGAACTTATTCTACTCCGTCCATCTCCGTCCTGGAGCTGCAGGTCCTCAGGTCCGTCAACATGTTGCGGTGCTGCTGCTGGACGTGTGCGCGTGCGGTGGCCACCTGCCGCTGCGACCCAAGCCAGTACCCCGACTGATCCGACAACTTGTTGCTTCAGTCACAGAGAAGCTCCACCTCGTCAGTCAACGCCTCCCTCCTCCTCCTCCTCCTCCTCTTCTTCCTCTTCCTCCCGCTGCCGTCATGGAAATGTAGTTTCTTAGAGAGACCGGGCCGCTCGCGCTCTGACGCAGACGGAGCAGAAGGACTTCATGTCCGGGTTTAGGTCGCAGCGGGGCGGGGCGGGTCCTCCACAGCTCTCACACATGGACCGAGCCTCTGCTGGACCTCGGTTCAATCCAATCAATTATATTCAATTATAATATCAATTTAATATAAGTCTGTTTTTAATGTTTCTTCATAACTCTACCGCCTCAACATGACCAACATGTCTAATGTTATCGGTTATGAGTTGATTCCTCTTTTTTCTTTATCAAGGGTCAACAACAGAGGTTCAGACTCTGGTTGGTTTATTGATGACTAGTTTCATTTATTAGAAATAGAAACATTAAAATAGTTAAACGGATCATCTTCTTACTTTCCTCTCAGACTGAACTCACCTGTACAGAAGGAGCTGCAGCGCCCTCTGCCGGTTCATTCAGCTCCACGTCTCAGAGGTGAGTGAGAGTGTGTACTGTAGCTGTTATTTAGTGAATGAACTGGATTTTAAGATTTTTTAGTTTGGACAAACGGGACTTAAATGAATTAGTTATCACAACACTTTATTGACAATGTTAACTGTGTGTTGGAATTGATTAACTGACTCTATGTGTGGGTGCAATGTTATCCTGAACCTCCGTGTCAATGTTTAAAATAATTTCCTGCAATAAATAAAGTACTTTTCTATTCTGTTCTCTTTCACTTAAGTATCGCTGTGCACAATTTGCAGCTGTGACCTTATGCAAAGTTGCTGTTGTTGTTGTGTCTCTGGAGCTTTTCACCTCCAGGATCATTATTTATCACATAGCAGCACAATAATAAACCACTGTGAGGAATCGTCCCCTCTGGTTCTTGTTGTTTGACCTGAATCTTTTCGACAGTTTCAGCACCAAAAGTTAAAGAATTAGGAACAAAAAGGGGGAAAAGTAAAGAGACGGTTCAACTTCTGTTTTGTGTTTTTAGCCTGAGGTGGAGAAAAGAGACAGATAAAAAAAAAACTGACCAGTTGATTTTTGAACAGTGACTTTTCTTCTAACAAATGACTGTTGTCATCAAACCTAATTACTTATGATCTATGACATAACACAACGTTTAACACTTATGGTAATTCTGAATTATAGGCAGCGACCTTCATGTTACATTTTCCCCAAAGAGAGATTAAAACATTTTCAGATTAAAACTCATTGACCTTCAGTTTCCTCCTCATTTACATTAATGATTAGACAGAAACAATTAACAGCTGAATTACTGAAATAAGGGAAGAAACTGGTGTAAGTGGTTCTTCAATACTTCGCCTGATCATCAGTTTAAACATTATTTCTTGCTTCGCTGAAAGATTGATTACAGTATCATGTTTTATCCACTGTTGTTATTATTATTATCTTATCTATTTCTATGTAACCTTGGTTTTACCTTGTTTGTCCAAACTGTATTCTCTATACATTGATGAACTGTAAAATCCCCAAAGGAGTGTAAACTAAAGAGACAAGCTCATACACGTCCATACAGGCCTGTGGAGGTTTATAATCCCATCACAGTAAAGACTCATCATCATCACTATATACAGTATATATACTGTATCTGTGTATGTGTTTACTCTGTACAGTTTCATCTGAAGCTTTTTCTCTCCTGTTTGAGCAGTTCACACAACAACAACAAGATTCAGAGTTTAGCTGATTTGGTTTCAGGGTCTTAATTTACTGAGACAATTAATTACAACAGTGTTATTAGTGACGCTGGTGAATTCCCTGAAGTATAATGATGGAACATCCTGGACTGGATTCACCTGGTGTCTGTACAGTATTTCAGTATCAGGGGCGTGAACGCACTACAGCCAAAATCAGATTACATTATATAGATATATAGATTAAATTATATATTTCAGGTGTATTGTGTCTTATTATATTTAGATGCAATGAGCCATATTGTTGTTTGTGTTTTATGAAGAAAATATCTTTAGCAGGAGGTGATGAAGAGCACAGATTTACAATAGAAGAGAAGAAATACTTTTAATAAGACTGGACAATATTGCAGTATCTGTACGTTGAACTATAATAACCATGGTTCTATTACCAGCAGCCTGTTTTGATATGTATATATTACAGGAAGTGAGAGAAGTAAAACAACATTCAACATAGATGGAGACACTAAATTTTACTCCATCATCACATGAAACAAAACAAAAAGAATAAGGAGGCATTTTAATATAGTTTATAATGTCAGAATGGTTTGATAATCAGTAATGTGATCATCAGTGCCAATAACACCTATTATCTTGAGGAGACAGATTATTAAAAATACATCTTGAGTTACACAACCATAGTTACCACAGATTTAAACATCATCATCGTCTGGTGTTGTTTGTTAGTGTCTCTTCTTCTTTCTGGTTGTAAAACTGTGACTTCAGCGCTCGAGTGCAGCACAGTCGAAGACGGTGAAGGCCAAGTCCTAGAAGCAGAAGAAAAAGAAAATGTAGAAGAGTAATAAAGTGATTGGTTTGATATAAGATTTCATATTTACTTTGTTTAAATAATCCTCTGTTGGATTTAGTGACTTCTGTTATAGATGTTTATCTCTGCTGAGACTCTGTGACCTGGACTGAACACTCAGGACCTGTCAGTCTGTAACTGGACTAGAAAACAACCTCAACATGTCCAACATGTGTTAAACTTCACAGCCCGATCAGATCAAACACCCACTGAATGTTCTTTTTTAATAATATGCATCATAAACCATGTTTAACTCAGAGTGATCCATGACACTCATCATCTCATCTGAGTTTCTGTTTCATGTTTACACTGTTTCTGCTTCACTTTGGACTTTGGATTGGACATTAATCAGTATGTTGATTTATAGGTGACTTTAATTGTTTAATGTTGAATCTGTGCAAAATAAGAGTTTGTTTATGAAGTGGTGTAAATACTGCTTCAATAAAAAAAGGTTTTGAGCTGTGGAGAGACTCAGACTGTGATGATGGAGGTCACACACACACACACACACACACACACACACACACACACACACACACACACACACACACACACTACGCAGTATTAATCCATCAGTGAAAAGAGATTGATTGTGTTTCTGATCATTAACCATGAAGGATTTATTATCATACTTTCGGACTTTAAGATTGTTCTGAAGATACAGAAGAATCACATTATGATCGCCTGTTTTAATTTATTGTAAAATATATTCAACTAATTAGCCTTCTCTTCTGAGATGTTCTTATTCCTGCCAAGTCTGTGCTGCACTGCAGATCTAATCCCAGTTAATCGCTTCATGATACAAATCAATAACATCAGTTATGAACGATACAATCTGAATCTAACTGTGTGACAGATATTTTGTCTTTACCCCGTGACATTTCTCCGACATGATGAAGAAGAGCTGTCTCAGCCTGACGCCCAGTTTATTCACGTCTTTGGTGTAAGCACAGCGGCGCTGTCGCAGTCCCTCCACCAACGAGACGTACGTCCTCATTTTGTACATCACGCAGCCGTTCTGACAGAATGAGCAGCAATTAGTGTCTGTTTGTGTGATTTACAACGGCTGAGAGTTAAAGTCAAAACACCACAGAGGAGGAGGAGGAGGATGGTGTTGAAAATGTTGGTGCAGCTGTGATCGCTCAAAAAACAAAGTGAAAGAGAAAAACAACAGATCAGAAAACACTTTTCTTCTGTTGTTCTTATTAGTTTCATTATTCATACTGACTTTCATCTTTAAAAACAAATAATTTGGCTTTAACAGATTTACTCTACTGTGTTTTTTGTTAAGAGTCATACTCACATGGACGTCCAGGTAGAGTTCAGGCATGTGTGCCATGCAGGCACTCTGTAAGAAAACAACATGAATCAGTAAGTTTCCAAAATAAAGTGATAATTTAATCTAATTCACCTTCTCCCTGCTCTGATAATACACAGTTATCTCATTAAATCAACTCTTCGGCCTGCTCTGATCTGATTTAACTGGACACTGAATTTAACATTAACATACATTTACAAATAATGGATCAATAAAATAGAAAAACCACAAAAACTCTCAACACAGCACATACAGTACTATCTGTGGAGTAAAATGTGGACTCACAGTCTCGTGGTCTCTCTTCAGGTCTGAGGCCCACTGTGTGATCTCCCGGGCCATGATCAGGACCTTGGTGTAGCAGGTCTGAGGGTAGAACGGGTAACTGAGCACCAGCGGCACCAAACACCAAACTAACAACAAGTGGTTAAAGATCGCCATGACTCAGTGTCACCTCCAGCACCAGGCTCATACACAGCTCATACTCATACACAGCCACGTATGCATGTGGACAGATCTTTAACACACCCCCTTTGTTTCCTCTGCAATAATTATACGACTGCACAGAGACAAAGATTCACCGCAGCAGATGAGACAGAAGAATCAGAGACAAGTCGAGAGCATCGCTGTGAATTTTTGTCCAAATCTTTCACTCGCACAGTTCAATATTTGTGTTTGCCTCCAGAAAATTAGCACAATCTTTTCTAAATATCCATCTCTTTTTTTGCTCAAACAACCAGACTGAAAAACAACCAGAATAAATCCAGATTGCATTTGATTTACCATCACTATCTGTCTGCACTAAATTTCCTCAAAGACAGCTCAAATACCAACAACATAATTTTTTCCATTTCTGTCAATTTCATACTATTTTACCCTATAATTAAAGAAGACTGACATTGATAAAGAGTTATATTTTATTTCTTATTCACACCTTGAGTAAATGTGAAGTTACTTCTGTCTGGTGATCTTAATCATACCAATAAAGTGATTTGATTAAAAATGTTGTTTTTAAGAAGTTCTGTACAGTAGTAAAGCTACATTTTCTGTGGGAAAACAAATAAATAAAAGCTCTAGTGTGCAACATGTCTCTATAAATATGTCATAATAAGACATTTCACATTTATCTTAATATTGAGAGTTACTGTAAATTTCCAGGTGACCTTTCCTGTATAAATATTATCTGCTGTCATCATTTCTCTGTCCACTAGATGGGGCTAAACTCACAGACGTCACCTCTTCACATCAAGTTTCTCTGAGCATCATGTTGAAGTTTCAGTGTCTAAAAATTTATGAAATAAAATTTAAAGTTGGCTCAATTATGACTGATTCTGCTCAAAGATGAAAACACACAGGACCACACTGATCCACACACACACACATACACACACACACACACACACACACACACACACCTCCTGTCCTCCTGTCACCTGGTCTGGCTGCAGGTGTGATGTGACAGTGTCATCACTCATGTCATCTAACACAGAGCACCACACTTCACTTCCTGAAGCTGCCAAACGTCCGATCGGGGATTGTTCTTCATTTGACTGATGCTCGTTAGGTCTCCCTGTCTGTAGAGCTGGAGGTGTGCCCCCCCACCCCTCCTCTTTCTCCTCCTCACCCACCCACCTCCCCCTCTGTATGAAGATGGATGGCTCTCACTGAGTGTGTCCTGGCCTGATGGAGAGGCAGAAAGACCAAGGAAATGTGCAGAGTGCGCTGTAAGCATAACTCTGCTCCCACAGTCCCAACACTCAGCCCCGTTCTCCTCTTGACCTTGCCCTCCTCGATTAACGTGGGACTCGGGTGACAAGGCAGTTTTCATAATGGATGGACGTGTTGTACAGCAGGAAGTTAATGACTGCGGAGGTTAATGTACGATGAGAGACTGGACGACGGGAAACTGGCGAAAAAAAATGAAGGAAAGTCTACAACTATACGGCGGAGACATAATGTGGTCTAAAAGCTGTGGTTTGAATTTAAGAAAACCTTTGAGCATACAGTACAGTACAATGGACTAGTTTAGTTGGATTGGACGGTCTTAGAGATCTTTATATAGAGGATAAATCCGACTATTTTGGGGGGTTGATTTGTGGATAAAAACCATGAGTTTAGACAAATAAGAGTTAATCTATCTGAACAGAAACAGCACCTGAGCTGTGTTGTTTTTTGCTCATAGACCCATCAAACTCACTGAAACACAATTTGAATATTTTGCCTCCAACTATCTGCTGTCCATAAAAAAATATGACCGTTTCTAGTAGTTTGTAAAAAAAAAAAAAAATTGACTTAAAGTCCCACTCCCGCGACCCTTTTCGGCCATTTTAAAACCAGCTCATTAGCCATGCACATTAGCAATGCACCTCTGGGGGGTGGGCGGAGACTGCACTGCTCTGCACCCGCCCAGCCGTAAAACTCCACACTGGGATTCGATCCCAGACTGGTGCATAGTCCTTGCTCACAGTGCAAGCTGCTCTACCAGGTGAGCTATACCTATTATACCTTGACAGCTACACCGAGCTGTGAAGGCTTTCACCTCTGAGCCAGATGCAGAGCGGGGCGGGAGCTTGTAGCACTAGTGCCCTCCCCTGGAGCTGTGACACCCTCAACTCCAGTCTTCCTGAAACTGCCAGTTTGAGTCTGCCATTGGTTCACAGCAGTTTGAAGGCAGAAAAACTCTGAAATGCAATTTTGCACTTCCTTCTCTGCTGATAAGTGCTCTAACACAAGAAAAATGCCACAGGAACATGTGAAAAGCTCAAAAAACACGATTTTCACGGGAGTGGGTCTTTAAGTTACTTCCTGCAAAGCACAGGTGTGATTTTGATTGACTTTACTGGAGGCTTTCATTGTGAAACAATGCGAGTGTCATGTCTTTGGGTTGTTGGAGGAAACCTGTGGAAGAGCATCTGGTTCTGTGCCGCTAACCTCTGGGCTCCTGTGGTTCACAGCTGTTGAAGAGTCTCAGCTGGATGTTTCCTCCTCCACCTCCTTTTCTCACTCTTCTTTCTTCATTTAGCAGATTCTTTCTCTTTTTTTCTGTTCTCTGGCAGTTCCTCCTCCTCAGAGACGTGAGGTTCAGGCTCCAAGTGTTAAATGATGAGGGACTCGAGTCGTCCTCCTGCTGCTGCTGCTGCTTCAGCTCTTCGTTCGGATGGATGGGCAGCTTCTCTCTCTGGAGGGCCTGATTGATCTCTTCCTCGGCCTACGGCTTGGTGGAGGTCAGCTCTTCTACTCTTTCTGTGTCAGGTTCTCAAACTCCTGACAGAAGATGTTCTGCCCACTCCTCAGCCTCTGTATCATCATCAGTTCCTGGCTGAAACGTCCTTTTTTGCCTCGAGTTGCAGCTGACAAGCGTCTTTTACAGCTCCAGTCTGCAGATCTGCTTTCACTGGAAGTTATTCTCTGTCTGTCTGTTTGGAGATGATGAACCTTCAACACCTCAGCCATTGTCCTGCAGCTGCTTGGTCCATGTGTTGGAGCTGAAGCCTTGGAGGCCTCGGTCTCAAGTTGCTGCACGAGGATTCATTCAATCATTCAATTCACACTAGAATAAACTACCACTACAAATAAAAATGCCCCTCACCCTACTGTACCTACTTTTACATTGTATCTTAAAACTTATTTTTGTTCGGTGGCTTTTAACTCAGCATGAGAGTTGTGTGACCTCTGTTCTTGTATGTCTTTGTATACTCATTTTATTACATTTTAATCTGTCTGTTCTTTTATGGCTCTTACTTGTTTTTTTATTTATATTTTTAATTCTTATTACGTGTTTTCTTCACCATTTTGTGCTCTATTTCCTGTTTATTAGTCACTATGCAGCACTTTGGTCGAGAGAGGGATCCAAAATAAAGACCAGAAACCACGGCTTCACATTGTTGTTTTTTTAGTCTTTATGTAGTTACTTTGTATCTTGTCGTTGCAGTTGTTTATTTTCTAAAAACTAATCTGTAGATGTTTCATGATCCTTTTTTGTTGTTGTTTTATGTCTGTGTTTGTGTGTTTCTGTTGTTGCTGTTGTTGTTGTTTGACCAACTCACCAAGCAGAAATGTTAAAGGTCACTTCACCATCCAGGGGTCAACACCGCAGGCTGAACTAATGAAACACAAAATAATACAAATGTCAGTCATACAGAGACCTATATACAGTAAACTGTGTTTCTCAGTATTTAAGGATATTAAGAGTAACATTATTGATACCTACAGAGATTTTAAAACACTGAGGACGATGACGTCGGTATAGTAAAACACCAGAGACATTAGAGCTCGTTTCTCTGCCTGTATAATCATTATTGCTTATATATATATTTATGTCTTGAAAGGTTTTTATGAGGCTGAGCTGGTCCATAAAGAGACTGTGGACTGTCCCTCACCTGGTGTCTCAGTGTTTAAACACCTCTGCTCTGTCCACAGTGAGTCTTTACTGAAACGTCTTTTTTTTTTATGGAGGTAGTAGTGACCCAATATCACCTCTGGGGGGCGCTGTTCTCCAGCTGACCGTGACCTCTGACTCTGCTGTGGAAACAAAGGGAAAAACACTTCAATAAAAAAGAGAGTATTTATTATAAGACAGGTTTATGAAGGACATTAAAGCATTAAGTATTTTTTCCTTAATACTAGATTATTGTTGCATTGAGGAATAATGTGCTTGGTCATAATAACGTTTATTGATAAAATGCCAATCGCCTGCTAATCTCGGGCTGTAATTTAAAATATAATAATAATAATAATAGAACACTTTGCAGTCTGTTTGGTCTGTGGAGATGAACTGACATCAATGAACAAGTACTGTAATAATCTGCTGAGGTATTGAAGTCTATTGGAGTCTGTCTCTGTGAAAACGCATTAGTGGTATTTAAATGTAATCATCACTGTATTGTATTGAATCATCAGTACAGTACTGAGGCTGTGTGAGCAGCACCGACAGTCAGGGAACCCTCAGCCCCTCAGCTGCAGCTCATCAGCCTGACAGCCTATGAAACGTGCCTCTCCAGACGCACGGCGGGAGCTCAGCCCATTACACAGGCGGCGATGTGGAGGTCAGTCACATCCCAGCGACGCGCAGAGCAGTTTCCCCCCTGAACCTGAGCTCCGTCCCCGGCTGTCCTCCTCTTCCCCCTCCTCCTGTCACCCACGGACAGGACAGCTCTCTGCTTTCGGATCCCTCATCCACGCAAGTCACGTCTCGCTGCGTGGTAGAGAAGTGTGCCGTGTTCTCCGTGTGGCAGGCAGCAGGCAGCAGGCAGCAGGCAGGTGTCCCGGCGCGTCGCTGTCGTCCGTCCGGTCACCGGACAGTCGCTGCTGCGCGGAGCTGAGCCGCACTGTTGCTCCGCTGTCGCCGCTCCGCTCTGCAGCAAAACCGGGGGGAGCTGGAGATGCCCCGGTGCTCCGTCCAGAGGTAGGTGCCCACAGCTGCTGCCCTGCATGGGTGCAGGAGGAGGGGTGGTGGTGGTGGTGGTATTGGAGGTGTGCGTGTGTGTGTCTATGTGTGTGTGTGCGTGCGTTATTCAGCCCCATTTGATCAGATAAGGGCTCCGAGCAGAGTGTCCTCTGCGGAGAGCTCAGCACTGCGGCTTCCCGCATTAGTTTTTGGAATATTTCATTGAAGCCATGATGAGGGACATGAGACACTGAGCTGTGACCTTACTGTGGAGACCGAGGATGACATTCAGCAGAGGAGGGTTTCCCCCAGAGGATTCACCGTCTCCATAATGACTCAAGTTTTTGCTGTTTAACCCACTAATGCAGCTCATGACTCAGTTCAGCTGAGCTGTCACTCAGGCTCAACTGGTAACAGCTACAATATGAATGATATTATAGTGATATGACATTAGAAATAACTTGAATAACTTATTGAAGCTACTGTATGTATGTCAGAAATATCATGTATGAATATGATCTTATAATAACATGCACATAAGCTTCAGTATAAAAGCTACATATTGAGGTTTGCATGTTTCCTGGTGCAGCGTCTCTTTTGTCTGCTGCTGCTGCTGCTGCTGCTGAGTGAGATGTGGTGACTCCTGATGTGTGTCGTCCTGCAGCCTGAGGGATCCCAGTTAGAGTACGCAACACCAGCAAACTGTAAATCAGACAGAAAGCCTCCAGTTCTGTGCCTGTAATGGGATCAGAATAGTTGATAATGGACAAAGGGGGGAGGGAGGAAAGTCTTTAACCTGTGAGTTGAGTTTTAAAGCTATGTTTTTTGTAAAAAATCTTCAATCTCTCTCTTTCTCTTTCTCTCTGTTCCTGTCTTTCCGGGTGGACAGGTTAGATTCCAAGTCAACACATCACCCACCCTCCTCCTCCTCCTCCTCCTGCAGGCTGCACACACTCGTCCGTCTGCCTGCGTCCATCTAACCAGCAGCAGTGAGGACACACAGAGCTGAGCAGTCCTGCACGTGAGACTGTGTGTGTGTGTGTGAGAGAGAGAGAGAGTGTGTGTTTGTGTGTGTGTGTGAGAGAGGGGCTATAGTGTTGACCGGGCTATGAGTGCGTCTCAGAGGGAGAGCTGCTGTTGGATGCTGAGTTGAGCAGAAGAGGAGAAGCTGAGAGAGGAGAGGAGAGGAGCAGTCGTCATGGGGCTCGGTCAGTCCAGCAAGGCTCCGGTGACGGACGACACCGATGAGGGTGAGTGTTAAAGAAACACCAGAGACAGATCCTTTTCTTCATTTCATCATTTATCTGTTTATCACGGTTCAGACAGGAGGAAGGTGAACTAAAACAAAGTTGGCACAAAGTTGTGAGCATGAATTCGACTCTGCTGGCCTCATGTCAAGGTGTTTTTTTTGTTTTTTTTTATGCAGCCTTGTGTGAAAGAAGCTTTTTCTTCCTCTGTGAAAAGATGGAGAGCACTCAGAGGAAACGGTTGGACGGATGTGATGCTAATTAGGGTTGTCATTAGTCTTCTTCCTCAGAAATAGGAAAGAGGGAACACCCCTTGTTGTAGCCACAGTTTTGGATATTTATGCTGAGACAATAGAAAAGTTGTTTTCCTGAAACTAAACTCATGTGGACGTGTTTGTCTACTTCAGATTTTGGTGTTTGTTTTGATGATAAATGTGAATTATTTGAATCTTGTCGTGATATTTTTCTTATCAGTTCAATTTTTTTTCCCCAGGACTGTGACCATCAAGGTCAGAACTGGCAGAGATTATTATTTTGATTGGCAAAGTTGTCGGTCTGAATTTATTTCTTGTTTTTGTTTGACCTGAGTAGATAACACACCATGTGAATTTATTGATCTGTGTCAGTCTTTGAAATTATTTCCCTCCTGGCTTCGCCTCAAGGACCTCGAAAAAGTCAGAGCTGCTGAGTATGAGTCAGTGATTTAGTCAGAGCTGAGGTGGTTTTTCCCTTCGCTGTATAGGTTTGGTTCTTTGACATACAGTATAATGTTTGTTTTCAGCTCATAATACTCCCATTAATAGTCATTATAATTGTTTTAGGATTTGTTTGTGTGTGTGTGCTGACTGAGAGATGAATTTCATCAGCGTGTGACAAACTAAAGGTTGTATATTTCACCCTGCCTCCCTCTAATGAAATCCATATCTGTGGTGTTTTCTTTACACTGGAGGCAAAACCGCTATCAAAGAGGAAATCATTATTCATGGTTAACCCTGCAGCTTAGTCATCTCAGTGTGTGTGCTTCTGCTGCTGCTGCTGCCGCCACCGCCGCCGCCGTTCTGGAAATGTCAGTCACAACCGAGCTGCTGTGAACTCTGGAGTTAATGGAACAGTTGCACCTTCTCCCTTTTGCTAAACAGCGTGGGCGATTTCACAGAGGGCACGAGGGAATAATAAACAGAGACGCGGCGTTTTGAATGAGAATTAAAAAAAAAAAAAACAAACGAAAAAAAGCTCAGTGGAAACACAGTAATCCCCTCGCTGATGGAGCTCAACGTCACAGACGGGCAGGACTCTCCTTTTTGAGGTCACACCAACCAGACAGGTGCTCCTCCACTTTATTGTTATTGTCTGACGGTTGGTAATATCCCCCGCCTGACTGCTCTGTACGTTCTGCAAAGACTCCTGGGAAACGAGAGAGACAGAGAGATAACTGGAGTCTAAGGCAGAAAAATAAAAAGATGGAATCAAAACTGAGAGGAGGAACCAAAAACCAAAGTTATTTATTTCTAATGCTGATCGTTGACATGGAAACTGCTGCTGGTGTGAATACAAAATCTGGTTCTGCAGAGAGTCTCCAGTTTTTACTTATTACAATATTATTATTATCATCATCATGAGGGTTAGTGATCACTGCATGTTGACTGTACTGTCTGTACATCAGGCTCTCAGCCCCTTTGAGAGGCAATAAAGATGCAAATTGAATTTTTCCTCTTTCTACTTCAGGAGCGTTCAGAGTTTGCCGCGAGGTGGTATTGTTCCACAAAAGTGGAATTTGTTTGTTTGTTAATGCAACAGTGGCTTGGTTTCATAAATATATTATTCATGTAAGTTAATGCTCTGAGGTCGGGTCATGTGACAGCAGCTGGAAAACTACCTGACAGTTGGTGAGGAGAGAGAGCATTTCACTGATTATGGACTTGTCCTTTTGTTGTTGAACAGCAAAATATATGTTTTTATAATATATTTTATATTTTATACAGGAGGTGACTTCCATTATTCACCATTTGCAAAATGAGTAATGCACGGCTTTTGAAAAAAAAAACGCCCAAATGTCACTTTCCATTTGCATGAGGTAGTTTTTCAGACTATTTTAAAGAGGAACTATGCAAGTCCGGTCGGAGTGCATATTGTCTATGTGTGACGTGTATTTGTTTTCAACAAAGCCGTTGAGAAGGCAATCCATGGAGCGATATCTACTGAGGTGGGTAACGTTAACAACAGATTACGGATTACCAGGCGTGTTTGTGTCGTTATGCCGTAAAGCAGTCCATGTTTCTCGCGAGACAAGATCTGGGACACCGGGTCAGAGGCTCTTAATCTTGCTTGAGTTGGTTTTCCAGACTAAGAGAGGCTAGGTAAAAGGCAGAAGAGATTCCATTCTTCCCGTAACAAGTCATTTAACCATCGCAATAACTCTGATGTTATCAAGTTTAATTAAGGTGCAAATCTTGCATAGTTCCTCTTTAATGAAGCTTACATTTTTCAAAATTCAACCTAGCTTTTCTAAGATAAATAAAAGTCACATGACAGTCATGGTCTGTGATGTTTGATGTTTGCTACTATACATACAAAACAACTGAGGGGTAAAATTACTTTAACATCTTAACATAGCAGAAAGAAATGTGAGGATATTTCCAAATTAATGCATCATATTTGCATGGCTTTTGAATTTCTTATGGGAAACACCCACAGTTTCCAGTACATAGTTTTACAGTTCATACTCAGTTGATTTACAGAGGTGTGTGTGTGTGTGTGTGTGTTTGTGTGTGAAGGTGAACTCTGTCATGACATGTTTATCCCCTCAGAGAGTGACATGTCCCCTCGGTGCCACGGTTATTTTTTCCACTGTGTGTAACTGGGAGAGTCTGGTTAATGGACGAGCCCCGTTTACTGCTGATCGTACTTTATTCACAGGGACCCATGGGCTCTGTTTCAGTTGTCAGAGCAACTGTGTGAGCGCTGATGTTCCCACGACGGTGGGTCCTTAAGTGATTTACAGGCTTCTGTGTGAGGTAGAGAGAGGGAAGTAGAGAGAGAGAGAGGAAGAGAGGGGACAGAGTGAGACAGTACGTCCACACTGAATTGGCTGATTCTGAAAATGTCAGTCACATTTTAAAACAATAAAAGTCTGTTAAGGGAAACTGATTTATTCTGTTTGCTGGTTGGACTCTGTTTCTGCTCTGTGATCATCTCTCCTGTGTTTTAATGCAGCTACACTACTGAATCACATTGTTTATGCAAATTCATGTATTTTTGTTTCTGTCATCTTTTATTATTTATTGGACAGTAAATAACCAGGAAGCTGTGACCACTCACTGCTTGGTTTAATCTTCATTATGAGTCTATTTATATTTATTCTTTAAGGTTATTTTAATTATTTATAATTATTGGGTCTGAGTAATTCATTCCTTGGTATTTTTAACATGTTGAATGACAATAGAAAAAACTTAACGGGACTGAAACACATTGGAGCAGTACACACACATATTAAAAATAATATTTATATCTGTATTGTGTGTGTGTGTTGAGATTTATCTGCATTTAAAGATCATGGTTGATAGTATTCTGTGTTTTATTACCGGGTCATTTGTGCAGCGCGTTACGTTTTGTCATCAGGTGACACCTAGTGGCCATAGATGTTATGACAGGAGCCGAAGGGAAAAGGAGAGGGTCGGTGTGGATGGATGTGTCAACATAACACAAGGAATATGACCCATAATTAAATGTTTACACTGTAACCATGACAACAAAGACTGTGTCATGATGAAGACGTAGATATTTTTTTAATATTTAGACCCCAAGAATGTATTGTATTGTATTTGGCTATAAATGCGTCTCATATTAATGTGGATGAATTACCCATACTTTTTAATGGGTCCATTTTCGATAAATATATTGTTTAGTCTTTATAGTTATTTTGATATTATTATTTAGTGGTCGACTCGCCCAGCATTTCCTAGTTTCAGTCTCACGGACGCTGCCCGGCGGGTCATGGGAATAACGCCGCCGGATCGCTAGTTGGCATCGTTTATGGTCGGAACTACGACGGTATCTGATCGTCTTCAAACCTCCGACTTTCATTCTTGATTAATGAAAACATTCTTGGCAAATGTTTTCGCTTTCATCCTCCAAGAATTTCAGCGTGCGCGCGGAGGCTCATGGGAAATGTAGTGTGAAAACACTTCGCTGTCCAAAACTCCTCGTAGTCCCTTTAACACATTTTTTTCTAAAGCTAACAAAGTAGAGTTTTGTTTTGTGCCAACACCTGAAGTCATGACTGTGTATATACTATGTTCCTGTAACCATGACAACAGAGGTCTGGTATGCCTGTTGCCGTAGCAGCGCAATTCCAGGACCAGGACACAAAAACTCCTACTGTATGGGTCGTACAACTGAAAATAATCTATACCAACGTATTTAGTTGTTTAGTTTGTACGGCTTGGTTAAACAAAATTAATACAAATACAATTATTACAAAAAATTAATCCGCTGCTGAAAATAGTCCCCTATAAAATACAATTATTTCCTTCTGCTTGAGTTGAGTTTGCTAAACTGAACTTTAAAAAAAGAAGAACATTTAACAATATAGGCTTTTTGTGACCTATTGAGGGCTGAGATACAATTTTCCAAAGCTTGTGTGGGTCTGTGCAAAGTAAAAATGTATTTTCTTGACTGCGAAGGCCCATGTGGGTATTTCAGCAGACGTCCACAAAGCTGCCCCCAAAATGCTTGACCGCACTTGTGTGCACCCGTTATCCAACAAGGTAAAAATAGAAAAGACCTGTGTCTCCATTTTAGAGCAGATGAGTGCTGAGAGTCTGGTGCATTTTCAAATCTAGTCAACTTGTTTGTGGACAAAGAAGCTTCAGACGGACGGAGGAGAACGGTAAAGACATGGGGGGAAAAAATGACTGTAGAGTGGGCCACAGTCGTACAAAGAGAGAGAGACTCGACCTGAACGAGTACGATTAGCCTCAGTCCGAACTGATCACGACGTGTCAGTCAAATTCAAATTGACGGGCAGACGAGCTCCTCAGTTCGATGATTTCCTCACTTAGTTAAATCCACGGAGAAACTGCCAATGTGTCAATTCCACTCGTCTTAAGATTTGGATCATTACACGCTCTGTTACTGGTGTGTCCATCATTTCATCGAGCACATTAAACCGTTCACAGTTGCTGCTGCTAAAATACCACAATCTCCATCTTAATCCTCTTCTCTCTCTCTCTCTGAATTCACTTTATCTCCCTCTCTGCCTTTCATTTGACTTCTTCTTATTCTCTCTTTCTCTCTCTCTGATCTGACTGAGCCTCATCGTCACCAGAATCTACAAGTAGCTCAGCAGGAAAATGACCACGTTTATATATTCAGTGTGTGTATGTTGAGTGTATATACGCTGCCATCTTTACGTCTGTGTGTGTGTGTGTGTGTGTGTGTGTGTGTGTGTACATTACAAAGCGGCATCATCATCGTGTGGACCCTATCAGAGGTTGTGTAAACACTCCAACACAGATAGTGTGAGAGGAGGAAGTGCCAGAGATACGTGACTAACAGAGCATAACATTAACTGTCACATTCAATAGATCGAGAGTCTGCAGGCAAAATGTGCACGTGTGTGTGTGTGTGTGTGTGTGTGAGCTGTACTGTTGCAGGAGAGGCAGGTGACGCTTAAAGTCATATTTAACCAGATTAGCTTTTTTTTTTTTTTTTGGTGGATGTGCGTGAGTGTGGTCAGAGGGGTCGCAGCTGATGCATCCTCTGTCCTGGTCGTCATGGCAGCAAGAAACAAACAGCCCCATACGTTTTCAATTGGAGAAAACATTTGCTGATAGATGGAGAGAATGTGAGAGAGAGAGAACGAGAGAGAGAGAGAGATGGGGAGTTAGTTCTCTGCTCTATTGTTTGTTTGTGGAGGAGATAAAGAGTGATGGAGGAAAGGAAAGAGGAGGAAAGAGAGAGAGAGAGATGGCTGAGAAGATGAGACGTCTCTGTGTCGAGGCTTATCTGAACTCTGTGCTCTATGATGTCATTGACCTGTGGTTGCCCTGGAGACCTCAGAGCTCACGGTGAAGCTACTATACTACTGTACCTGCTCCAAACATCCATCTATTTCCATTTATAATGACTCAATCACCTGATTTTCATTTTACAAAGGTTAAAAACAAAGTCTCATCTACTGTTAATCCACCTGCGTGGAATTAATGTAATTAAAGCTTTATGAAGATTAAGAACTTTTCTTTTTAATATTTAAGCGGCAGCAAATGTGCATCTACTGTTGGTCTTGTCGGGTAGTTTCACCATCTTCTAACAGCTGGGAAGAAATTATGCTGTAATGTATTTATTTATTTCTTTTTAAACTGTTTTATTTTATATCTGATGTAATTTTCATTTTCATTTTCTTCTCTTCTTCCCTGCAGTCAATTTCGACCACTTCCAGATCTTGAGGGCGATCGGAAAAGGAAGCTTTGGAAAAGTAAGTCCATGTTTTTGTCAGTGTTTGTGCCTGTTTGTTTATTATTATCAATATTGTGATGCAATCTGAGAATATTAAGATGAACGTGTGTCACAACAAGGTGACATCATCAAAGACATTCAGTTTACGATGACTTTAGCAGCAGGAAGCAGATACTTCAGCGTTACTTTATTATCAGAGGAGAACGACTTGAACGATGAACTTGATTTCCTAAACAGCGGGCGGTGATTTTCTTGCCGATTTACGACTTGTTGCAGCTCTTCATGATTTCCTTTTTTCATAAACACACATGTTGTTGCAGATAAAACATCAGTGCCCTTTGAGTCAGTGCAGCATCATCATCATCATACACAGACTCAACGTGCAGCAGCAGCAGCTCAGAGGTGACAGCCGTGTTTACCTCCTGCTGTTGAACCCAATAGTGAAGAGTAATTCACCATCAGCACTAAGGACAACATGTTAGAACATACAGCCAACGCACGTGCACGCTCACGAGCACATGTGTACACACTGAACAGAAGCACACGGCATCAATACTGTGTCCAACAACAGATAAGCAGTCTAATCACAGTGGATGTCAAGCTGTTCAATGGGAGTCGTGATGCGATCAGGGTTCGGCTGATTAACTGTGCCAGCTGCTGCACAGATCACTCTCTTAGATCGCAGTAATCACCGGCTCATTGACGCTCACAGTGCACACACACACATACACACACACACAAGTGCAACTACTACTTTAAATATGTGGCATTTATTACAGTACATTGCTGCAGTCACTTTTTTTTCAGTCATATTGTCAAAAGGAATTAATGTTGATGTTTACGTGCAGTGACAGCGACCCACAATGCACCAGGTGTTACTTTCTGTGTTTTGCTGTGTCACATCACAGTCATTTTTTTTTAATTTCTACACTGAGTGCCATTTTCCAAGAGGTTTTATGCAATTTTTTCATTTTCAAATTTAATTCCCTCCTGCTGACATGAACTAACACGTCTAACGAACGCCGACACTAACGATGTTTCCATCTCAGAAACTCACTGGTTCTGTGGTGAACGTGTGAGGGGAGGATTAATGTCGTCATCATCGCAGAGATTAAAGAGAAATCCTGAAGTTTCCTGTCGACCTTTTCGACCTTGTTCAGTGACCCACATTTCTGGCTGTTGCAGCGATGTTACGTGTAACAAACACCCCACGTTCTCATGTGTCGTACTGAATTACACTACCAGTCAAAAGTTTGGACACACCTTCTTATTCAATGTTTTTTTCTTTATCTTCATTACATTCTACAATGTGGATTCATACTGAAGACATCAATACTATGAAGGAGCACATATGGCATTATGTAGTAAACACAAAAGTGTTTGACAAGGCAGCATGTTGTTTTCGAGGCAAATGCAGAGACTGCTTGCCGAAAAACTGTCCCTGAGGGCAACGCGCATCAGCAGTTTTGCATGAAAAACAACTCCGTCTCGTAACGTTCTGTTATTATCTCATATCGTGGTGAATGTGCAGGTCACAACTTGTCCACCAGAGCGTTTTGGAGTTGTTGGATTGTGTATTTGATGAGTTTGATGAGGGAAACCAAGAAATCCCATTAGCCTCCGTAGCGTAGCTCTGAGCAGCTCGCGGCTCTGCTCCGCCGTTCTAAAAATAGCTTGCACCGACAAATAAAGGTAACAAACCTACTGCTATGACTATAGGGATTATGGCAATGGGCCACTTTGCCAAAATGTTGAACTATCCCTTTAAATGTCATCAGAATATCAGAAATCTAAGGACGCGATACAATGGTTTTCAGTGTCATTGATCAATTAAAAGACGGGCTTCATGTGGGAAAAGTGCTATTAAATTATTACTATGAAAACATTATATCATGATCACAACTGAGCATTATATTTATCATACTGGCGTTTGTCTGGATGCTAAGAGAAAAAATACTTTGCACATCTATTTGTTGGTCAGGTGCGTAGGAGAGGGACAAGTGTCTGAGTCTGTACATTTGTTTGATGCTAAAACCATTTACTGCCTTGGAAGAACTGTGAGCACACACAGGTACAGAAATAAAACATCTTAACCGTCTGTCTGACTGGTTTTGACCTCGGCGATGAAGTAACTGAGCCTTGTACAATCTCCTCAGGTGTGTATTGTCCAGAAGAAGGACACTAAGAAGATGTACGCCATGAAGTACATGAACAAGCTGAAGTGTGTGGAGCGCAACGAAGTGAGAAACGTCCTGAAGGAGCTGCAGATCATGCAGAACCTCGAGCACCCGTTCCTGGTCAACTTCTGGTGAGTCACCGCGCTTTGAATCAGTGTTTTTGATTGTGTGGTTGTCGTGTCTGTGTGTGTGTGTGTGTCTCTAAGTTTTACCATGAAATAATCTGAGGTCATTTCTGAAAAAAAAAAGTTGCGTAAATCACTTATGGTACTTGTTGAATTCGAAGGCAGGGAGCCGTGAACTGACTTTGACAGAGTGAACTCATCCGTTCCTGAAATATTTAAACAAAAAGCTGCTGTGTAAAAATTTTAAAAAGCACACTACCGATGATTTCCACTTGAGCAGGTCATCTCCACAAAGGCTTCGGAGTTTCACACCGGTTATCACCATCAGACGGTAACAGCCGCTCAGACTCAGGCCTGGCGGTGCACTCTGTGTCACCCATTTGATTTTTACAGTGATTGCACCCTGTCCATTAAATCAGACTCTGCAACAGACAAGAGGAAAAGAGCATCAGCCATTAAAAAACAGCCTCTCACACAGTCCTGGACCGGAGTCTGCAGATAGATGCATGTGGGAAAGGTGTTGACCACTGAGGAGCAGTCTCCGTCCTCCTCCCATCATCTCACACTGTGAAGCTGCTAAAAGGAAAATGTCGTTTGCTCACCGAGCTGAACTCAGCTCTAATGTAGACGATTCTCCCGGTTGCTTCTTGTTTGTTTCACCACCTCTGGGAGGTTGACGAAGACTTTTTTTTTTCTCCCCTCCTTTTCTCAACGCTGATACGAGCCGATCCAAACTGTGAGCTAAACCAAAGATGACTCATCAGGTACTTTTAAGCAACTCGTTCATCATAATTTGAGAGCGCCAGCTTATTGCGCGCGAGGAATTGCACTTTTAAGATGGCTGATAAGTGTGGCTGGTTAACTTCCCGTCTGAAAGGCATCATTAATTCTTGATAAGAACTCCCACTCTTTAAGAGGAAGCCACCCTGCTTCTCTGTTCCAGGGGGAAAGGATGTCTCTCTCTCCACAGACACAGAATAAGAGCCACAGTCCCTGCCGTCCGGTTTTCAAAAATAAAAGCATGTGTATTCATTTATTCATTGCACTATGTATTATTTCTTCATTCACAGGTTTGATTTGAGCTCAGCAGCGCCCTATAAAAAAACCTCCACCAGCTGAACAATTAAATTAGATGATGATTTATTTGTGCAGCTCTGTTTTCCGACTACTTCCTTTTTCTTTTTACTCGTCTATCCTTGGTCCTCTGTCCCACTTTCCTCTTCACCTCTCTTCAGTTTTTCAGTTTTTCCTTTTTTGTGAGAGAGCACCACTCTGGCAGAATCAGTGGCCGCCCGTCTTTTAATTACCAATTTGAGGGAAACAAAACTAAATCCTCCCACGTTGGGAATGAATGAATTAGAGGAGAGAAAGAGAAAGAGAGAGAGAGAGGCGAAGAGGAGAGGAGCAGGGAAAAGGACAGAGTAACCACAATATGGAGAGAGGGAAGGAAAATACAAGAAGACGAGAGAGCGGAGGGGAGCGTTCAGACTCATCAGACAAACAATGCCAGTGCTGGCTTTCCTGCCTGATTGCCTGCTGCGTTGGACAAAAAAGAAGGTTGGAAGTTAATGCTTTTGGCAGCGTAAAGCCCCCCGGGTGGGGCAGTGGGGCTGGTGGTGGGGAGGGGGTGATTTCCTCCAGAGATGTGCTTGGGTCAGCGCTGCGCTGTACCCACTCGCCCACTCTCTCTCTCTGTCTCTCTCTCTCTCTCTCTGTCTCTCTGGCTGTGTTGAGTTGGCGTAAGTTATGATTGTCCTGAGGTGAATGCTCAAGGTCAGAGCCGGGGAGTGATTACCTGCAGCCACATGAGCCGCACTGCAGAAAAAACTACATGCAGACAAATCCAAGCCTTTTACTTCTGCTTCTGTCCCCCCAGCCAGCTTGTCCTCTTGTCCTCTTTTTCATCTTCTCTCACCTTTAGCTTTGTCTTCTTCTTCTTTTTCTTCTTCTTCCTGCACCTGCTTCATTTCCTTTCCTCTCCTCCGCCTGCTGTCAAGCTCGGCTCCCGCTGCAGGTCTTGACCTCAGGTGTCTACGCTCGGTGTGCAGCCGAGCAACAATGCACTCTTAAGACAGGAGCGAAATGAAAACACTTCGGCCCCTTCACAACTTATTCTCCTCTCCGTGCAAACTATTGTGTTTTAATATGGAGCAGTGATGTTGAAGAAACTGAAACTCTGGCATCAAGTCAGCGCTGCTACGGTCAGTTTATTGATGTGCCAGCGCTGTGTAAGGGGAGCCCGCCACTGGCACTGCACTGCACTGCTTTGACACAAAAACCCAGAGATCCCACGCTGTTACCGGGACGGAGAGGAAGAGGAGATGGCAGCCGGTTTATTTTGCTATTGGCTTATTCAGCCTTCATTCTCGCTACCAATTTAAAGGTGGAATAAGTGATTGTGAAAGAAAAAAAACTTGCAAGAAACAAATAAAGGCCTTCAAATGTTCCACCCACTCCAAATTCATGGACCTGGCTGCATCGCCAAGGCAACAACACAGCAGCGCAATCCAAAGGGTCTGAAAGACATCTGGAGATATAAAAAAAAACATAAAACAAAGGGAGGTAATAATAATTTCAACCAAATAAAATCCACACCCGGCTGTAATTCCCTTTTGCACAAATACCAACAACGATCTCAGTAACAACAACTCTTCTGCTACTGAAGCTTCAAACATAAACAGCTCTGAACATCTGTGCAGCAGTAATTGAACATTATTAGAGAGACACACATGTGATACTGATAGCAGCTTGTAAACCAACCATTTGGGGTTAATAATATCACAAACATGAGCAAATGGGGACATAACGATACTGATGACTGATGTTAACCATCTGAACAGGAAACAGAAGAAGCAGAACATCCTCAACCTCAACCTACAAAGTTCTTTATTTGTCATCGTTACGAGAACAACGAGGCAGCACAACATCTCTAGACAATGAGCAATAAAGTAAGAAATAGAAATACTAAATAATGATTAAATAAATAACATCATATAAGAATAAGAATTCAGTTAATTCAATGTTGATCCACTGCCAACATCCTGATGGACAGGAGCTGTTTGCCACATGATGTGTATGGATGAAAGATATTGAATTACATTAACAGGACACTAATAATTCTCCTGTATCAGGATTCATTCATTGGATTGACATATTCAAAGTGCCATAGCATTGAATTAAGACTTAATTGTAACCACAAGATCAATCACTGCACAGACCAACACACAAGAAACGACGCCTGTGATGATTTAGTCGATTATACACCAAGAAAGTTTAGTGCTTCTGTCATGGTACATCTAAAACAAGAAGAGGAACAACAAGGTGAAACTTTATGGCAGTAATATTAGAAATAGAGTATTAATGTTCATGGCCAACTTTGTCAAATTGTGCAGTTCACAATTTTCAACTAAACCTGCTTTTATCAAAATCTATTGGAGCATTCAGTCATTTCTAACCTATTCAATAGTGTGACGTAACATGGTATTGTAAATAAAAAAACATTGCATAACTGTCAAAGGGAAAAGGAGAAGAACATTAACAAAAGTCTAAAAGATTGTGAAGTAAAAAAGCTTTACTTGCTTCAGGGAGTCACTCTTGCTCTGTTATTACATAATCTTACTAATGCACTTCATTTCTATGCAGAACGAGATGTCATTCAACATTACCTCCCATTCATGTGCACGTCTTCTTTTATAAAACCACACAGTGATGACAAAGTATCCACAAAAAAGCAATGACAACTATTCTCCAAGCTTCCTTACATAAAAGCTCCAGTACACTATGTTGTATTGTACGAGCTACAGTTTGAATGAATGGCAGGAGGAGCTGAAATAAGCAAGACTACAAAGCAGCAGGAGGGAGATCTGCTTGTACCTGAGGTGTGTAACATCTGTTAACTGTGCACGTGCTCATTAATACAGCAGAAAACTAGAAAGGCAACATGTCAAGTGTGTTTGGCCTGAAGTCGAGGTGACCTGGTGAAATGGAGGAAAATCAGAGTTTGTACCGTAGGAATAAAGGTTAATTCAGACCTGTGGCTCGTTTTGCCTTGTTCAAATTCAGTGGCTAAAACAATCCAGTTGTTGCATTTTTCTTTTGGGTGGTTTGTGTTCACCTGGTAACAGTCCCAAGCTCTGGTCCAATGTTGTAAACAAATGCCATGCGCAAGAAAACTGTGCTTTCATTGGTCAGAAATATTACCTGGAACGAGGACGAGGTTACCCGGGAAAAACAAAAAACATGGAATAGAGGTTTCAACAGGCCTGAAAATTAAAACCCGACCCCATCCGAACCGCGGGTTGTAGCCCAGGCCTGGTCCGAGTCATTTGTATATATTTTCCACTAAAAAGAAAAAAAAAAAAGGAAGAAATGAAGCCGACCTGAGTCATCCTATTTTTACAGACTGTTACACTATATACAGGTGCATTTTAAATATTAAACAACCGTATTAAACAATCTCATGGAAAAGTTTATTTCAAAAAGTGAAACTACTACATTATATAAATCCATTACACACAGAATGAAACATTTAATGTCTTTATCATTTAATTTCTTTTAATTGCAATGATTATGGCTTATATTTAATGAAGACCTGAAATTCAGTATCACAAAAAAATTAAATATCACAAAAGACCAATTAAAAAAATGCATTTTTCATATGGAAATGTTGGTCTTCTGAAAAGTGTGTCCATCTATATGCACTCAATACTTAGTCAGGGCTATTTGACTTGAACTACTAATGGACTCTTCCATGATATTCTAGTTTATTGAGATGTACATGTATTTTAGCCCGGCCCATTGAGAACCATGGACAACCACATCAGCAGCGTGTCGCGTGTTGTGTCGGTTGCTGAGTCAATTACGTTCTCACTAGAAACAAACCGCTCCAGGGCTCAAATGGCCACCTCTTCCTGCTGATCTTATCCCGCAATCCGAGCACGATTGCTGATTAACCGATTTCTGGGGTTAAACGCTCCCGGTTTCGGAACAACTGCTTCAAACGAGCCAGGTCTGAATAAACCCTGAAAAAAACATCCTGATGAAGATGAACTGTTTACTGAACCTAAATGTGTCCTGAGTGGAGGTAAAGATGTAAGAGCAAAGACCTGTTAGAGTAAAAGCAAACAGTTGTTACTTTAAGAAAAGCTCACTCTCTGAAGCACTTAAATAAGACTGAGATCTCACTTCACCAACCGAGTGTAAGTGGAGTTTCAGTGTTGTACATGTTACGTGAGTGTATTGAATCCTCTTGTGTGCATTTTTGGAAGCAGTCTGTGTGTGTGTGTGTGTTTTTGCATGAGTGGCTCCGAGCATGTGAGTCCAGGGAGCGTTGGACACAGAGCGATGGGAGCTGTCAGTCACAGGGAGGTGTTTGGAGACGGGGTGGACGGGGAGGTCAGAGGGCAGTGGGCATCGATCCAACACTTCACAGTCAGATGGGCTGTGTGTGTGTGTATGTTTAAGTGTGTGTGTGTGTGATCACTAACTGCATAAACTCTTGAGCGTTAAAACAAAGTCTTGATTGACCGTTTTATTACCGAGGTTCACTGATGTGTGTTTTTTTTACGTTGGGTGAGCAGCATCCAATAGAAATATGTTGATGAATAAAACTCACTGGAGGGTTTAGAACGAGGAGGTTTAGTTAATTAAACTCACGAAGAATCATGATCAGGTGACAGAAGATGGGTCGTTACGAGGGGGGAGAAGAAGTCCTGACTAAGGAGATCAGAAATGAACCGGTGCTGGGTGATGTTCTCATTTCTGAGAGGGGATATATACAGTATTTAGGAATATTGCCAATATTACCATTACTTTTATGGAAAAGACTGAGTAAGTGAAAAAGTGTTTATTAAATTAAATTATACACTAACGTAATCAGAAAATGTGACTTCTGAGCTGAACTCTGCAGTACGAGTGTGATTTAAGGGCCATAATCTGCTTAAATCTGGTGAAATGTATAAGTTATAGGATCCGTGTCATTACCCTGTTTAAACGTGCGTCTTCACATGTCGTAGCCGTCACCTCTAAAAGCGGCAGAGGAGGTCTTTCTTTGTAACGTTACGGTACCATTAAGCCTCAGAGCCACCGCGGCTTCTGGAGACTTCCATTACCGAAGTGGCCTGGGGTGCCTCCGCCTTTTAAAAGCTCCATGCAGGAAGCTCTCCCATCAGGCCGACTGCCTGGAGGCCACCAGGAGGTCACATTGAAATGCATGTGTAGCGGAGCAGAGACAGATACCCAGAAGAAGAACGAGAGAGAGAGAGAGAGAGAGAGAGCTGTAAGACAGAGATGGAGAGAGAAACAAGAAGGAAAATGAAGGATTGATGCTGCTCGCCTTTCACCCGGGCCGGGACAGTTTACAATGTGGTGCTATCATTAATTCCTGCTTGTGTTATGTTACTTTCTTCACATCTTTTATTAGTCATGAAATATGATGTAAACGATGTCCGCCACCATGTAGCTGCTGTTGATCTGAATTTCAATCCTTCATTCTTTATTCTCAGTTTGGGGCCGTGTCCACCAAACGTGCTCTTACCTGTAGAGCTCTCTCTCTCCCTCTTTCTCTTTCGTCATAATGCTGCTGTTGCTAGGTAACAAAACGAGTCCTCTGACACTTCCGTGTCCCTGCCTTGTTAATGTAAACACTACAACGAGCGTAAAGGCCCTTACACACTGGGGATGTATTTTTTGTGATTAATTCACGGCGCATCAATATTCTTGGTTTTCATCATCATGAGGCCTTTCGCACCTGTAGACCGCAAAGGTTACACAGCGAAAATGCTGTGATAGTTAATTTTTATCGGATGCATCAACCAATCATGTTGTGTGGAAAGGAGGTACGTCACAACAATGTCAACAACCTGTGTCTCTCACCACCCTGTCTTGTTTGACACGGGACAAAAACATTACAAAGACAATGAAATGAGGTGAAGGACGATGTGTGGTGAAGCATCGCTGAACAGCTCAGCTGTCAGGACGGTGATCTGACAGGGAGCTGCTGTGTTTTAGGCAGCAGGTGGCCAACGTAAACAAACCGCTGTTGAATATGTGAGGGATAAACAATGAGTAGGTGTGTGTGATACAGGTTTAAAGCACGACAATGAAGCAAAGAACCACCCAAACTGAAACTTTTCTTTATAAATGTCACATCAGTCTTGGTTTCAAGACTGGTCTTGGCCACATTTTCAAGGTCTTGGTCTTGACCAAGGTCAAGGTCAAGGTCTTGATCTTGGTCTCGTCTCGGAATCGATTACATTTTTACTCGGTCTAACCTTACCCTAACTCCCTTGGTCTTGGTCTTGATGCGGTCTCGACCCCCTCAAAGTCTTGGTCTTGACTTGGCCTTGGGTTAGGTGTCTTGACCACAACATACCGCTGGGAGCGCCGTACGTCAGAGGATCTGTATAGAAAATAGACACTCTGAGGACCAAAAACGCCTTTGGTGGACACGGGCCTGTATTATGCATTTGGAACAGTGAGAATAACAATTTTTTTCTACCTTATATCTTTGTTTTTATTTTCAAAACCATTTTACTGAGGAGGTCAGTTCATTTCCAGGTGTATTTTCAGTATAAAAACTAGAGCTCTTCAACATATTTATCATATCAGTCACATACTCAGTCTCATTAACATAGCTGTGACCTCTGTGACCCAGAATGCACCTGTGACACACACCTTAATAAGCAGCATTTTCTAATTGACTGTGACAGCGGTGGCATCCGTCCAGACGAGACTTCATTCATATTCAAACACTCTCTCCGAGTATCATGTCACAGTTTCAGAGCGACTTCAGGGGCTTTTGTATTGTCATAGGAGACCAATTTACACTTTAACTATAGTGGAGAGATATTGCTGCTGCTGCTGAAATAGCATAAAAACTGGAGGCTTCAATTAGCAGCAGGGCGGTCGGCCCCAGAGGGACGGAGCTGATGTGCAGCTTTAACACCTAATACTGTTTGTGTAGCACATTCAATTATTATTAACAGTAATAATATGAGCTTAGGCAAAAGAAGAAAAAAGGTGCTGGTGTGCCTCACTCTGTATATATGTGTGTTTTTACTTCGGCCGTCGACCCTCTTTATAGACCACAGAAGAGACTTTACTGTGGCTGCCATCTCGGCTCTGTGACGACGAGTGGGACAGAAAAAAACAAAACACTGGAAACCTCAGCCGAGCATGAGAGCTAGTTTTCTACTCGATTAAACTGGTTTCACTGGGGCCTCAAGTGGCCCATCGAATCAGTAAATGGACTCAAGTGTCGCTGTTTCACACCAACACAACCTCCTCATCCAAGTAATCCAGTAGCTACATGTGTTTAAGTCATAATAAACCTGCTTTTTCCAATATCTATCCTGACTTTTTTTATTCTAACCCCGGTGAGGTTGAGTTATACTTTACAGAAAGTGATAAATTAAACACCGACAGCTGTTCTGCAGATGTTGTTCTGCTTTATTTTAGCAGATAAATACCAGCCCATTAAAACATTGGTACCAATCTTCAGTATCATCATCCTGGGACATCCCCAGTAAAGTTTAATTAACAAAAAGTAATTATACCCAATGAGAGAAAGTAATTACCGGTAATAATGAAATGGGACCAAATTTAAGAGATTAAGCATGATTACATTTAAGATTAAAGCCTTGAATATTCAATAAAAAAAAAGGAAAATGTCTCATTGTATAGATTATATGCAACGATTAAATAAATAAATAAAGTGCAGTTTCTCTGGAGGAAGCCGGTGTTTCTCTGCCAGGAAAAAGAACAATTAACGTCCACGTTGTGCCTCCTAAACGCTTGTGACAGCAGCCGCTTTTCCACCTTAACTAACTCTGCTGGGTTAGAGGTATTTACATTGGAGGTGTGTGTGTGTGGTGTGTGTCTGAGAAAGAGAGAGGTCTGTTAAAAGAGAGAATGAGCATCAGACACTAAGATGAAATGATTGATAGTTTGGGGGTAAACACAGTCTGCTGTCTGTCTGCTTTCTCTGCCGTGGTTTGTTTTGAGCTTCGGTTATCACAGTTTGGATTATTAATATTTCACGCACATGTTCGGCCTGTTATATATTTTTTTAAGTTCATTTTTTACACAAACTTGGACTTGGATATATTGCACTTTAATGAATGTTTAGCTTTTGTATCATGGAATATTGTTTTCTACAAACTAATATGTCTATGTACATGTATGATTGATTGATTGATTGATAGACAGAGGCAGGAGCAGTGCATTATGAAATATGAATTGTTTGACCACATTTGAAGATATTTGTGTTAGCCCCCCCCACAAATAAACAAAAAAACAAACAAACAAATCCTGAATCAAAGCGATCTGTAGCTTTGATATTTAAGAGAATGTGATGTTAATATGACGCCTGTTTGATCTCAGCTTCCTCTCTCTCTGTGCCAGACTCAGTGTTGTATCATTTTCCAACACCCTTCCTCCCTTTTTCACTCTCATGTGCACACACACACAAACGCACACACACACACACATTGATCCACTCTGTTGCTTCAGTTATCACTGCCTTACATCTAACAGCAGCAGCAGTAACTTTGATATTTTCCAGATTCAAATCTTTGAAGACTCCTTATACAAGTCCACTCCTCTGAATGTGTGTGTTTTTTTTTTTTTTAGGTCATTTGGTTTCTTTTATTCATTCATTATTAGCTGCAATACAATAAATACACAATTTATGTGTGTATTTTAATAAATAAATATCTAACAATGACAGAAGGTGTCAGAAAAAAGGACGGATCAGGTTCATAGGCCGCGGCTATAACTGATTGAACAATGAAAAATTCTTCAACTCCAACTTTACTTACGTAAGCAAATGGACATAAACAAACATTATACATACACATATTTGCATATGTGCATATACACATGTTGACAAGAACTAGCTTGCAAACATACGTACATACAGCACATACATCACATACAGGTGCTTTTTTAAACATCTGTATTAAGGACACCATTTCCTTAAGTATTTACCATAGACTGTAAAAAGAATGGACGTAGCGTCCGTGACGTCACCCATTGGTTTTGGGGAGTCGTTTTTGTGACTCAAATATGGCGGCCTGAACAGCGCCATGTTGGATTGGCCGGCCGAGAACCCGCCCACTGGCCTCGAAGCAGCCTGTCTCCGGAGCTGCTCGGACCTGTCACTCAACGTTTCCGCGCCCTAATTGGTCAGAGTTTTAACCTTATAACAGTAAAACTGTAGAGTTAAAAAAAAATTCACCCCCCTCAGAGTGTGTGCGGGGTAGAAACTATCGATTGAGACGAAAAAACGTTCTGACACCAGGCTTTTAACATGTTTACTGAGGATGTAAAGTCGGCGATTTTAACATGGGGGTCTATGGAGAATGCTCCCTTCTGACACCAGCCCCCAGAGGAATTCGAGGGGATTGCAGTTTTTTGAACGCGGAAGTGAGCTTCACTTCTCAGACCGACAACTGCCCCCTTGGTATTCACCCTTTCTTTATTTTTTGTACTTTCATCAAATGGACTATTTAAAATCTGCTGAACACTTTTAATTTCACTTGTTTTTCTGTTAAAAGCTCATGTAGCAGAGCAGAAACATTGAGTTATACAGTAAGAGGGCAGTACAGTGTAAGTGTGTGTGATGTGTGTATTGTCATGTTGCCCTGTGTGACTTTGGCGAACGTGTGAGCGTCTTCAGGACAGGCATGTGGGAGATAGTCTTTCCAATCAGATGTTAAGTGGTCTCAGCATTATCTGAGCCTCAGCAGACAGTTTGGAGTCAGCTCAATCAATCCCCATCTATCCAGAGCAGAAAAGCACCAACTCCAGTTTATTGGAGAAGGAAGGGAGTTCACCAACGTGGCAAAAAAATAAACTGCTCTTGGTCATTGAGCTTTGAGTCTGAGCCAAGATGGATGGCCCTGGCAAACATCTGCCGCTAGAAACCTCAAGTCGGAAGTGTTTAATGAAACTGGAGCCTGTGTGTGTCTGTGTGTGTGTGTCGCTCAGGAAGAAGGGCGGCCGCCTCCTCCAGATCTATGGAAGATCTGAAGTTGCAGATGTAGGACGTCGTGTTGCACACAGCTCACAGTGCCGTGCTTTAGGCCGTGCCAGGAAATGTTGGCTGGTGCAAAAAAAAAAAAAAAAGTAAATCACTTTTTGCATAAATTAAGTTTCTTGTGGGAGAGAGACTAATTAGCTCGTCGTTTAGAGCAGGGTGGGGCGGGGGACTAAAAGCACGGCCCCAGCAGGACGCAGCCACATGTAAAACCACTGATGATTTGTGCAACAAACCTCTTAAACGGTGACACACTGGGCTTTCTGTGCAAGTCAGTGTGTGTGTGTGTGTGTGTGTGTGTGTGTGTGTGTGTGTGTGTGTGTGTGTGTGTGTGTGTGTGTGTGTGTGTGTGTGTGTGTGTGTGTGTGTGTGTGTGTGTGTGTGTGTGTGTGTGTGTGTGTGTGTGTGATTGATGGATGAATAGACGGGAGGACTGCAGAACATCCCTCACACACTAATGGATGACTGATGAATGAGCAAACAAATAACTGGCTATGTACAGTATGTACTGAACGCGTGAATCACTAAGCACAGGGAAAATAAAAGACATTGACAATGACTTAAGATGATATTTAATTCATAAAAAAGTAAGTGGCTTTGACTTTGGCGCTTCACATCTGCAGACAGTTGTGTGTTTCTTGCCAGATCTTTGGCCAACACACTGATAAAGAACATTTAATAGGTGTAATGGTGCTTAAATAGGCCACATGACCTGGAAGCTATTGAGCAAAAAAGCTAATATTTACACTATGAAATATATTAAGTATATGAAATAATAAATAATGGAGTGTTAAAATGCAGTGTTAAAATATCTCACAGAGCATGTGTAGCACTATGGTCCTGCACTGGTTTGGAATAGTGCACCTCAAAATCATCAACTTATAATGCGCACATGAAGCGAGCTGACATACCTTCAACATGTGTAAACAATGAGCCAGAGCGCTCTGCCATCCTATTGGTCAACGTCAAGGTTCATGTCGTAGGAGATGTCAGACTAGGCAAAGTAATGCAAAACATTTAACATGCTAGACTTTCCGTCAGGGCGTTGTAGAGTGTCTTTGATGCAAAATTGCTGTTCTTCAGTTATGTTACACAACATGTCCGTTGTTCCCGACATTCAGAATCGGGCCTGATGCTGGAAATTTGTCGGCCATGACAAAATCATATGAAAATAAAAAACAGCAACAGTCTAAACCCAGAGAGAGAAAGAGAGAGAGAGAGAGAGAGAGAGATATGTCTGTGCAGTTGCAGATTTATAAATAAAGGTGTGGTTGATATGATAGGAGTCGCTCAGATTCTCAGTAACACTGTACAGGTCGTATGATGTCAGGTTAAGAACATCCGCTGGTACAGTATAATCCATTTGTCGACCATTAATGCAGATCGGAGCAGAAATTATGTTTTCTGTCGTCACCATCCTCATTTGCTTTTTTGGGGCGTTATATTTACGTATCACGTGGGCCTGAAACTTTACTTCTGCAGCTCTGCAGTAAATAAAAACAGAAAGTTTCCTCAGACATGAACAAAAACATAAAACAGACAAATGACAAAGAAAAGTAAAAAAAAAAAAAAAAAAGTTCCTCCACTCTTTCCAAAGTCTATACCGGCGTCTCACGGCTGCTTCCTCAGCCTGGTGGCCTTGAAGATATGATAATGAGTGTTGCCTCGGGCATGACTCAAGTCAATATGCAGGTGCTCCCCTGTGCACGGAGTGATGAGCGTGAAGAGTGATAAAGAGCGGAGCAGCCATCCACCCTCAAAGACCGTGGGAGGCTCCAGAGGTTGAAGCTCTCATCGTGACATCATGGGATCCAAACGCTGATTCTTCATTTTTTTGTTCTTGTCAAAACCTTTTTGTACCGAGGTCTCATCCACTGTTTTATATAAATGCTGATTTGCCTGAGGTGCACAAGCCTGACATGAGTTCAATTTCTGCTTGTCATCCTCTTTTTTTTATTTTATTATTGCTGATGGGTAAAAGAGTTGCATCGCCAATGTTGCAGCAGAATCCAGAAAGTTAGACGCCCACGCTCTTGCAGCATGGCTTCACACAACTCAAAATAAAACATGTTTTGTGCTATTTTCATCTTCTGGAATCCCTTCTACTGTTTTATGGTAAATATGTGATTCTTATTTGTGGCTGTCACTGCTCCTTCCTCTCCTCCTCTCGTTTCTTCTTCTCGCCATCACCACTGTGTTTTTCCTCCTCGTTCTGACTATTACATCACTCTCTCCCTTCCTCCCGCTCCCCCCCGGCAGGTACTCCTTCCAGGACGAGGAGGACATGTTCATGGTGGTGGACCTGCTCCTGGGAGGAGACCTGCGCTACCACCTCCAGCAGAACGTCCACTTCTCGGAGAGCACGGTCAAACTCTACGTCAGTGAACTGGCCCTGGCTCTGGGATACCTGCGCTCCAAACGCATCATACACAGGTGAGTCACCTCCTTTTGTTTTATGATATAGTTCAATACACCGAGGTTTGTTTCATAAAATGTACTAATGCAGAGAAGGGTTATCCGAGAGCACGTGACAGAAATAATCTCCTCCTGCTACAGTCTGTGTCCTCCTTCTGTCTCTCTCTCATGGTTTTCTCACCACCACCACCACCACCACTGACTTTAAACACCAGACGCCCCGTTGTTCTTTTCTCCTTGGCTGTCCACTTCTATATTATTCTGTAATATGACTGCTCCAGCGCTGTGCAGAAAGGTCAAGCTGTCTTGACATGAAGGTCACACCTGACACAACAGTTTACCTCGAGCTGCAGATTACGGCCATCATGAAAAGCACCAGTTCAGTCTCTCTCTGCTTGCTGTGTCAACGCCTGATCTAATTTGTAAAATGCACGTTAAGTGCTTTTTAGGCAGAAAAAATATCTGCTGCTATGGCAGAGCCACAGACTTGCAAGGCCAAGAGAGACATGGCTACAGCCCAATGTTATTATTTTAAGTTATTGTGCATCTCAAAGAGCTCGGTACAGTATATCGTGTTACAGCCGATGGTGCTGCCAATACACATTGAATAATAATACTGAGTGAAAGAAAAGTTGAAAACGGGCTTTCTGAAGGTACTAACGCACTGAAACTTCCTAATTTATATGACATAACAGGCTCATTCACACGGTGACAGAGGAGATAAGATAAACATCTAGAGCCACCCTGTCTCTGTAAATATATTATAATCAGCTCTGCCAAATCCATTTTGGAGGAAAAGTATTCGGTGCAGTTTTTTCGCTCCAGCAACTGTGTCATTGTTATTGTCACTGCAAACAAGTCAAACTCAGGTCGTCAGTGTGGGTGGTTGTACAAAGCACAACGTCCAGGGTCTGAGTCTAATTACCCATGTGATGTGTTACCACAGGAACACATTGGATGTGTGGTGTCAGTGTGCAGCTAATTTCTAATTTCTCATGTGTTTTAGACAGAAAACTAGGGATGCACCATGACTATCGTACAGATAATTATCCGCCCGATATTGTCTGATCAGAGTCTGATAATGACATTACCAGAGCCAATTATAATTAGCTAACGTTGCCTTGATTTTCCTCATTTTCAGTCAGTCTAAGTTGATTTGAAACAATAATAAATGTTGATTTTTGAAGAGTCATAACTGCTGTTGATTACAGTAGTGATGTCGGTTATATTGTTTGGTTAAGTCAAAGGCAGGGCTATAAAGTTGAATTCATCTTTCGTCACTCCATCGTACCCTTTCTTAACCTCAGGTGTGTGTAACCATTAAAAATGTTATTTATTACCAGTATTGGCATTGGATATGAGAAGCAGGAAGTTATCAGTATTGGTGAAAAATAAAATCCTAAAAAATATATCTTTATTTATGCAACATATTCAGATTCAGCCTAGAAACAGATGACTACTGGAACAGTGGACGCTGAAATTAATCATATGACATCAACAGGTCTTTCCTCTGTGGAGGTGACTGTGCACAGTGTGTGTCACTGAATCTCTAAGCAAAGTGAGAGATGCGTGTCTGACACGTGTCTAACGCAGCAGCGTGTGTTTGCTTTGACTCGTTCACATGTGTGCTGAAATGAAAGTCAACATGTTTCCCCAGACAGGGCAGTGTGTGTTTCCAGACTCAGACCAGATGTGAGTGCATACTGTATGTTGTTAACATGGACACACAGAAGTAGGGCTTTATTCTCACTATGCTGTATTATATACAGTATATTCTACCAGTGGTTAGACTTGTCCTTCACTGTGGTGACCGAGCACAGACGTAAACGTAGCAGCTGCAGCTTTCTTAGCTCAAGATTAACAGGCGACTTTACTGCAATGGAGAATGCTAATTCATCAACACCTCCTGATAACTAATTACACCGTTTAATATAAAGTAGACGACTTGCTCTTGTCCACGTATCAGAGCGCCACGAGAGGAGAGAGGGAGAGAAATAAATTGGAAAAAGATTATTAATTTCCTCATTCGCTCAGTCCACAGAGACATATGAATATTTCAATTATGTTTTTCTATCTTAGCGCTGGAGAGGACAGACTTGCCACTCGATGTGCAGGTGTTGGGGCTGTTTGCTTAGATGGAATCAACATCTTTTCAATCTGCATTCATTAGCTTCAAATAGAAAGAGGAGCTGAAAGTAACTCTCAGCTCATCTCTATGGAAATTGAATTTATAATTTCCTTCCTCAGATGTGGACGTGTTGACTCTGTTGAAGCGAGTGCACTTAATGCCCTGGGAGTGTGTGTGTGTGTGTGTACGTACTGTATATGTCTATATGCATTCTCCTTCCGTCGGTCTTTCAGGGTTTTGATGATAATGAGGAAAATGATGATGATGATGATGATAATGACATTAATCGCATGCAACATGGCGATTACGTGCGTAATTATGTAATTGACGAGTTTGATCATGGTTGTGACAGGAGACGGTTGGCGCTCGTTTGGTGTCCATACTCGTTAAGCTGAGCTTGACTTAATCAGGAAGATAAACATCTCCTCTGAAAGGAGGAGAGCTCAGAACAAACTGATGCACAAATATTACAATCGACAAATACATCACGCAAAGCAGTCATCACACACACAGACACACACACACACTGTGATGACAACACTCAGAAATAATATTAAACTTTAACGTCCCTGTCTCTTAACTTTTACAACTCAGTGAGGTGAATTATACTGGAAACTAGAGATACTGTGAGAAACCTTTAAAACTAATTACTGCTATTCTGTGATCTAGTGAGATAGTCATTTATTCAAAGTGTTAATTTACTCTGAAACTTATACTACACGTTTAATATACTAAAAAAAAGAGGAAATTTAAAAAAGTACCCAGTCAAAGCTCCCAGTGGTGAGTACAACAGCCACCTCGATTAATAAACTGGATGGTACTCAAGTAAATGTTAAAGCAAGAGGCAACAGAATGGGGGATGTGGGATATTTCCATAAGATAGTGATAATTGTACAGTGAATAATGGATATAATAACATATTTATTTGTGTTGAGAGGATAAACAAACTTGGTTCCAATGAGAATCAAAATCCTGTTTAAGCATAACGGTTTAACGGTGCACCTGAGTTTGACATGTTCTTCAATATTTTTTAATTGATTATATTTCCAAAGAGCTCTGAGGGTTGTCAAACAGTAGTTACATAGTGAATTTGATATAAAACATGTTATCGTCAACATAGAAACCGACATATCAGCCGTGAGTTGCAGGGGAACCACTGTTTATTCTCATGGGACGGCATCATTTCTAACTTTAAACCTTTAAACCGATGGCCAAAAATAGAGTTGGTGGGTCCCACCTGAGCTCCAGACGGAAACACTGTGACACATTTTTGTTAAACAGAAATTTTAAATTCTGGAATATGAAAAAAAGTTGTTCTTATATCTTTTAAACTGGTTGGACATAAGTTTTGGTATAGCTGAGGTCAGGGTAAAGATCTTTTCTGGCCTTTGCCTTATAATAACAACAACAAACAACCATCTCTGTGTTTAAGTATTGCTAATTATTCTCAATAATGAGGTCTTGCCTCATATGCTACCTTATGACAAATATGAAGTATCTCAGGGGAGTGGAGGGGTTAACAACAGGAGTTCAGCTCATCCTGACAGAGGCTGGGTGGAAAATAAGAGGGCAGCATCATCATGGGGTAAATAAACCTCTGAACATCAAGTGTGACGCAAGTTAGAGGCTAATTTACCTCATTAAGGTTATTAAGTGGTAGAGGGTTTTACAGGTGACTTTCTGGGGACAACGGATGGAAATTAGCCTTTGGCTACACTCCGGCTTGCTTACATTTTATTCCTAGTGAAGAAATGTTCATTAGCATGCACTGTCCCTCCCAAATAAACTAATAATAATAATAACTTAAGAAATAGGTCTCTAAGTGTTTACAATGTGCATTGTGTTGAAATCGGAGAGAACGTTATACTGTTAATTGGGTATTTTTCATTGTTTTATTCATTATCTGTTTGATATTTGTTGGAATAAAGTCTAACGAGCAGTCAGACGGTCTGACAAGATCAAGATGAAGAAGAACATTTGAGTCTGATTATCTAGATTAACTAATTTATTTCCAAGGTAAAACTGAAAGAGAGAGCCGAGATCTGAAGTGGTGAACTAATGGATGAGTAGCTACAGGGAGTTGGGTTTATTGTGAGAACTTTCTAAAAACATTTTTCTTTTCAGATGTTTTTGATTAACCTAAGTGGATCCGTGTGGTTTTAAATAAACTCATGTCTGAAGTCACTGTTTTTGTTGTATTATGTAAACCAGACAATCATCTTTACTTTACCATAACCGTGTAGCCAGTAGCAATAATCTTGGATCGCAGTTCTGTTTCCTATGTGTTTGCGTGTGCAGTTCAGTTGTGTATAGTGTATTAAAATACCGTAGTTTCATCATAGCAGTCGTTTTGTAATCGTTTTGTTGCAAGGGAAAAACACATCATGTTCAGAAATATGATCTGGACTCAGAGGTGTCATGTATCTCATTCAGCCTGATTCATGGTCGGTTTGTGTTTTTAACTGTAAACTCTCTGGGGAGTCTGAATTACTAACAACAGAATGAGTCTCAATTAGACGACACCTTCAGAGACTTGATGAGTCTCTCCAAACAAGTGGAAAGATAAATGGCAGACGTGTGACAGGGGAAGAGTTTTTTTTTGTGTGTGTGTGCGTGTGGTTGTGTAGATTTGTGCGTTACGTTTACCTCACCGCAGACTCGTTGACATCAACACCACTTATCTCTGACTGAATCCTCAGGTGCATTTCGGCGCCTCCTGGAATCCGCGTAATGGAAATTCGTACATGTTGTCTGCCAGCAGACACTCTTAACGAGTCAATATGCCTCAGTGTGTTATTTAGGGAATATATACTGCACATTAAAGTGGTTAAGGGACTAAATGTTCGGCTTCTTACAGACATGCCTCAGCTGCCAGTTAAAGCGATGAACGATGACGATGGTTGAATCTCACAGCGAAACATGGCCTGAGGCCTAAAATCAGCTGAAAATGCTCATTAATTTAATGAAATACAACATTTATGCAGATATTTCTTCTGCTACTGCAAAGTGTGTTCCTCTACCAATCAGTCTACAGAAGCTTGGATTATGCAATACGGTGTAATTTGTGTTGTTTGGCTTTCAGTTTTGTTTGTTTGCTGTTGTACAAAGAGGGAAACAGTGGTTTAATGTGTTGACAGGTAGCCCTGTCAGTCTGACTCTTTGAAGTCACTGTTGAATAATAAATAATGGGGCGGGTGATATTTATAATTGACTTGTTGAAAAGACCAAATCCACATTTAACAAGTGTTGTTTATGTCATTTCATTTCACTGTAGTTGATTTTGACTCAGTCTCACTCACATTTACAATCCTACTGCTGTAAATACTTAACTGGAGCAAATGTGTGTTAATCCACCGCTGAAAATAGTCCCTGCCCAGAATACTCAACTTCACTTTGAACCGCCTAAACCTGTTTGAACAAGTTTACCACCATTCCCAGAAGATTACCAGGGATCCACCGAAAGGAAAGTTCTTGGCTGAAACACAGAAAGAAATGTATTTATTTATGCCAATTTTGTACCATTGATGTTATGGCTGGGACTCTGTGTACTTACCTCACTAAAGTCAAGGCGTTACAGTTGAATAACCTAATATTCATGCTTTTCAAAGAATTAATCAAATTCAAAACTGTGAAAGCATTTATCAGACCTAGTCAACCAAACCGAACCTTGGCCCCGAGCTGCAAACACCATGTGGATGAGAGCGGGGCAGCTGATGGGAATCACAACAGCCTGTTTCGCTGTTAAAAGTCTTTCGACCAAAAATGCATCATTTGGCCACTTTCGGTGCATCTGTAAAGATTACATAACCCATAGAGTTTTTCATCTGGATTTGAAACAAATGAGCTTCAAATGAGCTGAGTTCAGACAGAATTGGGAGACAGACTAACACAAAGTTGGTGCTGGTCTTGCTGTGCAGTCTATTTAATCTGGTTCCTCATGTGAAGTGCACTGAGATCCAGCTGTTGCAGCTGTTGAAGCCAAGGAGGAGGATTCTCCTCTGCAGCTCTGATCTCTCTCCTCCACCTCCTTTCTCACACAACACGAATATAAAATACCTTTCCCATCATAATCTCACTCAGTATTTCTTCCCCCTTTTTCCCTTCTTGTGCTATTTTCTCCACCTACTGTACTTTTCTTTTTTTTTATTATTCCTCTCCCTCATCCTCATTTCTAAGTCTCAGGCTGCTCAGCGTCTGACTCCATCTCTGAGGGAGCTGCATCTCTGTTTCAAATAATTTATTTGATCCTTCATCCTCTTCCTCTCTAGAGGCCTTTAACCAAGCTGCCAAAAGGGAATATGGTTTTAATTCACCTATCTGGTTAATTGAAGGTGAAGGAACAGTCTTGGTGGGTCCTCTCTTAAAATGATAAGATGCTATAGAGAGCTGCAGATTGTACAGAGGAGGAGGACGACGAAGTCATTACTCTTCCTCTCCATCAGCTCCTCGAAATGGCGAGCGTTTGTCATGTCTTCAAGTGAACTATTCTTTATTCATGGAGTGTGTTAATGTTTTATTTCCTCGCAGAAGTAGAAAAAGAAGAACCACGAGGAAGCGGAGGGAGGGCAGGAGAAATTATACGCTCATATTTCATAAATGCAGATTAAGGTGCCAGCTGGTGCCAGCTCTCTGATTTCCACCTCGAAATGGTGAATCGAGTGTTATCGTTGTCGGAAATCTCCCTCAGCGGCAGCGGCAGCGGCAGATTAGCTGATGGGAGGAGGTTTTATGTTCTGAACATGATAAAATGTTTACCAGCAAGTGTGCTCCAAAAAGATCACTAATTGCCTGCTTGTGTATCTAACTCACGCGCCTGAGCTGTAGAGAGAGAGATGTTGGCAGAAAGTGGCGTATTCAGCGGCGGGCCTGGAGAGAGAGAGAGAGAGAGAGGGTGGAGGGAGGGAGCTGACATTTTTTGTTAACGCTCCTCGAGTGTTTCTGACGCGGTGACTCTTTAGTGCCGACCGGCTTCTTTCTCTCAGTGTCTGAGCGCCACTCTCCATCTCCATCCCCCGGAAATCAGCTCCAAATTAGACTGTGGACTTGTCATGCTCAACTTTGTCAAAAAAAGAAAGAAACAAAAAAAAAAAGTCGCACTCGGTACGTGTCAATAAATAAGAAATGAACATCTAGACTCCAGAGAGATGAGCTGCTACAGTACTCACACGCAGCATGTCTATCCATGTGTGTACACACGGTGACTGAGACACACACACACGTGTACAACACATCTCACATTTGTCAGAGTTGTTTTTCTCTAAAAGGACTCCTCCTCCCCTTTCAAAACGAGAATCTCAAATCCAAAACATTAAATACCTTCTGAGGCGCCGGTGTTTATTTTGTTCACTCTGGGCTACTGTATAAAACATGGCTGACTGTAGAAGACGACCTGGGCTGTGCCCCAAATCACTCACTCACTACTCACGATATAAGGGAATTTTATATAGAGGACTATATAGTGAGTTTATTGGTAAAATGGAAAGGAAAAAAAAGAAAACATTCGGACACGACTTCACCGTACGGTTAATTACATCATTTACTGTCGCACAATTAAAACGTGCCAGATCAATATCGTCTGGTGGGTTTTCAAAATAAAAATATGCATTATAGCATATATTCCTTGGTTAGTGACCATCGGCTTTACACTACATGTACCATGCTGCGTTGTGGAATACAGTGAGTCCACTATATAGGGTGTAATAACTCTCACTATTAGGCCTGGATGATATCAGCAAAATGTGCGATGACACTGATCAACATTGTAATGGCGATACGACTTGCGATACATAAGCAAATATCCAGGTGTGTATATAAACCATACAGTTCCTGTGTCTTTCTAAAAAGACAAACATCATTAAGTCGACTAAATACAAGAAGTCATGTCAAAACAAATATGACGATCAATTGATGCCACGTGGACGCGTTCAGACACTGTATCAGAGGAACCCGATATCGCAATGACGATCAAAATAAGATCACAGTAATTGGTCAGCCCTAATCACTGTACATTCGGACAGCTTTACAAAATGGCATATTCACTATATAGTCCACTAGTGAATGAGTGACTGGTTTGGGACACAGCCCTGTTCTCAGTGGGGATATTAATGATTGATTTTGAGCTAAAAAAGCCGTAACAATTCTTAGTTTCAGGTGATTATACACCAATAAAAACCACACCTACATATACTGTATATTCTGTCTCTTCTAGTAGATTTCCCTCAAATCACACACTCTGGTCCAGCTGCAGACAGAAGAGTGTGTGAGGGAGGCGGGCAGCAGTTTGCTGGGTTGGAGCCGTTAGCCTCTGTGGGTGTAGTTGGGCTTTCAATTCACGTTCAAAGGCAGAGGCTGTCTCTGTCTGACTCGCTCTTTGGTGGCTGGTAGGCGTGGGTACTCAGAACTGAGGGATTCTGACACTGTGTGCTGCTCTGTACACGTGTGTGTGTGTGTGTCTGTGTTGTTGTGTGTGTGCTGTTGTTGCTGGTTTGTGGAGTGTGTGATGTAGCTCAGCTCTGGGCTTTCTGGGGCTTTCAGAGCTCCTCCACTCTCCTTTGTGACGGCGAGGGGAGAGGCAGCATCTCCAACAGCTCTCTGCTCAGATCTGGAGTGGAGAGGAGAGGAGAGGAGAGGAGAGGAGAGGAGAGGAGAGGAGAGGAGAGGAGTGGAGAGGAGAGGAGAGGAGAGGAGAGGAGAGGAGAGGAGAGGAGAGGAGAGGAGAGGAGAGGAGAGGAGAGGATGAGAGGAGAGGAGAGGAGAGGAGAGGAGAGGAGAGCAGCTCCAGCAGCTCCAGCAGCTCCAGCCATGAAAGAGCCTCTGATTAAAGCGCCAGCAATCTGTGCCCAGAAAATCAGCAACACTGCACAAACTACAGATTGTCTGAAATTCTGAAATGAAAGGTGGAAAACCACTAAATTAAAGATTTTATATGGCTGGGAAAAAAAAATCCATTCAGGTTTTTTTTTTCTCCCTCTTTTTGCCCAAAGTCATAACATGAAGAAAACATCAGACACGATGTAACGAGTCCAAAACAATGTTCACAGCACAGATTAACAAAGGCTATCAAGAAGACATTAAACTGATGGATCAGTTACTTTGATGATTGATTGATGATCTATCAGTTCATTCTGTCATGAAGAAAAGCCAACGATAAAAAAATGTCTCCCATCTGCTCAGATCAGACAAAACCAGTTATTTGAAGATGTCAGAGGAACTTGTTAGGGACATTTTTCCAAACAATTATTTGAATAATTGTGAAATTAATAGACAAATTATGTAAATAATGAAAATACTGAGTTAACAAACGGCTCCTTAGATTTGGTTATTTAAAAATATTGTGGATGAGATTGATAGAGGTTCTCCAGGTTCCTCCCACAGTCCAAACACGTGCACACTGGGTTGATCGGGTCCATAGACTTTCATGCTGCGATTAATGTTTGTTCCTGATTTCTGCAGTTGCTTATGCAGACAACATTTGAGAACTTGGCACTCTTTTGATAAATAACAATACAGAAAATAAAAGATATTATAGAAAGTATCGTGTTGCATATCTGCACCAGACTTCAGACATCACGTTGGCACTAGTATTGAAAAACAAAACCGTGCCCTAAATGCAGTGAGTGGGCACCAACACTCAAACACTCACCATATACTGCAGTTGTCTCAGTGTGCTGATCATTAAATGTGATTAATTACCTGTCACCATTATCAGAACAAGGTGTTCTTAAAGTCACAGTTCACACTCATGGAAGGAAATGGTGCCTTTACTTTACACATATGTGTGTGTTCATGCAAGCTGCCGTGAGCTCTCTGAATGATTTGAGTGGGTGGGTGTATTACCTGTGTGTGTGTGTGTGTGTGTGTGAGGCTCTGTTCTCAGGTGTGTCGGCCTGCTCCAGTATCAGTGTGGTATCATATGAGCAGGTACAGGGTTGGGTTTCCCCCCTGCCGCTGATAGCTGGCTGTAATGAGGCCATTAGATCCTGCTAATAGCTTGTAGGGTCAGTCGACCGAGAGAAAAGACGAGGGGATCAGCTAACACCGAGCTCTCCCGGCCCTTCATCTCAGAAGAGCCCAAATCTCTTTTCCAAACCTCCATTTTTGCACTCTTTGTCCTTTTTTTCTTCTTACCAATCTCTCTCCATTTGCTCTTTGTACTCTCTGCCAATCCCTTGTCATTTACCCTTGGCTCACTAAAGCTCTTCCCCTCTTTCTCTTTTGGCCTCAGTCATTTCACTAGATCTCCACTTCATTCTTCCAATTCATCCAAACAGAATAGCACCAATGCCGTCCCTCCTTCTCTCTGAAATTGTCCAGTTTATCCCCATGACTCTCCCAATCTCCCACAGTGAATGAATACATAACTCAGGTCACCTCAGGCCTGCACATCCCCAACTAATCCTCCCAATTCATGGCTCTCTTTGTTGATCTTTATATATCTTATACATCTCCTTCATGTTTATCTCTCTGACGCTCTGTTTGTTTTTCTTTCTTTTTTTCTGGCCATATGAATCATTTATATGTAAAGTGCTTTGGATAATCGTTGAATTTTTCTGTGATTCTTCTGAGCGGGGAAAAAATAAGAAAAACAGAAGGTTGGTTTTAGATGTCTGGACATAAAGCAGTCACAGTTTTATGCACTGTGTACAGCCGTAACCCAAGAATCACTGATAATTGCAAATTGCGTCTTGATGGTTTAGTGGTTTTGCGAGTAGGTCGTCCAATAACCGGAGGGTTTGAATCCCGCTCCATTCCAGTCGCTGACATTGTGTCCTTGTCCTGAGGCAAAACACCTTAGCTCGTGGGAATGTGTATGTGTATATATGAATGTTTGGTGGTTGTCGGAGGGGCCGTTTGGTGCCTCAGGCCAGCTGTGGCTATAGACGTCACTTACCACCACTGGTGTGAATGTGGTTTGAGTGAATAATGGTTTCTGTAAAGGGTGCCATGGAAAGTGCTGTATAAATCCAGGCCATTAGTGATTGTTAATGATGAATGTTTAGAAGCTGGAGTGATACAGTTGGTCCAAATCCAGGGACTTGGTGATTCAAGTATTTCAAAACATTCATTTGATCTCACAGGCCATTTGTTAGGTCACAAACGTATTATTTTACATAGTCTGGTTTAACACGATGACGACAGAGAAACGATGTCTTGCTACTTTTGTTTATATGCAACATGGAAGAAACTGAAGAGCAGCTATATCGTTCAATTCTGCTGTCATTTCGTTGATTGTTTTTTCACCAAAAAGTGAACGAAAAACAGCCCAACTCTGACCTCTGAAGAACATTATTGAATGTTTTCAGTGTTTTCCAACACAGGCTTGAACTCTTCAGTCTCATTTCATGCTGCGTTAAGAGGAAAATATCCTGTGAATATTAGCACGGCTCTTTCCCTAGACATCATCACCACAGAGTATAGTAGGAGCCCCAGGAGGGGTTCACGTGCACCCCCCTTATTTTTTTTTCTAGTCTGGATTTTTTGCATCCTTGGAACCTCTAAAATAGAGATTTGGGTGATCCCCGGAACAAAACCTGTCCAAAATGTGTTTTTTGCAATGTTTTAGTACCCCTATGATACCTGTGGAATTGTTGCCAGGAATGCCAGTCAGACTGTCTTTCAAAGACTGTAGCACGCTCAAATTTCGAGCGAGCCCAAAGATAGAGATATCAATGTATTCGGGACAACCTCAGGTTTCCAGTGTGACCAAGTTTGTTAAGCTACCTTGTCAGAAAGGGAGCTAAAAACCTAATGATTTAAAGTCAGATGAAAATTTTGTGAGGGAAAAAACAGCCATCTACATGTTTTCAAATGGTCCCTTGACCTGTCACCTAGATGTATGTGAATGGAAATGGGTTATATAGGTACCTACAGGCCTCCCCTATCAAGAAATACCTAATTTGTGTGAATCTAATGCAGTTTTGGGGGAGAACCATGCAGTAATTTGCATGCAGTAGCCTACAAATATGTCATTTCCGCCTATATACAAAATGGTGTATTTGACTATTTCTGCACACTGGGTGTTCATAAACAGTCACAAAATTGCATGAATTGGGTATGACTGGATAGCTGAGATGCTTGTGCATCCAATCAACCTATTCAATTGTGATTTTAGTCCATAAAGTAGTGTATTGGCACAAATGGTGCTTATTGCTTATCATGAGCAATAATTCAATCACTCTTTGAAATGAACATTGGAGGATTTATTCACGTGTGCTAAACAGTAATTTCACCAAATGTAGCCATTTAGTAACTATGTATGAAATGCAATAACTTATGGTCATAGGAGCAAGAAATATTGCAAACATTAACTACTGTAGGAACCAGGGACAAGTCCCCTATAGAATTCCTCTAGATGAAGCTTGATTTCAGTAGTTCTCTTCATCATCATACATTTTTGCTTCAATGGTCTCATCTTGCTCTTCTTCCTCTTCTTCACTATCTGCCTCCTGTGTGAGTATTTCAACCAGAGATGGAGGCATTATGGGTCTAGCAGTCCACACTACTCCACAGTACTCCATAGTACTCCACAGTACTCCATCTTCATTCTTCTCTCATCCCTGGTGAAAATCATTTTGTAATATTATATGTTCTTGTTATACATAAAAAAGCAAACACAGTTAACAATATAATATTATTTACCAGATGTAGGTCATTTAGGCTGCTCAGAGATGGGCGTAGCTGCCTGTTTGTAACCTGCCACTCCAAAAGAAAGTTAATGCAGTGCATGTGAAGATGATACACAAGATGGTCAGAGAGGATGAGTCCCTCTCAGCTAAGTCTGAAGTGGACCTTAGACACCTCCCACCATCACAATGCTGTCGCCATCCACCACAGTGCTGTCTCTCCACCCACATTGATCGCTGCAACCATAGAGTTGCAGGTTACAAGTGGGCAGCTACCTTGGACTGCTGGACCGATAATGCCTCCATCTCTGGTTGACATATTCACACAGGAGGCAGATAGCGAAGAAGAGGAAGAACAACAAGATGAGACCATTGAAGCAGAGACTTTTGATGATAAAGAGGAATACTAAAATCAAGCTTCCTCTGCAAGAGGAATTATGTATGGGACATGTCCCTGGTTCCTACAGTAGTTCATGTTTGCAATTTTTCTTCCTCCTATACCATTAGTTATTGCATTTCATACATGAGCTCTTGAGGATATTATTGTGTTAAGTTACTGTGTGTTTAGAGTAATGACTGTTCAGGGGAAGGAACTGTTCATGATTTGTCCTGGACCTGATGGACCTGTACCTGCTCCCAGAGGGCAGCATGCTGAACAGGTGATGGTTTGGATGGGAGTGATCACTGAGAATTGCTGTAGCTCTGGAGAGGCAACAGAGCTAGCAATATAGTCCAGGGAGGGAGGTGGACAGCTGATCACTTCTTCTGCAGACCTTATCACTCTCTGCAGTCTCTTCCTGTCAGTCACAGTGTAGCCAGCATACCATACAGATGGCATGGCATACACCAGCAAACTCTCAATTGAGATGAGAAGGTCTTCCTGCAGTTTGTTCCATCTCAAGACCCTCGGAGGGGGAGACGTTGCTGGACTTTCTGGACGAGGACAGTTATGTCAGCTGACCACGATAGATCCTCTGAGATATGGATCCCTACAAACTTAAAGGTGGAAACCCTTTCCGCAAGGTCAGGAGGGGGGGGGGGTCAGTCTTGTGCCTCCAAAAGTCAGGATGGAAGAGCTCTTGTCACCAACTTTAACAGACTGTGGATGGTTAGAAAGAAAATTCTTAATCCAAGCACAGGTGGTAGGAGGGAGGTTTAGTGTGACCAGCTTGTCTGGTATGATGGTATTGAATGCCGAGCTGTAGTCGAAAAGCATCTTAACTTTCCCTGAAAATTGAGTAAGTGTGGAGGATGCCACCCTATTCCAGCTGAGATGAAGATGTGCTTTCGTGGTTGCTATGCTAGTGGAGTAAAGGTTAAAGGCCTGGAAGTGGAGATGAACTGGGTCCTTTCTGCCGTCAATTATCAAGGGAAATGTCAACTCCCTGCCCATCAAGAGTGATGAGCCGGAGATATTGGACTCAGAAAGTAGATTGTTTCAAAATCATAACAATTGTGTACATCCCACCAACGGCTGCTGCTCAAGTTCAATGCAAAGTTTTCCATGCAGTCGTTGCTAGGATACAGGCCAAACATCCTGAGGCACTGACCTCAATGACGTTTCCCTGATGGACTCACTGGGGGATGTGGTGGAGAGATGCACACTGAAGATGGAGGAGGCCATTCTGAATAACTTGGATCATCCTCTTCATGACACCTTGATGGACCAGGAACGCAGTGGTGGTGGACGGCTCCTCTGTCTTCACTGCAGGACGAAGAAAGCCATCAGGCTGAAGGTAGCTACAAAGAGTCTTCTCTTCTGCAAATTGTCAGAAGACTCTTCTGCGAATGGTCGATCACAGACAAATTAATTTGTAAAGTAATTTGTATTCGTATTTGTAACAGAAGTCCAAGGATGTTCCAGGTAGCGTCCTCGGTGGACCTGCTTGTCTTGTCGGCAAACTGATGGGAAGCGGTCCTTGATGTGCCTTAGGACCAGCCTCTCAAAGATCTTAGTGACCACGGGTGTTAGGGTGATGGGTCTGAAGTCAATGAGGCCGCTGATGGTGGTGGATTTGGGAACAGGGATTATGGTGGCTGATTTCAGGCAGTGAGGGACAGTGGCTTATGTCAGTGAGAGGTTGAATATTTTTGTAAATACAGTAGACAGCTGATCAGCACACACTTAAAATACTTTGCCAGGAACTCCGTCAGGATCAGCAGCTGTCTTCTGATTCACTGACTTAAACACACTTGTGAACCTGATGTTCTTTGAGGGAGAGTGTGTCCGTGGATATGCTCAGAGGAAACTATGGGCAGCGGTGTGTGGGAGGCTGGAATGCTTTGGGTTTCTCAAAGCGGGTAAAGAAGTGGTTTAGCTCCTCTGTTAAAATGACCTTACAGACCCAGCCATGTTGCCCTGATAATATGTGTTTTAGGCCTTCCCACACTTGCCTGGGGTTGTTGTTTAACATGTAATCCCAACTTGTTCTTATCGGCTTTATTGCTCAAGACAAGCAATAAGCACCATTTGTGCCAATACACTACTTAATGGACTAAAATCACAATTGAATAGGCTGATTGGATGCACAAGCATCTCAGCTATCCAGTCATACCCAATTCACGCAATTCTGTGACTGTTTATGAACCCCCAGTGTGCAGAAATAGTCAAATACACCATTTTGTATATAGGCGAAAATGACATATTTGTAGGCTACTGCATGCAAATTACTGCATAGTTCTCCCCCAAAACTACATTAGATTCACACAAATTAGGTATGTCTGGATAGGGGAGGCCTGTGGGTACCCATATAACCCATTTCCATTCACATACATCTAGGTGACAGGTCAAGGGACCATTTGAAAACATGTAGATGGCTGTTTTTCCCTCACAAAATTTTCATCTGACTTTAAATCATTAGGTTTTTAGCTCCCTTTCTGACAAGGTAGCTTAACAAACTTGGTCACACTGGAAACCTGAGGTTGTCCCGAATACATTGATATGTCTATCTTTGGGCTCGCTCGAAATTTGAGCGTGCTACAGTCTTTGAAAGACAGTCTGACTGGCATTCCTGGCAACAATTCCACAGGTATCATAGGGGTACTAAAACATTGCAAAAAACACATTTTGGACAGGTTTTGTTCCGGGGATCACCCAAATCTCTATTTTAGAGGTTCCAAGGATGCAAAAAATCCAGACTAGAAAAAAAAATAAGGGGGGTGCACGTGAACCCCTCCTGGGGCTCCTACGTAGTCTGACCTACTTTTCATTATCACTTTATTTTTGATAGCGAGACTTTAGTTGGTAATTGCTGGGTAATTCTTTTATGTCGGCTTCTATGAAAGGGAAATTGAATTTAATTCATGGATCATTTAACTGAATGCAACACAGAAACTGAGTATTGATTGTGACTGTTAGAGTGGGTCACATGAGTCTCTCAGGTTTATGAATTATTGACCATTTTAGTGCAAAACCTGTATTTGTACAGAGTCTGGCCCATTGAGGACATCTTGATTTTAAACATTAGTTAGACATTTTAATGAACAGAAACAAAATTAAATCTTCTTTATTTAAGATGGTGGTTAAAAATCTTATTTACAATTTTATGTTTCATGATATGAGAGGTTTATTTTGTTTGTTTGGGTTTATGTAGCTAATATTGATGAATAGCACTTATCACCTATAGCAAATATCACCTATAGACAAAAATCACATGTTTAAAGATCAATATGCTCCTACAGCTCAATTAAAAACACTAGAAAATCAACTTTTTTGGACTTGTATAGAATATATTAGTGTGCAACATGAGGTTTTGCTAACGTTCACCAATGTTTCAGACGAGTACCGCTGCTGTACAACAGTGTGGAAATGTGAAAGAGGGTGAAGTCGCTCTTTAATGTCCACTGTCGGAGGAACAAGTCAGTCATGGTCATCATCATCACCTTCACCTTAACAGCTTGGCTTTTAACAGGCGCCACTTCCTAATGAGGCTCTGCTTTATCTCTGGAGCCAGTTGTTGTTTTGTCGTCGTCTTCTTGTCCTGTGGCTTCACAATGGAAACGTGGCCTTTAGCCATAAAAAGCAGCTTCCTTGTTCTCACTTACCGCCTGTTTTTTTTTTCCAGCAGCCACACATGCCCCCCCACCTCTTTAGTGCCAGCCTTTGAGGCAAATGTCAGCTAATTAAGGCTTACATGGCCGACCTTTCTCATCTGCACCTGAGCCTCCGCCACTCGATCCACCCAGAGCTGAGCCCCCGTGCTACAGGTTGTCCTCTGTCTACAGAGAGGGTGCTGCACAAACACACGTACGCAGTCGCGCGCGCACACACACAAAAAAAAAAAACGCAGGTGAACATGGCCTTTGATATGCTAAATGCAGCTGGGTTCCTACAGGGCAGTAGACCTAATTAGAGGAGACAAGCTCTAACACTGAGGAGGCACAGTGAGTGAGCTGTTGGTGCTGCCACCATCTCCATCTCCTGTTGTGATTCAGCAGAAACACAGGGGTGTGTTCTTACCAAGAAACCACAGTTTTCACTGCAGATTGACAACTTTCATGAACACATTTACATTTCACTTTGATTCCTTTTGCTGCTACTATTGCGCACTTAAGATCTGCAGAGTGTTTCATCTAAAATACACGACCCCACCCTGCTTAATTTGGTTTCATCAACCTACATGAATAATAAAAATAAAAAAAACACACACAGTTGCACCTTAGAAATACCACTGTGACATCATCATCCCCTGCTAATGTGCGCACAGTAGGTACCGTCTCGAATGTCGTCGTTCGGTAAAGTTCATGTCAATTTCGAGCAGCGTGGAAATTCACTGATCGACGAGCACAAATGAGACATTTGAGAAGGGAGCTGAATATTGAATATCGTCTCTTCAGTTCAAAGCGTTTTCAAAGCTGTGAGGATACGTTCCACCGACGGGAGAACAGACAGAAGCTGGGAACACTCTGTACCCTCGCACTCTTTGAGTTCAAGTCTACAGCCACACACACGCACACACATCACAAAATACAATTGAAAGGCGACAGTCCAACAGTGTGCATTTGAATTGCAAAAGCACATATTATGTATGTCCTGTTCAATACCTGCAACTGATGCTAGTGTTCTTGATGATCCAATCAAAAGTGTGTTAGTTCACACCTGCTATTAAAATGAGTCTCCATTGGTGTTGATGATTGGATCTCCCCTCCTACTTTATATGCAAATGAAGATGCACAGTAATTTCAATCTGCAACGACTAAATGCGCTGTTGTTTTTAGGCCAGTTGTGCAATGACGGACAGATTTGTCGTCATTGAGAGAGAATGAGAATGAAGCAAAGAGAAGCTGAGCGAATCAACGTACTGTGCACAGTCAGTACAATGAAATAAGATTGAAATAGTCGGCCCAGTTGGCGTTCGTGTTCACCCGACAAGCTTGTTAGAGCCACGTCTGAACGGCCCCCTAAGTGGCACAGATGATGATGTTCTGGTCTGAGCAAGAAGGGAGCATACGGGTGTCAAGGACAGATAGGATCAGTGACGCCGAGGAAATGAGGAGATTATTATGTTTGTGAATTATGTTGCTTTGAATTAAAAAAAATGTCTGGAAGGGAAGTCGTCAGGCAGCGAACTCCTTTGAAGTTATCTGACATCAACGACCTTGATTTTTGTCCAGTGGCGTCTTTATGTCACCGTAACAGTTTGGGATACTTACAGTTCATATTATTCACTTTGTGTGGTTTCAGTCAATGGATCCTCCGCAATGTATTAGTTTAGTTGGTGTTTTGAAGACAAATACTGTATGAGCAAAACAAAAAAGACGTGAAAGAGCTGAAAGTGTGTAGAAAGTATTAATTTTGCCCAGTCAGGTATCATTTTGTCACATTTTCCTTTTTATAATTTCTCTAATTTAATCTTTTGAAGCCTTATGAACAGATATAATACATGTTTCAGTAGACTTTGGTTCTTTCTCAGCTTCCAGCGCTTTGCGGAGAAACTGTTTCCATCTGGATGCATTTATTTAGATTTTTGAGGCATCCAAGAAAAAGAAATGAAAATATAGAAAAGGAGCCAGGAAACAAAGATCTTTCAGAAAAACATAAAGTACAACAGAAGATGAGTAACTGTGGGAAAAGCCTCAGCTCACACCTGTTCCTCTTCTCAGGTGTCTCAGCTCCTCCCACAGCTCAGCCTGCTGATTAATTACACATCCACTTGTTTTCATCACACACACACCCACTAACACACGGCTATTTTAAGGTTAATCTAATGTATTATATGTCCGTTCCCCCCGCCCCATTCACTGAAGTGAAATGATTCAACACTGTCGAATAAGTCAGCCTACTGTCTGCTCACATCCTGATGATCTGCAGAAGAAAAAAAAAAGTGGTTTTGTTTGGACTAAGTAGGTAATTAATATGAGCAATGTAACCTCAGACAAAGAGGAGAGTGCCACCTACAGAAACTTCAACGTCATCGGCAGTACAGACGATATCAGAGCACCACCCACGCTGTTTTATTTACAGGTGAACTGTGGGAGGTGCGGCGCAGAGAAAACACTGAAGCTGAATGGAGCTTATTATTGAAGGTTCGGAAAAAAAGTCAAGGATCTTTGTAGCGTAATATTTAAAAGCAGATTTGTACTCGAGTTTGATTAGGCTGTGATGACTAATGTTCACAGATCAGAGGCGTCATCTCCGTCTGACACCAACTGTCGGATTTGATACAGTTTGTTGTTAATATATACGTATAAAATATATACATAGATTTCCTGTGACTGGTCTAATGGAGCGGTCACTGTAATTCAGAAGTTATTTACTTGTCTAATGTGAACAGATATTTGAGGAATGATTCATTTATTCCAGTGAGTCCCTGATCATTAACATGGAGGCAGGTTGTGGAAATGCAAACAAAGTGAGATTTATGATGAGACTCAGGCCTCGTCCACAGCTGAACTTGTCTTGTGGTATTACATGTGATCATAAGTTGGACCACGTGGGGTAGCAACGCAAATGTCATTGAAATCATGTTCAATGACAATAAAGGCAATCGATCTATCTATTTATCTATAAACACAAACGGCTACTTTTCTATGTGTTTGGGCCGATTGTCCACACCTAAATGCTATGTTTGGTCCTTAAAAACGGATATTTCCAAAATCGCTTTCTGTGGAGCAAACTTTTAAAAACGCAATTTTGCGTTTATATATGGAAAAGGAAAACAGAGGTTTTGGGTTTTGGAGAACCAGGTCTGCAGAGCTGATTATTATTAATTATTCATTCTGATCATGTGACATGTGGTGCGTTTACATCCGTGGCGCATCTACTGTACGGTGTCGCTTTGTGCACTCGGCGCACGTCTACATTTAGTAGTGGATTTGTGTACGTAATGGACTCAGCATTCGAACGGCCCATTACAACACAAAATAGAAAAAACAGACAGGAACTATGCTCTGGTTGGTACTTCTATGCTATGCTGTGATTGGTCAATGCATTTTTAAAGAGTAAATTACCCGGTTATGTGTGGACGAGGCCTCAATTGTTGTGAAAGTTTGAGCAACTAAAAACTCCTCTCCAACCTCCAGCTTCAACACAACTGGTTGCAAAGACGGAACTCAAGTGTCAAAGTCAAAAAATGTTTGAGTTTTAAGTTTAAAAATATATATAGTATATAAAAAGGAGCGAGTTGGAGTTACAATGAACCAAGTGCATGTATGTTAACTAGCTGTCCTTTGTCACTGTGGTGCTTCACTGGTCTTCTTGGTGTTATGGTAACTGTTATAAGCTACACACATCAGGGATGTTTCAGGTGTCTCAGGTAAAAGCGAACTGTCCTAAACTGGTCTTTTCATATTGTTATTTTCCATATTTTACTCTTAGTACTTAGTGCCCTTACGCTCCAATAATTCTCAAATTCTCCGATAATCCTGATTTTGCAAATCCCATTTCAGTCCCTGTCCCAGACAATACTGTTCAAATATTTATACAGAAATGACATGCAAATGTTATCTATTCCTGAAAAGCACATACTAATCCCTCTGTTCGGTCTATTTTCTCTTGCAGAGACATCAAACCTGACAACATACTGCTGGACGAGCACGGTAGGATCCCTTTTCTATGTATATTATTAATTCACTCACATGGGAGTGATGGGTTGGACTGTGCATTAAGACTTAATTTGCTTTTATCATTTTCTTTGACATGTGTTAATAATATTCGACTCGACTCACGCAGTGACCTAACATGACTTCGACTCCTAAATTCAAGACTTCACTGTCTCTGACTGAGGATTTTCTTTTACCGAACCTCCGACCTCTGGGATCGAGTCGGCGCAGATCAAAGCCCGTCTCAGAGCTCAGAGGAAGGTCTCTCCGTCGCTGCCTGGATCGGCCTCGGAGCGCAGAGTCGTAAAATACTTCATACGTTGGGTTTAATTGAACAAACACAGCACAGAGGGGGAAGGAGAGCACAAGCTCCTTCTCATTTCCTGTCCTGTCTGCCTTGGTTTAAGGACCGAGACACTTCTATTGTGTTTTTTTCCCCTCTGAACTATGGGATGGAATAAGAAGGAGCGATGTGATTGGAGCGTGGAGGACAGGGTGTTATTCATCATGACTCCAAGGGGAAAATCCTGCTCTGAATCTGAGTGATTGATTAAGACTCATCATAGGTTTTAGTGTCAGCTTCACACAAACAGCCTGCCGCAAACATGTAATAAGAAAAGAGGGAGAGAGATTAATGTGTGTGTGTCTGTGTGTGTGTGTGTCGGTGAGAGATGGGATTGATTGTAAATCACGGCAACATTAAGAGTGACTCTCAACTCCTTCATCAGTATGTTAATCAAAAGGAATATTAATGAACTTCATGTTATGATCCAGACACACATCCTCAGACTGTATTGTACATGGTACATTACACTAACCCTAACCCAACAACAACAACAACAGCCTCTCTCTTCTAGGAAACGCTTTCCAAAAGATTTTAGACCTGGCAGCAGGGATTTGGATGCGACGCCTGGCTGTCACCCAACACAGGAGAGCTGCCGAGGTCTTTATGGACAGGGCTTTATCTGCAGACACTGGCATGTTGGGAAATAATAAACAAAACGAGGATAAACAAACAGACCCGATAGATATATCCTTTCAAGATGGCAGCTCCACGTCAAGCTTGATGTGTTTATCGGAGGGCAGAGAGTCTCCTAACTACACGAGACAAACAGGCTCAGTTCAACACATGAGATGAGATGACATATGCTTGATGATCTGGGTCATACTCAAAACACGAGAAACACGCCATGAACTCACACCTGGTTCAAGTGTGACACATGCTGTAATAAAAAAGGATGTTGGGAATTGAACAAGAAAGATGAAGCACTGATATTGGTGCCTTCCATTTACGTTGGAGGTCGGAGCTCAGAATGACGATTTTCAGTTGAAAATGAAACACAGAAGTTGGAAAAATTGGCCAATGAATTAATTAACTAAATGAAAAAATAACAATTTCATAATTGTAAATGTTTGATTTCAATGCAAACAACTTCATAAGCCGTACAAACTTACAACAAAAACAATCTATAGCTAGATTAAATATGAGGAACTCTTTTATTCCTTGGTCTGTTCAAATGTTGAATAGCTGAATAATAATAATAATAAATAGCTGAAGCCTGAATAGCTGTTAGTCAGTGTTTGTCTTGTGTTATATTGTTCTAATGTTTTTGTTATTGTCTGATGTGATATTTAGTTTGATGTTTGTTTGGTGTTATATTGTGTTATATTTTGTAATGTTTTTTGTTATGAGAAACAAGTGTCTTGGACGCAAGAAAATTTTCAGAAGAGATTCTGACAAATAAAAGTACTCAACATGTAACGCGCACCAAAACAAACAGCCCATAAGCTGTTAGCCACTGTTAGCAATACTATTTTTCAGGCGTTTTTTTTTTACACTTAGAAACAGTGCACGGAAATGTCCAGGGATAAAAACTGAACAGTGCTAATGAGATTCAGAGATCCAACTTCAGGATGCGTTCAAGATTATAATTCCAACTCAGAGCTCAGAAATTCTGACATCCGAGTACAACTCGAACACACCATAATGTTCTCAGATTCATACAGTCTCAGAGGCCTCAGATACAGTAGAGACAGAAAAAAATCATTGTAAGTGAAATAATGTTTGAGTCAGTGAATAATCAAAAGTTATAACATTTCTTGGAGGGTAGCTGGAAGTAAAAAGTTTCTATACACTTTTGGGCCATATGCCGTGTTTACATATACAAGAACACACAGATGCTCTCGTCCAGAAAAGTCCTGAAGGTTTCACAGGGCGCCGTGCAGCTGCTCGAGGGAGCTGAGGGGGAAATGTGGGATGGCAGCCCGGCTGTCACTACACACTGTAGGCAGACTAAGAAAGAAGGAAAGGGGGGAGGAGGGGGGGGCTGAGAACAGACAGACAGAGAGAGAGACACATGAAAAGATAAACAAAAAAAAGAAGAAGAGGAAAGTGATGAGCAAACATTTCTGGAAAGAAAGATTTGTCGAAAAAAAGGGGAATCAGGAAGACAAAGAAAGGAAGATAAAGAGAACAAACAGACTGAGAGGAGCTTTGTCGTCCTCCACCTGATTTCTAAAGGACAACACACTCACCTGTGGTTTTCTGTGTGTATTTGTGTGTCCTTTCAAACTCAATAAGCACTCCTCCATACTGAGTTTTTTCCCGTGCTGACCTGCAGTGCACCTCTCCACTGACGTCTAAAAGAACATGAGCGATCAGAGGGGAGTCAGCCGACTCTGTGCTTCTGCACACCATGTCAATTTTTTTTTTTTTTCATTCCCCTCTCTCTCTCTCTCTCTCTCTCTCTGCGAGCTGGAATTGCCCCGTGTTCCTCTGGGAGCTTTTTCATTTAGAGAGAAACAATTTACTCATGCACGTGCACTGTCACTTTGTTAACCGGCGCAGCTCCTGAGATGCTGAGGGAAGTTGCACCAGGCCTGTTGTTCAGGTTATCCACACACACACACACACCAAACAAACAAACAAAAAGGCAGACTCTAATCGGTCCTTGTGGACACCTGCGAGCTAATATGGTATTGACAATGCACTAGGTTTTTTATGTCCTGCCTTGTTGTCGTTGTCATGGCGGCATCTCTTTGTAACAGTAAAATCATTAGAAAGATGGAAACTCGAGGCTTACATAATAAATCTGATTAGATCCTGATGTATGTTGTTGTTGTTGCACAAAGTGTGCCACGACTCTGAACTGACATCAGATCAGTCAATGTGTTAGGAAAAGACGAGCACTTTGCCATGGAAATATCAGCTAATTAATTTATTTAAATTGATTACTTTATTAGCATAATTGGGAATGCTTTAAGTTTAATGGTGACCCTCGTGTTCATTGTGGTATTATAATATGTAAATTAAATTATAAAGTATATACTTAAGGTCGTTAACGCATCATCTGTCCACAGTACATGAACAATGAAGGTGCTCGTGTTATAGAACAGGATTATGGGATCAGATAGATAAACTGTCCTGGAAACCCAGGACCAGACTGTGCTGTGGGGTTGTTAGGGTTAATAAATAAATATAACCTATTTCTAATAATATAATCATCTATCTAGAATAACACCCTGCCATGGCTCGGATTATTTATATGCCAAAAGTGAGTTTATGTCATTAAAATAAAGTGAAATAAACATGAGATTGTCACTGTGACTGACAATAAGACGTCAATCTAAATCAATTTCCACCCTATGGTAAACGTATTTGCATGAGTACAGTATGTTGTTGTTGTCGTTGTCAGAGGAGAAATTTAAAAAAAGAAGTGATCCACAGCCGCTGCCGCCGCCGCCACAGCAGCAGCAGCAGGGTGACATAACCTCAGGATCAGACCTGGACAGTTGTGGAGGTAATCCCAGGAAAACACGTTAGATAACTAAGCCACCAGGAAACACGCTGCACCGCCGCTCAGGCCGCCACACGTTCCTACATCCACCCAGGCAGAGAGCAGACAAACGGAGGGTTAATCTCATTCACTGACATTAGATCTGAACTGTTGCTGAACTATGCACATACATACAGTATATTATTTTAACAGATTCCCTATCTGACGTGTGTTATCTTTATTGAGTTCACATGCATGAGCAGGGTGAAGTGCCCGTCTCACAAAAAGCACAACAGCAGCTTAAAATCCAGAGGATGGTGTGTAACACGGTTCTGTAACGAAGGCTTAAAAAACAATTGCATCAAAGAGCATTACAGCAGCAGTTAACTCGGTCATATTCAATGAATGAAACAAAGTATTTAAGTATTTTTCAAGCTCCACTGGCCTGACACACTTCCATTAATTTTAACGTATTATATCACAGAGGCTGATTAGCCTCCTCAGACTCCTGCTAGTCACTACAGGACGTGCACTTAGGAAACAGAAATACGCCTTTTATCTCCCTGGATTCCACTTTTAATTTAATCTTAACTACCCCCATTCATTGTACAAACTAAGGACTGCACAGACACCACCGTGGTGATGAAGGGCTAATACCCAGAAAGCAAAGTACCATCAGTGCAGATTTGAGTATCGTTGTAATATATCGATGAATCTCTTAGAAAATCAGCTCTGTGCAGCGTTCGTCCACCTCTGTGTTAAATCAACCGACTCAGTGCCGTGTCTGCCCAACAACCACTGGGGGAAACTACACTCCAAATTACAGGTACCATTGAATATTAATTAACAATTAAAAATAATGAGTCTAAAAAGCATCTGAGGGCTGTGCTGCTCCTCACACCAGACTGAGCAACAGAGGTGAGACCTGAGCAGGTGAAGGGCACCGCTGCTCCCAAATGATCTATTTATTATTATTATACATATGTCTAAATATTGCCCAGTAACTCAATATTATTATAATATGCCACATTTCCACTACATGGTACCAGCTTGACTCGATTTGTGTTTCCATTAGGTAAAAGTACCTGCAATCTGGTACCTGGTACTACTTTAAAGAAGACGTGGCAACACTGTGGGCCACTGATTGGTCAAGAATCGTCACTGTGTCATCAATGCACGAACATCCTGCACGGCTAAAAGCTGTTTTAATTCCTGCTGTATGGCAGTTAATTTGTCACTTTAAATACTTTTCATGCGAGAAAGTAACCGTTTAGATCCCCAATATTTATCCAAATGACGCCTTTTGGACATTTGCACTGATGTTTTTGGAGATGTGAAGAGCAGTGGTCTCCTGAGACGATCAGCCGGTCAACCTCCGTCATCATCCTGCAGAGATGAAGTTAAAAACAGCTCTTTGGAGATTTACCGCTGGCTGATGTAATTCCTTTTGGAGGATAAATGTTGGTTTCACAGATGAGATCTAACAACTGAGGCAGCCGCATCAGTTTGTCTGAATGTAAAGTGAAGCTTCATGTTTGTGCTGGTCAGAACAGCGGCGCTGCCTCGGGGGCTCTGTATGTACAGATATCACTACGTTTCAATAAAGAAATGTTTTTAAATGAGATCAGATCAGTCTATATTAAATTTCATTTAATTCTATTAAGCGGCGTCGCTATGACAACCAGCTACTCTAAAGGCGGTACTATCCTGTAATGGAAACGACCTCCAGAATAAAGTCGAGTCGAGCTGGTACGAGTAAATAGTTTTCTCCTTTTCTCCTCCCTGACTACAGTAAATCTGACTTCAGGAAAGTTAGAAGACAACAGAGAAGGAATTTAAAAAAGAAAAGTAAATTTCGTTGTGTTTTCTTACACGGACAGCTTTGTTATCTTTAAAGGGCCCAATATTTTTGTGTAAATGAATTCTCTTTGCTCCGTCCTTCTTTATATTCACACTCTGTTATCTGTTTGCAAACAAGATAAAATGCTATTATTTTCTTATTATTCAGGTACAGTATGGCTGTGCAGGTTTGTGTGTGTGTTGCTTTACTGTATAGTGTTTGTGGGATGTGGACAATCAGTCTGCAGCAAAAATTCTCTCTCAGAATGACACACACACACACACACACACCTCATTAGTGTGTGCTCAGTGTGCATGGCAAACACTCTGGGCCATCTTGCAGCACGGCGAGACACAGGTCAGTGGTTTGACTTTGAAAACCACTGAGTTTGCTCCTCCACCTCCCGTCACAGCATCACAACATCACAACTCTCACTCCATCGCTGGTTATTTACACTTGGTACCTTTTAATACATTTCAACGTACTGTAAGAGCATTAGGATCACAACTGCACATATAAAAATGAGCATTTCAGAGGGTGGCGTCGTGCATAAAAATTCCTTTGATCCTCGTTTGCATTTCTATCGCTCACATAAGCAGCAGGAGAAGCAGAAACACCTGCGATCTGTGAGCTGTGGTAAAAGAATTTTAATTCCTGAGAAAAAAAAAAAAGAAAAGGCTAAACCAGGGAAACAGTTTGTACCGACGGCCATAAACACTCTTACAGCTCTGTGGTGCCACCTTACAGTAGGATTTACAGGGTTCACCCCAGTTGAGATGCTGTAAATGTGTATTAAAAACACAAAAACACTGTGTCACTTTGAGGTAACGTTAAGCTCTTTGCTCCATAGGACACGTCCACCTGACAGACTTCAACATCGCAGCCATTGTGAAAGAAGACCTGAAAGCCACGTCCATTGCTGGAACCAAGCCATACATGGGTAAGACGACAGGTTTGATCGATGCAGGAGGCTTTTAACACTGGAGAAAATTACGTTTGTCTACTTGCGTATCCAAATTTTAAGTAATTAAACTGACTGTTGGAGGGATAGATGGTAGAGGATATTCAGTGATCAGTTTGTTTCTTCACTGTGAAGGTCAAACGCTCAATTCTTAAACTGTCCCCTACATTTTGTGTCCGTCCTGTCTCCACATTTATATTCCTGAGTCATATTTGTTTGATTTTGATGTGTGAGCACAAAACTCGAGAGTAGAGTAGATCGTATCGTTTTCAGCACAGCTACGGCCGCGGTCGTCCTCGTGACTCTGGTGCACGGTGGTGATCAGATCGATGTGGATTCAGCTCCGATCAGATAGGAGCTAACAGGATTTCAGGGGGATATGAACGACGAGGCAGCATGTGCATGAGTGTGTGTGTGTGTGTGTGTGTGTGTGTGTGTGAGAGAGAGTGTGTTTGTTTTGTGTGTGTGTGAGTAGATTTCAGGTGAATACACTGTGGTCTAGTGGATAATTCATGGCTACTCTGGTAAAAGAGTGCGTCTGTCTCGGAGGCTTCAGTAGATAAACTGCACTGTTTCCTCCTTCAGAGCGAAGCTGCAGTAAAGGAGAGAGTGTGTATGTGTGTGTGTTTGTATTGTATTTGCATGTATTCCTGGATGAGTAATGGAAATTCATCTTGACCATTTGGAACAAGATTACAGCTGAACAACATTTTCCCCGGAACACATTATTCACTTCCACGGGAGGGAGGGGGGAGAAGAAAAAACATCACTAACTAGTTTAAGGATTTGATAAGAGCCTCCCAGAAATCCAGTTTCCTCAATTATTTATTACAAAAGATGCTGCGACGCTACAGAAGCACATTACATCCACAAAAGGGAAAGAAAAAACAAAAAAAAACTTGGAGACCTTATCTTGTAATTATGATGTATAAATCTCATAAATACAACATGAGGTCTCAATTTTTTTTAGCTGTCAGTCGGAGCTGGAAGTGAAACACGCAGAATCCTGCATCTGAGCACTGATGAGAAAATTCATGAGGGGATTCACAGTCCAAGGAGGAAGTGAAAGTGAACGTCCCCGCTGTGATAACAGTGGACATTAACCAGACGGCTCCAACGGCAAAATAAGTTTTTAAAAATCAGCAGCTAATACTCGGGGAGCTTTTCTCTGCAACGGTCCTGCTGTGTGCCTCAATAAAACCAGACTCGTTTATATAACAATCATCTAGGTCTGAATTACAAGACATGAATTTAACAGAGAGATGGGAGAGAAGTTGTGTCATGTTTTCTCTGTCTGTGATTAAAATGTCTTCTTTTTCTAATGTGGGAAAGTTAATTAACTCTGTCGTGTCTTCTTTGTCCATCAGCTCCTGAACTCTTTCAGACCTTTGAGGGATCTCACCCTGGCTACTCCTTCTCTGTTGACTGGTGGTCGCTGGGCATCACAGCCTATGAGCTGCTAAGAGGACAGGTAACACACACACATACACACACATGTCCACATCTCTGCTCACTCCAGTCTGGCCTGGCACACTTTACTGCAGTGAATAATGCATATGACACCTACAAGAGTGTGCTAGAAAAGTCCTGTCAGAGGCAACGCAGACGAACTGAAAGTCCCGAGCCTGCACAGAACAAAAGACAGGGTGAAGCTATAATTGAATTTCACATTTAAGATGGCCTTACTGAGGAGATGTTGAAATGTTTAGTCACGGTACGAGACCAATCGCTGCAGGAGAATGAAAAAAAAAAAACAGTCTGAGTTTTTTCGAGAGGCATATAATTGGAATTGATTTTCAATTATTTATTTAATTCTCTGGCTGGTCCCATCTGGAGGGGTTTAAGTCTGATGTCATGGAAATAAACACAGGACATTATGCTTCTTACTCAATCTCCTCACTCCATCAAGCCGAGCCCACGAGCCTTTTTTTTTACACCTCACAGCAGTCTGTTCATTCTTTTGGACTGAGAGCTGCAGCTGCAGAAATTTTCCTCTCGCATTTCAGGATGATGACTACACAAATTATAGTAACCTCTGTCTACGCCGACAAGGACCCAGAACACCTGAAACTGATCTGGAGCTGTCATTAAGTGTCCCTGAAATCATCTGCTAACACTTCACTGCCATCCAATCTCACCCTTCTCCACAAAAGGTGTTGACAGTTATTTTATTCCATCACTTCTCCATTATGTGTTCAGCATTACAGCTCATTCCCACAGTAATATCTTCAGTCCTCCATCAGGCGCTTTCATAACCTCAAAAACCTTCTTTACCTCTTTTAAAATATATGTTTTCCATCTTACCAACACCAAAAGTCCAGTATCCTGTGATTTTAAAGGTAGAGTCTGTCGGATTTTCCTAAAAAATAAAATAAATCCTGCATAATCATCACCGATGGGCTTCTGTACTTTAAAGGTAGAGTCTGTAGGTTTGTTCAGTGTAGTTTGTAAACACAACATTTACAGACACAGTCACCACCACACATGAAAAGAAGCCCATCGGTGATGATTATGCAGGATTTATTTAATTTTTTAGGAAAATCCGACAGACTCTACCTTTAAAGTACAATCTCCACTCATTTAGGAGAGGGTGCATCATTTTCCTCTTTTTTCCCCAAACTTGTTTCCACCACTCACTCACTCTCTCTCTGCACAACACCATTACCTTCACCCTGATAATTCATTTTCACATCAACCCTCTGTCTCCGTAGGGTTTTCCTCTACATTTTTCTCTGAGTGCCACACTTCCAGACCGTCTGTGAAGCGTAAATCACTCTCAGGGCGTTGGATGTGCAGAATATTTTAGCTGTTGAGAAATTGAGAACCAGCTCACCATTATCCAGCTCCAGGCACCTTTTCGATCCCTTCTCAGCTCCCTCTTTACTTCATCTTATCTCTCTCTTAAGCTCCGACCACTTCTCACTTCATTCATGCTTCACTTTCAGACAGGGTCAGACCGGCCGTCAGGCATTCTGGTACAAGTCCCAGTGGGCTGCCGCATCGGTGGGCCGGTAGCCCGTCAAAGAAACCCATAAAGTTTTAACCAGCCCTGTCAGTCACTTCACCGACCCTCCCTCAGTGCCTGTCAGTCCAACCCTGCCCCATGAGGCCAGGCACAAGATTGTGTTTCTGCTTTCAGACCATTTAAAGAGATACTTCACCCAAAATCGATAATTCACCAATCATCTACTCACCGTCATGTCAAGGAAGAGTTTGGAGAACTTTTGGAGTTGGAGTTCCAGGGGGGGGGCTGGCTGGCAACAGATTTTCATGTAATGGCGGCGGATAGTGCTCACTTTTGAATCGTCCAAAACACACACTATGAAACATCCAGATACCTCCATACTGCTCGTCTGTACTGACCCAAGTGTCCTGAAGCCGCCACATGAAAAAGTTGTTTGGAATAAATTTATTTGATCTATGTTTTTAGCCTCGTTGTAGCAGTAGCTCCCAGTGGCTGCTCGAGATTTGCTGTAAGATGTTCTTCCGTGTTTAGATCATACATCCAATGGTTTACAACGACCAACGAACATCTCACAGCAAATCTCGCGCATGCGCACAAACATCAACAGAGCCACTAGGAGCTACTACTACAACAAGGCTAAAAACAGAGATCCAATGAATTTTTTCCAAACAACTTTTTCATGTGGCGGCTTCAGGACACGTTGGTCAGTACAGACGAGCAGTATGGAGGTATTTGGATGTTTCATAGTGTGTGTTATGGACGATTCAAAAGTGAACTCTATCTGCCGCCATTATATACAAATTTGTTGCCAACTGGACCCCCCCTGGAACTCCAAAAGCGTTTTGATGACTCTGAAAGTTCTCCAAACCCTTCCTTGGCATGACGGTGAGTAGAAAATTGGTGAATTATCGGTTTTGGGTGAAGTATCCCTTTAAGTAACTCAGCATCGCTCTTTAACTCCAAATCAATCACTGTCAATCGGTTTCTAAATTACAAGGAACTTCTCCAAACCTCAGAGGAGGAGGAACGCTGAAACCGCATCGTAAACTTACAATGCAATGCAAATATATTGTAATACATGAGCAAATTTCCCCCTTATCCACCATCTGACTTTAAAACATCTGACTCCAAAAGGAATACATCACCGGTGTCCTGACACCTCGTGTGTGCCATCTATGGGGAACATCTGCAGGATTGGAATATAATTGCCATCATGCATCTAAAATAGACCGTAATAAAAGTGAATAATAGCGAAGCATCCACCTGGGTTGCGTGCCACTGCCGTTACCCTTTCATCTTCCCCCCTGTTTCTCTTTACTCTCAACCATCTGACAAAGCAGAAATAACAGTAAAAAGTGCCATTTATGCCTTTGAGCCTCTATAAACAAACAATTCAAAAGGAGGCCAAGGGAAGAGGTGTCTCTCCGAGCAGCCAGGCTCATCCTCCAACGCTCTGTCCTAGACCAAGTTTAAGAGGGTGGACAAGGACTGATTGTGAAGGTTTTCCCTGGTTTCTGACCTAGAGAAAACTCTCGCTCTCCGAAAGGCAGAGAGTTTAACTTGTGTTTTAAGATTAATCCCTTATTTTCTATTTCCTCTGTCATTTGTCCCCATCATTGCAGGGAACAGGTTCACAGAAGGCGAGAACAGACGTGAGAGAAAGTAGAGAGGGCCAAGAGAGGAACAAATTTTAAGACACGTACTTTATCAAAAGAAACTCCTGCAGGCGGTGCGTGACTATGAATACAAGCTGTCTCTAACACACCGTCTCCTCTCCCCTCCGCAGAGACCTTATGTGATGAGATCCAGCACACCCACTAATGAGATCCTTCAGACCTTCCACAAGGTCCATCCCAGCTACCCAGCAGGCTGGTCCGTGGAGATGAAGTCTCTCCTCAGAAAGGTAAACCAGTCTAATGCAGAATATTCCATAGAAGAAGAGCTGTAGAGGGTTAATGCTGTCGTGGTTCCTAACAACTACAGATCTGAAATTTGTTGCCAAAGTTGGGAACCATCCATGAAGAATTTATTTTTCTTGATAAAAGGTCTCGGTTCTGAGCTTGAGTCAGACCCACAGACCTCCACATCTGGGCTGATTCCAGCTGTTGTCCTTGTTCTTGACCTTGTGCTGTTTGTGGACCAGACTTGGGCCGATGAACCGGGCATATAATGAGCCAGAAGTACTGGGACACAAATGTGTTCCCAAATTTTTTTTGCTATCTGCTGGATATTTTTAGCCTAGAAATCTAGATGCACCCTAGCGGCAGCAAATATATTTGCTCCGTAGGTGGGTCTAGAAACGAGCCATAGGAACTTTTGGAACATGACATCTGACTAGAGATGAACCGATTATTGGGTTAGGGTTAGTTAATGTCGTCCAATATCCGCCATTTTTAAAATAATCGGTAGCAGTTTTCGCAAGAAATAAGTTTATTGTAACACGCATTCCTTCTGCTCTGATCCAGCCACAACATGTCCCGCCCACAGCCCCCATTGAACCTAGATTTGTCTTGGAGTTAATGTTGATCTACAAACATTTTAGGTCTTTTTATCACAGATTTTCAGTGTACAAAAAAGCAAACAAAAGGTATATTGTATTCAGTCTAATCCATACATTTTTCTTTTTACTGCAGATGAATATTGGTTGTAAATATCGGATATCAGCTTCCTTGATTACCAAAAATCTGTATCAGCCCTGAAAAAAACCACATCAGTCGACCCCCACCACTCATGTTTACTCCTTCAACACAAGACTGGAAATGACTTGAGATTTTAATGCCAAACTTCTTTCAAATGTGGGTGGGTGAGAGTGTCGCAGCTACCACACCTCCTGAATGTGATGTAGTCATTTATATAAACCAGCTTCTCCTATTGATGGTGCTAAAACTGAATCAGTAAACATCACACACGCACACACATTGACTAATGTCTGACTGCTGTGTGATCCTGTTGTAAATATGTTTATGGACAAAACAGACGAGTATCTAATGTTTGTACGTTTCGATTTCTTTTGCTCTCTACTTGGCAAGACTTTAGATTCTACTCCACGTGTTTGAATCTTTTATTTCCTGTGGGAAGACAATTATCCATAGCCGACACCAGCGCTTCATTTGGACAAATACAGTGCATCTACAGAATCATAATTAGGGGTCAGTTTAATTGTTGCAGCCGCGACTTTGTACACAAGTGGTTTATTTGTGCATAGAGGTCTATTTGTGCAGTGAGCGCGGTGGCTTCGGCATTTTAATTAGGTTTTTTTTTTAATACCAACAAAGTAAGAGAATAAATCTGAGGTACAAAGTCAACATGACTTTACAAACTGACTCCTTTATTACAACACTTAAAATGCACATTTTTCCCTTATTTTTTTACTGTATGTATAATATCTATATATACACAGACTATCTCAACAGTCTATGTATAATTAACTATCAGGACTCTTTTCATCCTCCATCTCAATTAAACCACGTGCAAACAGATCCACTGTTGCTGTAGCGTTTGGGTTTTGTCTTGGCAGCGATCCACTGCAGTCAAACTGTTGCATTGCTTCGTGCTCAGACTCCTCGTACCTCATTGGCATTCAAGTCGCATGTGTAAGAGTGTGTGTGTGTGTGTGTGTGTGTGTGTGTGTGTGTGTGTGTGTGTGTGTGTGTGTGTGTGTGCGTGTGTGTGGGAGAGAAGTGGAGTGTGTGTGTGTGTGAGAGAGAGAGAGAGAGATGTAAAGAAAGTGAGACTGTAAGAGGAGAATTCCACGCTCCGTATAATTTTCATTCGTCCTTCACACTTCACAACCTGCTGATTTTACCTCATCACCATTTTTGTATATCTATGTCATTTTCCTTCTCCTCCCTCTGTTTCTTTATCTTCCTCTCCTCTCTCCTATCTCCCCCCCACCCCACCCCACCAGTATCTCCCACCTCCAGCACCCTTTTTGTCCCTGTATCCTCATTCTCAGACACATCCTTGAGGGCAAACATGTGCTCTTGTCTCAGTGGGACTCTTTGCCTTTTTAACTTTTTCAGCCCTGCCTCCCCCGTGGACGATTGTTTTATTCCTAATCTCTTTGTGTCCTTCAGCTGCTGTGCATAGATGTCCAGAAGCGAATTTCCTGCCTGGCAGAGCTACAGGATCTGGACTACATGTCAGACGTCAACTGGGACGCCATACTCAGCAAACAGCTTCCTCCAGGCTTTATTCCCAATGTAAGTATCAGAGATAAAACTCAGCGCTGCTTTAGTATGCCACACAACAAAAAGCTCTCCATCTCAGCGGGATATAGCTGATATATTCTCCTGACGTTCTCCTGCAGATCCACCACACTTTCTCCGATTCATCCTCTTGTTTCTTTAAATATTAGCATGAACATACAGCAACAAAATGGCAAAAGTGAACAAATGCCATGAGAAATAACCTTACAGCTCTGTCAGAGTACAACAGCACGACTGTCCTCTTTTCAAACATGTCAGAATATTAAAAAAAACATAAACCCATCTTTCCCTGAACCCTCTCCTCCCTCGTCCTGTCCCCCATATCTTTCCCCCAATAGCAGTAATTCCCCCGAAGGGACAAAGACATAAGGAAAGAGGATCTGGCCAGAATGACACACTTCATCTTCTCCTCCCAAAGCCTTAGATACTGTAGATACTGTAGATACTGCCCCCTGCTGGGCACAGCTGGAGACACCCAGTCAGAACACACACACACACATACTCACACATACACACCAATAGGGGGAACAGGGGACCTGTCGGGCCAAGCTGCCAAGAGGGGTCTTATGTTTACACTTATTTCGAAAAAACAAACATGGAATATAAAATTTACTTTTAAGGTGTTTTACCATAATATTACTGAAAATGTGACTTTTAATTATTTTTAAAGAAATTGCCAAGAGGGGACTTGGATCTCTGAGCGACATTTACCTATCAAAGAGTGGACCTCCACATACTGCAGTGGAGCTGTCTGCACCCATTCATTCACCTAACGACCCATTCACCTAATGAGTCTTTGTTTACAACAATGACTTTCTCAGTTTCTTTCAAGAATGGATAATATAACTTTAGAGTTATCATTACTTATTTTAAAGTCTCTGTAGTACAAATTGTATATAAATACATAATCATGGCCACATTTGAGAGTGAATATTTTTTATTGAATTGCATGCAGTTCAGAAGTAACATGACTGCATGCACTAATATCAAGTTCTGCAGTATAAGCAACAACATTTACTTTAAACCGGCTTTAATATAGATTAATTCTTTTTTCTTAACAAAGATAATTTGCTCGTCCGTCTTTACTCATCCATAAATGTGTTGCCTCTGTCATTCTTAGCAGTCCAAGAGGGGATCTACTATCATCTCAATTTTAAATAGTCAAAATGCTCTAGACATTTGGTTTCAACCAATTAATAGGAAATAGGAATGCATTTTATTTATTGTTTTGCATTGCAGAAAAAAGGTCCACACTTGGTTTATATGGAATGACAGGGGTCCACTGTTGGCTGGTGCATAATGACACAGGTTCCCACTTAGTTAGCATGGAGTGACATACACACTCCATCATGTATGAATATGAAAGAAATAAGCAAAAGTGATCATTCTTAAGATATTTTTTTTCATCAAAACTTAACACAAACATTTCTAATAAAGTAGCACCAATAATGTTTTCATTATTTTTAAATGTAGGGTGTACTACTGCAACACACATATCTACAGTCTATTAATTTTTCCCCTACAAGAGTTTTATACTCCTTGACTGCATTTTTGTTATAGGAAAAATATTTGAATTAAAACTCAGGGTTTTAGGTCATTTTAATGTACTTGCATCATGAATCTGTATTTATAAGGATGTATTTTATTTACTGTTTTACATTACAGAAAAAGGTCCACACTTGGTTTATATGGAATGACAGAGGTCCACTGTTGGTTGGTACGGAGTGACACACACACTCCAGCATGGGTGGATAAGCAGAAATGAGATAAATTGCTAAGTTTCAAGATACATTTTTAATCTAAATTTAATACAAACATTTGTAACTATTAATACACACAACACACACACACAAACACATGCAAACACACATATTTAAACTAAAGTAGCACTGGTGAAGTTGTCATTGTAGTTTTTTTAAAACATGGAATGTACTGTGAAAACTCAATGGCAACCTATCATGATACTTAAGTGAATATTTCAGTTATTGACATTTATGGCTCAACAATAAAACATGTATGGGAAAATAAAGGAGGCGCTGGGGGGTCATCAGTTTGTCTGAGATACAAGGGATAATTCTTCTAGAGGATGGATTAACCTCACTAAGTAATATGATATACCACTGCAACACACCTTTCTACAGTCTGTCAAGTTTTTGACTTACTGAAGTTTCATACTCCTGGACTGCATTGTTGTCATGGGAAAACTACTTTAAATAACTAAACTCAGGATTCAACATGGTCTGATGGCCCAGAGCCACAAAGTGTTATTCTGTAGTCACCTAATGTCCCATATAGATGAAGCTCTGTGGTGGCCACCTATTGTCACTCTTCTACTTTTTAACAGCACATGGTTTCAATCAATTTTAATGTACTTGCATTCTAAATCTATATTAATAGGGATGCATTTTACTTATTGTTTTGCATTGCAGAAAAAAAAGGTCCACACTTGGTTTATATGGAATGACAGGGGTCCACTGTTGGTTGGTGCATAATGACACAGGTTCCCACTTAGTTAGCATGGAGTGACATACACACTCCATCATGTATGAATATGAAAGAAATAAGCAAAAGTGATCATTCTTAAGATATTTTTTTTTCATCAAAACTTAACACAAACATTTCTAATAAAGTAGCACCAATAATGTTTTCATTATTTTTAAATGTAGGGTGTAGCCTACTACTGCAACACACATATCTACAGTCTATTAATTTTTCCCCTACAAGAGTTTTATACTCCTTGACTGCATTTTTGTTATAGGAAAAATATTTGAATTAAAACTCAGGGTTTTAGGTCATTTTAATGTACTTGCATCATGAATCTGTATTTATAAGGATGTATTTTATTTACTGTTTTACATTACAGAAAAAGGTCCACACTTGGTTTATATGGAATGACATGGGTCCACTGTTGGTTGGTACGGAGTGACACACACACTCCAGCATGGGTGGATAAGCAGAAATGAGATAAATTGCTAAGTTTTAAGATACATTTTTAATCTAAATTTAATACAAACATTTGTAACTATTAATACACACAACACACACACACACAAACACATGCAAACACACATATTTAAACTAAAGTAGCACTGGTGAAGTTGTCATTGTAGTTTTTTTAAAACATGGAATGTACTGTGAAAACTCAATGGCAACCTATCATGATACTTAAGGGAATATTTCAGTTATTGACATTTATGGATCAACAATAAAACATGTATGGGAAATAAAAGAGGAGCTGGAGGGTCATCAGTTTGTCTGAGATACAAGGGATAATTCTTCTAGAGGATGGATTAACCTCAAAAGCTCAAAACTTTCATCAAAACTTAATACAAACATTTATAATGAAGTAGCAACGGTAATGTTGTGTTTTTTTATGTGGGGGGTACTGTGAAAACTCAATGGCAACCTACGATGATATTATGTACAAGTAAACCATCAAAGAGGTAGCCTACTGATATACAACAATTTGATATGGGAAAATACAGAGGGAATGGGGGATCATCAGTTTGTCAGAGATACAAGGGATAATTAATTGAGAGGATCCCTATGTTAAACTATTGCCACACACATTCACACAGTCAAAATGTTTTTAAACTGTCACGACCTCGAGAAAGCCATCCATGCGTTGCAGTAATCAGTTCTAGATTGGACTATTGCAATGCACTTTATGTTGGCGTCTCCCAGTCTTCACTCAGTCGCCTCCAACTTGTCCCAAACGCTGCTGCCCGTCTTTTAACTAACACTAATAGACGTGAGCACACATATTTAAACTAAAGTAGCACTGGTGAAGTTGTCATTGTAGTTTTTTTAAAACATGGAATGTACTGTGAAAACTCAATGGCAACCTATCATGATACTTAAGGGAATATTTCAGTTATTGACATTTATGGCTCAACAATAAAACATGTATGGGAAAATAAAAGAGGCGCTGGGGGGTCATCAGTTTGTCTGAGATACAAGGGATAATTCTTCTAGAGGATGGATTAACCTCACTAAGTAATATGATATACCACTACAACACACCTTTCTACAGTCTGTCAAGTTTTTGACTTACTGAAGTTTCATACTCCTTGACTGCATTGTTGTCATGGGAAAACTACTTTAAATAACTAAACTCAGGATTCAACATGGTCTGATGGCCCAGAGCCACAAAGTGTTATTCTGTAGTCACCTAATGTCCCATATAGATGAAGCTCTGTGGTGGCCACCTATTGTCACTCTTCTACTTTTTAACAGCACATGGTTTCAATCAATTTTAATGTACTTGCATTCTAAATATATATTAATAGGGATGCATTTTACTTATTGTTTTGCATTGCAAGAAAAAAAGGTCCACACTTGGTTTATATGGAATGACAGGGGTCCACTGTTGGTTGGTGCATAATGATACAAGTGCCCACTTAGTTAGCATGGAGTGACATACACACTCCATCATGTATGAATATGAAAGAAATAAGCAAAAGTGATCATTCTTAAGATATTTTTTTTTCATCAAAACTTAACACAAACATTTCTAATAAAGTAGCACCAATAATGTTTTCATTATTTTTAAATGTAGGGTGTAGCCTACTACTGCAACACACATATCTACAGTCTATTAATTTTTCCCCTACAAGAGTTTTATGTGTTGTTTGGGTTAGAAACATGCACATTTGCAAAGGAAAAAAAGCTAAATTGATTAGCGGAATCATTAAGCATGCACACACAAAATCCCAAGGAAATGATCACGTGGGAACCAGTTCTGAAGAGGAACCAGTTCTCAGTTCCCACCCATAGACTTCAGTCTATGATGTGGACACAAAAGCATTCCTCTACATTGAAGTAGTGAAGTCATCAACACTCATGTATTTCACAGATCCTAAATCCTGGTACACACTCTAAATTTCAACCAATTTTTTTTATCTGTGAAAGACCCCACACATAAAGATAAAAAATCTGTGATTGAACAGTTTTGATCGTATTGTGTGTGGTGTGCTGTGATATTCAAAACACAGCTCACCACACACATTAAGATTTTTCAGAATTTTGACCCTCCGGTCAGAAAACTCAGAAAGAGATCAGTATTGTTGTAGCTACTCTTTCGGGTCTATTTCCGGAATGGACAATGAGAGCGATGTAATTTTTTTTTAATGAAAGCGGGACACTTCAGCCTTTACAACGATCCCGTCTGTGTGTGTCTGTGTGTCTGTGGCTTCGGACGCCGAGCAGTCAAGCGGCTGTGAGCGGCGGTCACATGATCGCTTAAACATGGCTGCTCTATTGCTGGCTGTTGCCGGCTACGAGCGCTACTGTCTTTGCTATCGGCTATCAGGAAATCTCCCGTGTATGCGTGAATGTCTGTGTGAACCTCATGTAATGCCAGGGCTGCACCGTGGCTCTCTGTGGGATTGCCGGTGTTGTGTCGAGAAGTGGCTTGCCGCGAGCAGCATGCAGAGCTTGGCAAGCAGGCACTTCTCAGCACAACACCAGCTTTCCACACACAAGATGACTTTTGATTTGTAAATATTGAACATGTTTAATATTTACGATTATCGGCGTCAAACGTTTTCCGAGGCGATTGTTGTGAGAATTTTGACTCTTAACACACCACACACTACAAGAGAATCTCATAAAATAATCTTAAAACCTTAGGATAATCGGCCGATTTTTGTCTTTGGTCGGAAGGGGGAAAATCGGGGCAAAATCAGCCCGATTATCTTTATGTGTGTGGTAGGCTTAACTCTACCTCCACTCTCCACTCTAAATGTGGAACTGGCTGGCTTCTGAGAAGTGAGTGAAGTGAGTGAGGGCTTTAAATCTGTGCCAGACGACTTGTGTCAGTCCTTGACTGTCGGCAGTGTGGGGGATGGTTTCTTGTAGCTGACGATGGTCGTTAGCAACTCTGAAGGGCAACCTGGAAAAGACTAACATCCTTCAGCCAAGATCTTATATCCAAATCAGACTAGCAGACAATGGAATTCCCCAGTCCTAGGTTGGCCATGTGCTACACACCTATGGACTTCTGTGACAACTGTAAAGAGTGGGTGTCCCAGCAATAATCCACCCTGTCAAGTCTTTGATGAGTTTTGTAAAGGTGTGTGATGCCTTGTGATCAGTATAATATTTTGTCAGCCTTTATATGATCTACCATTGTGTGCCAGTAGAAATGTTGTCTGAAATTAGGATTAATCAGATTTCCAGAGATACAGGGGATAAATCAGCTATAGTGGATGGAATAACTCCAAAATACCCACTGTTGAACTACTGCAACACACATTTTTACTTAACAAACTGTTAGCTCTACTGGAGTTCATGTATACCTGTCTGAATATTTTTGGTCCACAACAAAAATGAAAACTAAAGCTAAATTTGTGTTTTTTTCTGTATATTACACACTGTATCACATCGTCATACACATCTATAGATGAAATTGGTGTATAAATTGAAACCTAATTTAAAGTTGTCAAAAGGTACAGGATTGGCACAGGATCAGAGAGTTTACATTAAGTGGGAAGTACACAATAAAAGCTGTATTCAGTTCACACTGGTGCTCAGCAGAAATGGGTCTGATTGCTTTCAGGATGTGTGGATTGTACATTAAACAATCCCATATTACCTTATTCATAGCATCTGAAGTGGATTATAAACAAATTCAATTAATTGTGTTCAGAAGATGGTTATCTAATTAATGTATATTTTTAAGTAATTCATTTCTTATCTATTTTGGTTGTTTCCTAATGATTTTCTTTCGTTTCAGTACCCAGCTAAACACAAGTGTGTATATTCCTTATTATCTAGGTATAACCTTGTGCATGTTGTAGTAAGCAATGTGACTGTCATTACATTTACACACAGTTTTCTAAGTCGAGTTGAACATTTTTAATGGGGTTTCAGTCTATGATGTGGGCACAAAACATTCCTCTACATTGAAGTAGTTAAGTCGCCAGCACTCATGTATTTCACAGATCCTATCTTTAAGGTAGAGTTGTTGAACTGCAGGGGTAGACAATAAGGGAAATTTGCCACAGGCCCTCTGGGCCAGTGGCTTTTGAAGATCACTGGCCCCACCATTCTAACCACTGGCCCGGGACAATAGGTATCGATCCCCATATTAACGAAAAACAACATATCCCAGCCAATTCCTGCGGTCTCGCCATCGAGGCTGGAACTTTCTGATACCATTACTAGTCAATTTCCAACATTCTTGATACTTATTCAATACCACGATCTTGTAGTTTCTTGAGATTTTGGGGGATTATTTTGTTATATGTATTTTAGTGATTATGTATGAGTTGGTATATTTGTGTTTAATTTTTGTATGTTGTTATTTATTTGAGTCTGAGGATTTATATCCTGTATCAGATATTTTTCATTCAATTTCATTAAAGAAGGTCAAAAAAAGTGCTTTTAAATTCATCAGGCTACTTTATTTAATAAATAAATAACTGTTTCACATATTTAGCCTCCACTGTGGTTTAACAATGAAGTAAAAACAGAGTTAAAATGGTAAATATGCCTCAACACAAACATGAAGTTATGTAGTCATTACTTTTATCCTCCAAGTAGTTCAGTGATATAACTGTTGTTCTCATTCATTCACGTTTAGGCTGTTTCCACAGATTGGTGCAAAACTGACTCATTGTTTCATTTTCAGCTCAGTTTTGCGTTAACACACGTTTTTTTGTTGTTGTTATTATGGTCTAAATGTCACGTGACGTGCCACCGCTGTGGCGCACACCGAACAGCTGGCGCCCCAGCGCGAGCTCTGGCCCGTGTGTAACGTTCGCGTCGGTCCCGACAGGACTCGACCCGACGCGCTGAGGAGGAGGAGGGAAGTTTCATGGTTAAGAAAAAGGTTTTTATCGGTTCTTGTGACGACCTTCTATCAGCAGCAGTGAGTGAGCTGGAGCTGCAGCTGCAGCTGCTTGCAGGTGGTGCTGACGTGCCAGAGCACAGCGCTGGCTGCGCACAGAAAGTAGATGTCTCTGTCGTTGATCGGGTCGGGATCTCTTAGCACTAATTACCGAGACGATTTGACAGTTATCATTTCAAACCACAGGGATTTAATGTGAAATTAGATTTATTTATTTACTTGTTATATTTTTTTCAAGGCATTATTTTCACTGGCCCCCACCGGGCCAGTGTTTGGAGCGTTCTGGTGGCCCTGACGGTTTGAAAAGTACGTCCGGGCCACCGGGCCATTTATATTGTCGACCCCTGAACTGGGATCTGAGAAGTGAGTGAATGGAGTGAGAGTGGAGTGAGAGCCAGATGACCTGTGTCAGTCCTTGAGTGTGGGCAGTGTGGGGGATGGTTTGTCGTCGCTGACGATGGTCGTTAAGCTTTTTCAGGTTGGGCTTCAGAGTTTCTACCTTCTTTCAGCCAATATCTTTATCCAAATCAGACCGACTGAGACACAGGTATTCCCAGGTCTTAGGTTGGCCATGTGCTACCTACGCACCTATGGCCTTTGGTGACTCAACTTCTGTGGCAACTGTAAAGAGTGGGTGTACCAGCAATATTCCATTTTGTCTAAAGAATTGTCAGTTCTTTGATGAGTTTTGTGAAGGTGTGTTATAATATTCTGTGACAGGGCCTTTATATGAGCCACCAGGGTTCAAACTTAACTTTTTTGCTCACTGGCCAACTGGCTAGTGAGCTTTAAAAATCTACTGGCCAGAAAGATTTTTTACTGGCCAAAAATTATGTATACGGTAGCTGTTTTGTACATTTTTCATTGTGTTGAACTGTTATAATACACTCATAAGCATTTTTAACACATATCATAGCTATTAGCATATTTTTGTGTGGAATAAAGGAGTCAAGTTTGCCTTTTTTCCCTAAAAGGTTTATTTTAGAGATGCACATGGTTAACCGTTTAACCATTAACCTATAACAAGAACTTGACCGAATAATACTATCAGTTATTTATATATATTTATTTATTAGCTCCTTATGTCGTCAACTCATGGGGGCGTGTCGACATGTGCAGACTTCCACTGCCTTCAGTCATATTATTTAGTAGCTAAAAGTTTCACAGGAGGACTGACACTGTGCACCATGAAGGAAGATCAGACAATAAATGTAGCTACACGGACATAGATGTGCATCACCTGTAATAACGGCGCTGCAATAAAAAAAGACGTGGCAGCTCTCCTGCAGCTCCACAGAGGAGCTGTCAGAGGAGCTCTGCTGCTCCTCTCTCTTCAGTCTGGTGTTTGGCTGCACTTTCAATAAGAAAAGTTCCATATGAGCGCGATCAGCAGAGACAGAGCACAATGGATGTGGCATTGATCAGATATCGCAGCGGCAGCGCACATGTTTATTTAACGGCAAAAAAAAAAAATAATAAATTGGAGCGATGTTTTTTTTGCCGTTAAACAAACATGTGCGCTGCGATATCTGATCAATGCCACATCCATTGTGCTCTGTCTCTGCTGATCGCGCTCATATGGAACTTTTCTTATTGAAAGTGCAGCCAAACACCAGACTGAAGAGAGAGGAATACACACGTGCGCCGCGAGCGTTGTAATCGGTCACAAATCATTGCTATACGGCATGTTGTGAGCTTTAAGATCTGCACGACACCGGCTCACAACCCAAGCGTCACAGCCGGGTCGGGAGGAACAGTAACAACAACGAAGTAGTTTTTTTTTTTTTCACTCGCCAGAGTGGCCAGTCAGCCGGCTTCCTTTACTCGCCAAAGTATCAAAGTTAGTCGCCACTGGCGACTGGCGACCACTAATTTTGAACCCTGTGAGCCACCATTGTCTGCTAGTAGTAATGCTGTCTGAGAACAATTAACATGGACTAAGAAATTAGGATTCATCAGATTGTCATGGATACAGGGAATATGTCAGTGTGTGGACGGAATAACCCCAAAAAGCCCCCTGTTAAACTACTCATTAAAAGGTATTTAGAAAATCAAGGGAAAGAAAGGAACGCATAAATATAAAAACACATGCAAAGCCTTACAAAGGCTTGTAAAGGACAATTAGGACACAGCAAGAACTATATTCCTCAGACACGGTCCACACCACTGTCAACTTTTTTTTATTTGTGTTGCAGCAGTTCAACATTGAGCTATTTGGGGTTATTCCATCCACACAATGCCTTATCCCTTGTATCTCTGACAATCTGATGAATCCTAATTTCTTGTGCCATGTTAAGTAAGCTGTTGTTTCCCAGACAACATTTCTGGCAGAGAATGGTAGCTCATAAAAATGCTCTGTGACTCTATATTGCATTTACCCATGTCTCAGTCAGTCTGATTTGAATGTAAGTAAGTGGAGTGAAATGCACACTCCATCATGTATGAATAAGAAAGAAATAAGCAAAAGTGATCATCGTTAAGAGAAATTTTTCATCAAAACTTAACACAAACATTTCTAATAAAGTAGCTCAGATAAATACAGTGGGGCCAGGCTGTTAAGTGCTTTAAAAAGTTATATGTTAAGAACAGGAGTAATGTGCTCACGTCTATTAGTGTTAGTTAAAAGACGGGCAGCAGCGTTTGGGACAAGTTGGAGGCGACTGAGTGAAGACTGGGAGACGCCAACATAAAGTGCATTGCAATAGTCCAATCTAGAACTGATTACTGCAACGCATGGATGGCTTTCTCGAGGTCGTGACAGTTTTAAAAACATTTTGACTGTGTGAATGTGTGTGGCAATAGTTTAACATAGGGATCCTCTCAATTAATTATCCCTTGTATCTCTGACAAACTGATGATCCCCCATTCCCTCTGTATTTTCCCATATCAAATTGTCGTATATCAGTAGGCTACCTCTTTGATGGTTTACTTGTACATAATATCATCGTAGGTTGCCATTGAGTTTTCACAGTACCCCCCACATAAAAAAACACAACATTACCGTTGCTACTTCATTATAAATGTTTGTATTAAGTTGTGATGAAAGTTTTGAGCTTTTGAGGTTAATCCATCCTCTAGAAGAATTATCCCTTGTATCTCAGACAAACTGATGACCCTCCAGCTCCTCTTTTATTTTCCCATACATGTTTTATTGTTGATCCATAAATGTCAATAACTGAAATATTCCCTTAAGTATCATGATAGGTTGCCATTGAGTTTTCACAGTACATTCCATGTTTTAAAAAAACTACAATGACAACTTCACCAGTGCTACTTTAGTTTAAATATGTGTGTTTGCATGTGTTTGTGTGTGTGTGTTGTGTGTATTAATAGTTACAAATGTTTGTATTAAATTTAGATTAAAAATGTATCTTAAAACTTAGCAATTTATCTCATTTCTGCTTATCCACCCATGCTGGAGTGTGTGTGTCACTCCGTACCAACCAACAGTGGACCCATGTCATTCCATATAAACCAAGTGTGGACCTTTTTCTGTAATGTAAAACAGTAAATAAAATACATCCTTATAAATACAGATTCATGATGCAAGTACATTAAAATGACCTAAAACCCTGAGTTTTAATTCAAATATTTTTCCTATAACAAAAATGCAGTCAAGGAGTATAAAACTCTTGTAGGGGAAAAATTAATAGACTGTAGATATGTGTGTTGCAGTAGTAGGCTACACCCTACATTTAAAAATAATGAAAACATTATTGGTGCTACTTTATTAGAAATGTTTGTGTTAAGTTTTGATGAAAAATTTCTCTTACGGATGATCACTTTTGCTTATTTCTTTCTTATTCATACGTGATGGAGTGTGTATTTCACTCCATGCTAACTAAGTGGGCACTTGTATCATTATGCACCAACCAACAGTGGACCCCTGTCATTCCATATAAACCAAGTGTGGACCTTTTTCTACAACGTAAATCAACGAATAATTCCTATACAGATTTATGACGCAAATACATTAAAATTAATTGAAATCACATGCATTTAAAAAGTAAAAGTCTGACCATAGGTGGCCCCAACAGGGCTTCATTTATATGAGATGTACGTGGCCAAAAAGTAACTTTTTGTGGCTCTGAGCCATCAGGCCATGTCAAACTGTGAGTAGTTTAAGTACTTTCCCGTGACAACAATGCAGTTAAGTAGTATAAAACACCAGTACAGTGAAAAATTAATAGACTGTAGAAATGTGTCTGGCAATAGTTTAACATAGGGACTTTGTGAGATTAATCCTCTCAATGAATTATCCCTTGTATCTCTGACAAACTGATGATCTCCCAAACCGTCTGTATTTTCCCCAAAGATAACAAATTGCCGTGCCAATACTTTAATATCAGTTACTCTTTGATGGTTTACTTGTACATAATATATCATCGTAGGTTGCCATTGAGTTTTCTGTAATATAAAACAGTAAATAAAATACATCCTTATGAATACAGATTTATGATGCAAATACATTAAGATTACCCTAAATCCTAAAACCCTCTATTAAAAAATGAATAGACTGTAGAAATGTGTGTTGCAGTAGTACACCCTACATTTAAAAAATAATTACAACATTATTGGTGCTACTTTATTAGAAATGTTTGTTTTAAGTTTTGATGAAAGTTTTCTCTTAAAAACTATCACTTTTGCTTATTTCTTTCTTATCCATACATGATGGAGTGTGTATGTCACTCCATGCTAACTAAGTGGGTTCGTGTGTCATTATGCATCAACCAACAGTGGACCCCTGTCATTCCATATAAACCAAGTGTGGACCTTTTTCTGCAATGTAAGTCAACTAATAATTCCTATACAGATTGAGAACACATGTATATTGTATAATTGAAACCCTGTGCTTAAAAAAACTGGACAAGCAACAATAGCAAGGTCAATTATTTTTAATGTTTAATCAGAATTCAACAGAAATTATCTAAATGACCATTTTATCTCAAATTTTGTCATGGGTGATCAATTTTTTTCAATATTTTAAAATTTCTATTATACCTAATACAGTGTTGAGTTTAAACTTAAGACATCCATGAAACTGGGACCATCATATTTTGTTACGAAGAATAACAAATTATGTTTCAAGGTACTGGTTTGTTCACTAAGGAGCCTGTTTGATAGCCTCTCTACAGTCTGAAAGGCTGCCGGGGCTGCAAGTCGTTCACACTATGGAGGAGTGTAAGAAACGACGTGTGTGAATGAGTCGTTAAAACCCCTGCTCCAGCCTGCCGGGGCACTGCTGAATATGGTATTTTACACACACACACACTCAGGTCCCCTCTTGGCTAAAGTTGAAAAAATTAACCAGAAGGT